>NC_084740.1:71227995-71366957 GCF_033978785.1 Entelurus aequoreus
GCCCCCCCGCCGCCCCGCAGAGAGCCTCCTCCATGCGCTGCAACTCGGGCGAGGCAGCGGACGAGAGGCCCAAGAAGGTGGAGAGTCTGGTCAATAAGTTTGGACAAGCTCCTCAAACGTCTACATCCTCCAGCTCCTCGTCAGCGACCGGCTCGCCCTCCAAGGAGTTCTCTGCGTTTCCGACGCCGGCCCCCAAGCCGGGGAAGCTGAATCTGGCCAACCTGCCTTTGGCGCTCCAGGGGCTGCAAGCGGCTCAGCACCATCAGGCGTCCTCGGACTTCCCGTCTCCGCCGCAACACCTGGAGTCGTCCCCGGACTACTTCCCGCCCCCGCCCAGTGACTTTGAGCTCTTTCCCCCTCCGCCCCACCCGTCCGAGTTTCACCAGCCGCCCAGGGTGGCCGTGGTCAACCCCCAGCCTCAAATGCAGCCTGCCGCGCCTTTGTCATCTTCATCGTGGAAGCAAACCTCCCTCAAAAAGGGGGCGGTCCCTCCGCCCACACTAAATCGTCGCACTAGCAACACAGCCCCGTACGACGCTTCACTGCCACTGTCGCCGCCCCTTTCTCAGACCCCGCCCCCCTCCTTGTCTTCCTACTCCTCCTCTACCCCGGTGCCTCCCACGTCCCCCAAATCCACGGGGCCGAGCACGCTGGCACTTAAGACTCATTTCCTGGAAGACCTGAACCGCACCCTCAAGAGGAAGTCGGTTTCCCGCCACGGCTCGCTCACGTCCTCCCAACTCGTCCCTTCGTCCAAGATGGAGCCCGTGGCCACCATGGACGACATGGCGCTGCTGCCGCCCCCTCCGCCGGAGCTCCTGCATCAGCAGCAGGACGCCCGCCGCCACACGCAAACGCTGTCCCGTCACCACGCCCGCTCCCAGTCCGCCAAACTTAGCTCCAACATTTCCGGCTATGCAACGCTGCGGCGAGGACCGCCACCTGCGCCGCCCAAACGGGACCAAAGCACTAAACTGACCAGCGAGTGGTAGAGGAGGACAAAGTGACTTGATTGGTTCAATGGAACATGAAAAGAAGGCGGGTCACTTCTGACAAAACAGGAAACAAATTATACACGTCATTACTCTTCATATTACACGCATATGTTGACATTACATACCGAAAGTGAAAGTGAAACCATGAAGGACGCGGGAGTGTTTCTAGAATGAACGAGCCTTCATTTCAAGCCTTTTCTGTGTTTTTATAGAAGATTATTTAATTGTTTCAGGTTGAAAGGAGATTTGCTGTCCAAGTGTTATTCATCTTGCTTAAACTTTACAAAATCACTAAGTTTTGTACGTTCATCATTTCTTGATTGAGTGGAAGCCAAGCCGGCGGCCATCTTGCTTGGCTCACAGTAGCAGGGGAGGAGCTATGCAAAGTAGGGGGCGCTCCAAAGAACACCACATCACTGTGCTCTTCGCCAAAAGTCAATCCCATCTATCAATAACTGATCAATCACTATGTTACTCTAATAAACCGATCACATTGTTGTGGAATACTTTTTTTTCCTCACATTTAAAAAATGTTTGGGTTTTGGATGCAAAGAAAAAAGACAAAATGCTAAAATTAAAAACTTCCAACTAATAGGGAGCCAGGTGCCCTTCATAGAGTGCACACCTTAGATAGGGATTTTAATGTTGCACCATGGACACCATACTGCACCAGCCATCTTGCACTATGGACCCATGTTGCATCATAGGAATCATGTTGTACCACCTGTGTTGCACCATAGGAACCATGTTGCGCCACCCGGGTTGCACCACCCGTGTTGCAGCATTATGAGACAATGTTGTACCACCCGTGTTGCATCATGGAGACCATGGTGCGCCAAACGTGTTGCACCATGGAGACCATGTTTTGCCACCCGTGTTGCACCATGGAGACCAGGTTTTGCCACCCGTGTTGCATCATTATGAGACAATGTTGTATAACCCGTGTTGCATCATGGAGACCATGTTTCGCCACCTGTGTTGCACTATTGGGGACCATGGTGCACCACCCGTGTTGCACCATGGAGACCATGTTTCGCCACCCGTGTTGCATCATTGTGAGACAATGTTGTATCACCCGCATTGCATCATGGAGACCATGTTTCACCACCTGTGTTGCACTATTGGGGACCATGGCGCGCCTACCGTGTTGCACAATGGAGACCATGGTGCACCAACCGTGTTGCACCATGGAGACCATGGTGCACCAACCGTGTTGCACCATGGAGACCGTGTTGCACCATGGAAACCATGTTGCACTACCTATGTTGAAACACCCGTGTTGCACCATGGAAACCATGTTGCACTACCTTTGTTTTATCATGGGGATCATGTTGCACCACCCACATGCCATTATGGACACCATTGTGGCATCATAGACACCATGTTGCACCACTGGTATTGCATCATGTTGTACCACAAGTAATACATTGACACCATGTTGCACCACACGTGTAACATGGATGTCATGTTGCACCATTCATGTTGCATCATGGAAACATGTTGCACCATCCACATGGCATCATGGAAGCCATGTTGCACCATCCACATGGCATCATGGAAGCCATGTTGCACCATCCACATTCCATCATGGAAGCCATGTTGCACCATCCACATTCCATCATGGAAGCCATGTTGCACCATCCACATTCCATCATGGAAGCCATGTTGCACCATCCACATTCCATCATGGAAGCCATGTTGCACCATCCACATTCCATCATGGAAGCCATGTTCCTCACCCAAACAAATTACAATACAAAGATTTTCAGTGTATCAAAGAATATGATTTTCTCAAATGTAAAACCTTGGTTCATGTCATGAATGAATGAATGAATTTAGACTTCGAACCTTTTTCTAAATATGCTGAGTCAGTCAAGACATAACATGTGATTATCACCTGTGCAAAAAAGCTGTTTATAAAATAAAATATTATAAAACTTAGTGGAAGTTTCATTAGTGTGAGTACATTTACACACCTGGTAAACAAAGATGAGTCATGTTTGAAGTAAACCAAACATTAACATTTCTGATATTGTGTATTAGACATGTGCAACTCATGAACGAGTCGTGTTTTTATTACTGAATCGGGACTTGCGATCACTCGTTCACTTACTCACCCAGGAAAGGAGGTAACTAAGATCATCAATGTTGAGCATTTGCACAGCAATTGAAGACTTCTTCCACTAGATGGCAGCACACTAGATGACGTGTAGAGACCAAGATGGATCAAACAGAAAGTGGAAAACTAAACAGACTCAATAACTCCACGCTAAAGTTCGGGTGAATTTACCAAACTGAAACATTAGGAAAAGAATGCCATTGTAAGTTAATAATACTAACAGTCACTCATAAATGTGTTAGCATATTAGCTAATGCTAACGACGCTAGCTTCATTACAAATAAGCATGGAAACACTCCTACAGACATCACACATGGGACGGTTTAGTAAGTAAGAATTGTTTTAGTTATATTGTAAAGCTAACAAACGTTGCTTAGACGGATCTACTTCCAGTTCAAGGCATTTTAACAGGAAGTACATTTTCAACCCGCAACACCTGCAGTGGGCGAACTGCTCCAAAAGATGGCGCAATGGCACAAACACACCTATTTAGTGTCTCTGCTTGTGTTTAATAAAAAAAAAAACTATTGAACACAAAACATGGCCATAAATTAGCTGCACCGTTTTATAAGCCGCATGGTCCAAAGCGTGGGGAAAAAGTAGCGGCTTATAGTCCGGAATTTACTGTAAATTTTTTTGCCGTCACTTAGTGGCCACAGTAATTCATGGTGTTAACCTCATGACGCAGCAAGTTGAATAACGCGGATACGTTTGTTACTGGATACTTTCTAATACGCTTCTGCCTTGTATATGTGTAAGTAATATGCAACTATAATCGTTTGATACCTGTTTATGTTGAAAAATGTGCTGTTTTACACCGCAATATTGTTCCATTATTACTAGGGACTTTTTGCCGATATCCGATATTGTCCAACCCTTTATTTACAGATACCGATATCAACCGATACCGATATATACAGTCGTGGAATTAACACATTATTATGCCTAATTTGGACAACCAGGTATGGTGAAGATAAGGTCCTTTTTTTAAAAAATTCATAAAATAAGATAAATAAATTAAAAACATTTTCTTGAATAAAAAAGAAAGTAAAACAATATAAAAACAGTTACATAGAAACTAGTAATTAATGAAAATGAGTAAAATTAACTGTTAAAGGTTAGTATTATTAGTGGACCAGCAGCACGCACAATCATGTGTGCTTACGGACTGTATCCCTTGCAGACTGTATTGATATATATTGATATATAATGTAGGAACCAGAATATTAATAACAGAAAGAAACAACCCTTTTGTGTGAATGAGTGGGGAGGTTTTTTAGGTTGGTGCACTAATTGTAAGTGTATCTTGTGGTTTTTTATGTTGATTTAATTTTTTTTTTTTTAAACGATACCGATAATTAAAAAAACGATACCGATAATTTCCGATATTACATTTTAAAGCATCTCTAATTATTACTACATAGCTTGTGTGCTATCATGTGCTTAGCTGTTGTGTAGCCGCTAGCTCCTAGTAGCCTATAGAAGAAAAGACCAAGCTTGCGTGCCTATTGGAGGACATTAGGATGTTAACAGCTTCGTAAACACACACGATATCACTGGTGTGCATAAAATGACATCACATTAACTGAAGGCAGGAAGTAAAAACAAGGCGGCCATCTTGCAAGTGAAAGTTTATTAGCATTCTAATTAGGCGTGCTAGCATGCTGGTCAGGATTTTGTTGCATTACTTTATGGGAAGGGTGACAGGCTGATGGGCTTTTATTGTGAAAAGGTGGGGGGATTTTAATGGAAGGTGGAGTCACTATTGGGATTCTTTTTATCCACCAAAGCAGCGTAAAAAGAAGACATGACAAGAAATCAGCATTATAAATAATGATAAATGGGTTGTACTTGTATAGCGCTTTTCTACCTTCAAGGTACTCAAAGCACTTTGACACTATTTCCACATTCACCCATTCACACACACATTCACACACTGATGGCGGGAGCTGCCATGCAAGGCGCTAACCAGCAGCCATCAGAGGCAAAGGGTGAAGTGTCTTGCCCAAGGACACAACGGACGTGACTAGGAAGGTAGAAGGTGGGAATTGAACCCCAGTAACCAGCAACACTCCGATTGCTGGCACAGCCACTCTACCAACTTCGATGATTATTATTATTCATATTCCTTGACAAACTGTCAAATATATATTTCATTTGAAACACGCTCCTGCATTGTAATATTTACATCTAGACTAGTAATTAGAAAACATGTATTTTATATCCCTTTAGAAACTACAAGGTCTAGGACGCTAACGCTAACAGATTAGCTTACTAGGATCCTAGACATCTTATAAGTAGACGCAAGCATTGTGACGCGAGAAATTGGGCCGCCATCTTGAAGTGGTGATGAGGAGCCGGCGAGCAGCCTAAACTGACAGTTGACAGGTAGAAAACAAAGATGGTGTTCAGCGTTTTCCTGCTCAAATGAGCGCACTGTTGAAAATAGGAATCGGGGGATTACTTTTCACAAGTAAGATTTAACATTAACGTACTATTGGTTGTATTTTGTGAAAATACCACAGCGTTGAGAAGGAGCAAAGATCTTCAATAGTACTGAAATCGTAGCCGCGAGCAAACAAGAGTATGACCATAATAGAATTGCTTGTCAATGAAATTAATTACATTTAAAAATGTCATACTTGAATAATAAAGTTGAAATAAATGATGAAGATAAATATTGTAAAGCCAGATTGGTGGTTTTAGCTGATATAAAGACTTTCAGGTGTTTACATATGTTTAAGTATTTGGCAGACGCTTTTATCCAAAGCGACATACATAAAAACAATATAAAACAATGACTGTAAACATGATCATTTAAGGGAGGAATGTAATACAAAATATCAATACAAAATGTCAAGACAGAATAAACTCTGCTGCTGCAGCAACAGAGATACGGTCTATGAGATATATAGATATCTAATGTATTCATACATTGTTTATGTAGGATATACGCATGTATATATAACCTAATCATATTGTTTCTTCAACTTAAAAATAGCTGACCGTTTTTTTCCCCCTTCTCTGGGATTATATTCCCAGTTTTGATCTCAGACGTCTGGTCACTCATACCATATAAGAATATTCTATTACTGTTAAGCAAACTATGAATAATAAAACAGGTGTCCTTTATCATAGCTACACGTATGACAAAAAAACACGTGAAAATCAGTGGTATTCAGTGAGGTAAGATGAATTAAATGCGCTGACAGTTCATTGCTCCTGCCAAATTAATTGCACTGAGTGGAGCGGATCACCACTCCAAGATGGCGGCCCCGCGTCTCGTCAGCGCCAGTAGCGCTCGATGCTGTGTTTACTTATAAGATGTCTATGCCTAGGATGCTTACGCTAACAAATTAGCTCGCCAGTACCTAGGATGCTAATGCTAAGGGATTAGCTCAAGATGCTAATGCTAACAGATTAACTCGCCAGTACCTAGGATGCTAAAGCTAACAGATTAGCTAAAGATGCTAATGCTAACAGAATAACTCGCCAATACCTAGGATGCTAAAGCTAACAAATTAGCTCACCAGTTCCTAGGATGCTAAAGCTAACAAATTAGCTCACCAGTACCTAGGATGTTAATACTAACAGATTATTTTGCCAGTACTTAGGGTGCTAATGCTAACAGATTAACTCAAGATGCTAACATTAAAAGATTAACTCGCCAGTACCTGGGATGCTAAAGCTAACAAATTAGCTCGCCAGTACCTAAGACGCTAATGCTAACAGATTAGTTCAAGATGCTGATGCTAAAAGGTTAGCTTGCCAGTACCTAGGATGCTAAAGCTAACAAATTAGCTCGCCAGTACCTAGGATGCTAATGCTAACAGATTAGCTCAAAATGCTAATGCTAACAGATGAACTTGCCAGTACCTGGGATGCTAAAGCTAACAAATTAGCTCGCCAGTACCTAAGACGCTAATGCTAACAGATTAGTTCAAGATGCTGATGCTAAAAGGTTAGCTTGCCAGTACCTAGGATGCTAAAGCTAACAAATTAGCTCGCCAGTACCTAGGATGCTAATGCTAACAGATTAGCTCAAAATGCTAATGCTAACAGATGAACTTGCCAGTACCTGGGATGCTAAAGCTAACAAATTAGCTCACCAGTACCTAGGAGGTTAATGCTAACAGATTAAATTGCCAGTACTTAGGGTGCTAATGCTAACAGATTAACTCAAGATGCTAACGCTAAAAGATTAGCTCACCAGTACCTAGGATGCTAATGCTAATAGATTAGCTCAAAATGCTGATGCTAAAAGGTTAGCTCGCCAGTACCTAGGATGCTAATGCTAACAGATTAGCTCACCAGTTCCTAGGATGCTAAAGCTAACAAATTAGCTCACCAGTACCTAGGGTGTTAATGCTAACAGATTATTTTGCCAGTACTTAGGGTGCTAATGCTAACAGATTAACTCAAGATGCTAACGTTAAATGATTAACTCGCCAGTACCTGGGATGCTAAAGCTAACAAATTAGCTCGCCAGTACCTAAGACGCTAATGCTAACAGATTAGTTCAAGATGCTGATGCTAAAAAGGTTAGCTTGCCAGTACCTAGGATGCTAAAGCTAACAAATTAGCTCGCCAGTACCTAGGATGCTAATGCTAACAGATTAGCTCAAAATGCTAATGCTAACAGATGAACTTGCCAGTACCTGGGATGCTAAAGCTAACAAATTAGCTCACCAGTACCTAGGATGTTAATGCTAACAGATTAAATTGCCAGTACTTAGGGTGCTAATGCTAACAGATTAACTCAAGATGCTAACGCTAAAAGATTAGCTCACCAGTACCTAGGATGCTAATGCTAACAGATTAGCTCAAAATGCTAATGCTAACAGATGAACTTGCCAGTACCTGGGATGCTAAAGCTAACAAATTAGCTCACCAGTACCTAGGATGTTAATGCTAACAGATTAATTTGCCAGTACTTAGGGTGCTAATGCTAACAGATTAACCCAAGATGCTAACGCTAAAAGATTAGCTCACCAGTACCTAGGATGCTAATGCTAACAGATTAGCTCAAAATGCTGATGCTAAAAGGTTAGCTCGCCAGTACCTAGGATGCTAATGCTAACAGATTAGCTCACCAGTACGTTGACCCACTGCTGCTCAGTGAAGATGTAAAGAGCCTTCTTGTCAGTACGTAGAACCATGGTGTTCTCCTTCTGCAGCTTCCTCAAAGCTTCTTCTCCGTCTGCGATGAAAATCTACAAAGACGGGAAGATCTGATCAGGCGAGAACGAGGAGCGACATCAAAGCGCCTTCTCTACCTTCTGGACCCGATGTGGCCTGGGTTGTTGGCGGGGGTGTGGCGAGCAGCCGCATGATGAGGATGGAGGTCCTGGACTTCCTGCTTCTCCCTGTAAACCTTCTAGAAGGAACACTGCAACACAGGCTAAGCTGCGTTAGGTTCCCGGCTCAAAGTGCAGAATTAGGCTCACCTTGTCCAGGAAGTCCGGGTTGTCCCGTCAAACCAGGCGCTCCAACTGGTCCAAGGTGACCCAACGGTCCGGAAGGTCCGCCAAGTCCTTTCAAACCCTGAAACAAATATCTTCTAAGTGTTGGTGGGGAAACATTTTGGTGTCAGGCAAGAACTTAGTCAGCCACCTTAGTTCCTCTCAGACCAGGCTCTCCTCTGGGACCCTGGACACCTTCAACACCTGGACCTCCACGCAGGCCTGGGTCACCCTGAAACACACACACACACACACACACACACACACACACACACACACACACACACACACACACACACACACACACACACACACACACACACACACACACACACACACACACACACACACACACACACACACAGAGTAAGTGGACCCATTGAACACAAACTACTGTATTCTAATAGAAGTACTACAATATATACTGTATATAACATTAATACTACTACACTTATCCAACTATTAATACTACTACACCTACTGTATAATGACTTTAAATACTACACCTTTATAACTATACCTAATACCTGTAATACTACAACACCAATGACACCATACCTACGAATACACCTACATAACTAATGTGTATAACTATACTAAGTTACTAGTACACCTACGTACCTAGAACTTAACCTAGTATACCTACTGAATATAACTATATGAACCAGTACACTTATTATACTTACTAATAGACCTATACTACTAGTAGACCTACAATATATAACTATACCCACTAGTACACCTAAATAACTATATCAACTAGTACACCTATTATACTTACTAATATACCTATACTACTAGTAGATCTACAATATACAACTATACCAACTAGTAAACCTAAATAACTATACCAACTAGTACACCTATTATACTTACTAATAGACCTATACTACTAGTAGAGCTACAATATACAACTATACACACTGGTACATCTAAATAACTATACCAACTAGTACACTTATTATACTTACTAATATACCTATACTACTAGTAGACCTACAATTTATAACTATATCAACTAGTACACCTAAATAACTATACCAACTAGTACACCTATTATACTTACTAATATACATATACTACTAGTCGACTTACGATATATATAACTATACCCACTAGTACACCTAAATAACTATACCAACTAGAACACCTATTATACTTACTAGTATACCTATACTACTAGTAGACCTACAATATACAACTATACCAACTAGTACACCTAAATAACTATACCAACTAGTACACTTATTATACTTACTAATAGACCTATACTACTAGTAGACCTACAATATATACAGTAACTATAGCCACTAGTACACCTAAATAACTATACCAACTAGTACACCTATTATACTTACTAATAAACCTATACTACTAGTAGACCTACAATATACAACTATACCCACTAGTACACCTAAATAACTATACCAACAAGTACACTTATTATACTTACTAATATACCTATACTACTAGTAGACCTACAATTTATAACTATACCAACTAGTACACCTAAATAACTATACCAACTAGTACACCTATTATACTTACTAATATACCTATACTTCTAGTCGACCTACGATTTATATAACTATACCAACTAGTACACCTAAATAATTATACCAACTAGTACACCTATTATACTTACTAATATACATATACTACTAGTCGACCTACGATATATATAACTATACCCACTAGTACACCTAAATAATTATAACAACTAGAACACCTATTATACTTATTACTAATATACCTATACTACTAGTAGACCAACAATATACAACTATACCAACTAGTACACCTAAATAACTATACCAACTAGTACACTTATTATACTTACTAATAGACCTATACTACTAGTAGACCTACAATATATACAGTAACTATACCCACTAGTACACCTAAATAACTATACCAACTAGTACACCTATTATACTTACTAATATACCTATACTACTAGTAGACCAACAATATACAACTATACCAACAAGTACACCTAAATAACTATACCAACTAGTACACCTATTATACTTACTAATATACCTATACTACTAGTAGACCAACAATATACAACTATACCAACAAGTACACCTAAATAACTATACCAACTAGTACACCTATTATACTTACTAATATACCTATACTACTAGTAGACCTACAATATACAACTATACCAACAAGTACACCTAAATAACTATACCAACTAGTACACTTATTATACTTACTAATAGACCTATACTACTAGTAGACCTACAATATATAACTATAGCCACTAGTACACCTAAATAACTATACCAACTAGTACACCAATTGTACTTACTAATATACCTATACTACTAGTAAACCTACGATATACATATATAACTATACCCACTAGTACACCTAAATAACTATACCAACTAGAAAACCTATTATACTTACTAATAGACCCATACTACTAGTAGACCTACAATATATAACTATACCAACTAGTACTCCTATACCAGCTAGTACATCTATATAACTATACCAACTAGTGCACCTATGTAATATCAACTATAGTACACCTATACCTACTACTAGGCAAGGCAAGGCAAGGCAACTTTATTTGTATAGCGCTTTTCATACACAAGGCAGACTCAAAGTGCTTCACAGACAACAAAGTGAAATGAAAGAAAATAAAAGCAAAATTAAAATGCAGACAATAAAAATAAAAACAGTGCAGACGTTAAAAGTTAAAAGATTAAAAGATTTAGCTGAAAGCTAAGGTGAACATAAAAGTCTTCAGTCTAGTTTTAAAAGTAGTGAGAGTTGGGGAGAGTCTGACATCTTCAGGAAGTTTATTCCAGCTATGTGTTGCATAGTGACTGAATGATGATCTCCCTTGATTTGAGTTTACTCTGGGAACCGCTAACAGATTGGTCTCAGAAGATCTTAGTGATCTAGAGGGCGTATATAGTGGGAGCATATCAGTGATATACTTGGGCCCTAGACCATGTAGTGATTTATATGTGAGCAGGAGGATTTTGAAATCTATTCTCTGATGTACAGGGAGCCAATGTAAGGATTTAAGAATTGGTGTAATGTGCTCACATTTTTTGGTCTTTGTTAGAACTCTAGCAGCAGCGTTCTGAACAAGCTGTAGCTGCTTGACAGTTTTTTTGGGAAGACCTGCAAGGAGACCATTACAATAGTCTAGCCTACTGGTAATAAAGGCATGTACAAGTTTTTCTAAGTCTTGAGCTGACATGAGCCCTCTAAGTCTTTTTACATTTTTGAGGTGATAGTAGGCCGATTTTGTTACTGATTTGATGTGACTGTCGAAATGTAAATCAGAATCTAAAATAACCCCAAGATTTCTGGCTTTATTTGAGGTTTTCAGGGACAGTGATTGAAGGTGTTGGATGACTTTAAACCTTTCTTTTTTAGCACCAAAAACAATTATCTCAGTTTTATCTTCATTTAGTTGTAGGAAATTTTGGCACATCCAGTGTTTGACTTGCTCAATGCACTGGCACAGAAGATCTATGGGGCGATAGTCATTTGGTGATAGCGCTACATAAATTTGGGTGTCATCGGCATAGCAATGATGGTCAATGTTATTATTTTGCATGATTTGTCCTAGTGGGAGCATATAGATGTTAAATAAAGTCGGCCCCAAGATTGAACCTTGGGGGACTCCACACGTTACGTTGGTTGGTTCTGATACAAAGTCACCAATGGAAACAAAATAGTTCCTATCTTGTAGATATGACTTGAACCAGCTTAAAACTGTGCCTGAGATCCCCACCCAGTTTTCCAACCTGTCCAAAAGTATTGAGTGGTCGACAGTGTCAAATGCAGCACTGAGGTCCAAAAGCATTAATACTGAAGTTTTGCCAGAGTCTGTGTTTAGACGGATGTCATTTATAACTTTAAGAAGGGCCGTCTCTGTGCTAACT
This sequence comes from Entelurus aequoreus, assembly GCF_033978785.1. Taxonomy (NCBI): domain Eukaryota; kingdom Metazoa; phylum Chordata; class Actinopteri; order Syngnathiformes; family Syngnathidae; genus Entelurus; species Entelurus aequoreus. The sequence continues at coordinate 71,240,492 of NC_084740.1, forward strand.
ACAAGTATACATATTAGTACACCCACATACTGTAACTATACCTTCCCACACACCTTTATAACAGTACAGTACCTACTGGTACACCTACAGTATATAACTTCACATTTCCACTTCAAACAATATCTACTACATCTATAAAAGTATTCATATTACACCTTTAAAGTATTCCTACTACACCTATAGCTATAAAACTATTCTTACTAGACATATTCATACTACAACTATATAACTATTCCTACTACACTTATGAAGTATTCCTATTACACCTATAGCTATAAAAGTATTCTTACTACATCTATTCATACTACATCTATATAACTATTCCTACTACACCTATAGCTATGAAACTATTCTTACTACATCTATATAACTATTCCTACTACACCTATAGCTATAAAACTATTCTTACTACACCTATTCATACTACAACTACATAATTATTCATACTACATCTATAGCTATAAAAGTATTCCTACTACATCTAAAAAGCTATTCCTACTACACCTGTATGTACTACACCTATATCTACACAACTACTCCTACTACATCTATATGTACTACACCTATATCTAAAAAAAACTAATCCTACTACACATCTAAAAAAAAAATCCTACTTCACATATATCTAAAAAACTATTCCTACTACACTTATATGTACTAGTGTAGTACAGTACATATAGGTGTAGTAGGAATAGTTTTGTGGATATAGGTGTAGTAGAAAAATATTTTTAGGTGTAGTAGGAAGAGATTTTTAGATACAAGTGTAGTAGTAAGCAATTTTTAGATATGTGTAGTACATATAGGTGTAGTAAGAAGTTTTTGTTTTTTTTAGATATATGTAGTAATTACACATTTCTAAAAAAAATATTCTTACTACACCTATATGTAATACACAAATCTAAAAAAAACTTTTCCTACTACATCAATATGTACTACACCTATATCTAAAAAAACTAATCCTGCTACACCTATAAAACTATTCCTACACCTAAAAAAACTCTTCCTACTATATCTAAAACACTATTCTATTTTATGCGGTCCTCTCCAAGGTTTCTCATAGTCATTCACATCGACACCTATACAACTATTCCTACTACACCTATATGTACTACACCTACATTATATCTAAAAAAAACCCTCTTCCTACTACACCAATATGTACTACACCTACATTATATCTAAAAAAAAAACCTCTTCCTACTACACCAATATGTACTACACCTGTAAAACTCTTCCTACTACACCAATATGTACTACACTTGTAAGACTATTCCTACTACACCTATATGTACTACACCGATATCTACAAAACGATTCCTACTACACCTGTATGTCCTACTACACGTATATCTAAAAAAAAAATTCCTACTAAACCTATATCTAAAAAAATATTCCTACTACACCTATATCTTTAAAAACTCTTCCTACTACACCTATAAAACTCTTCCCTCTACGCCTACACCGATGAAACTCCTCCTACTACACCTATATGTACTACATCTGTATCTAAAAAAACTCTTCCTACTACACCTATACGTACTACACCTATATCTAAAAGAACTCTTTCTACTACATCTATATGTACTCCACCTATATCTAAAAAAACTCTTTACTACATCTATATAAAAAAAACCCTCTTCCAACTACACCTACACAACTCCTACTACATCTATAAAATTCTTCCTACTACACCTATATGTACTACACCTATATCTAAAAAAGCTACTACATCTATATTTACTACATCTATATAAAAAACCCTCTTCCAACTATACAACTCCTACTACACCTATAAAATTCTTCCTACTACACTTATATGTACTACACCTATATCTAAAAAAACCTATTTCTACTACATCTATATGTACTACACCTATATCTAAAAAAAAAAAAACTCTTTCTACTACATCTATATGTACTACACCTATATATATAAAAAAAAAACTCTTTCTACTACATCTATATGTACTACACCTATATCTAAAAAAAACTCTTTCTACTACATCTATATGTACTACACCTATATCAAAAAAAAACCTATTTCTATTACATCTATATGTACTACACCTAAATCTAACAAAAACTCTTTCTACTACATCTATATGTACTACACCTGTATCTAAAAAAACTATTTCTACTACATCTATATGTACTACACCTATATCTAAAAAAAACTATTTCTACTACATCTATATGTACTACACCTATATCTAAAAAAACCCTCTTCCTACTACATCTATATGTACTACACCTACGTATATCTAAAAAAACTATTTCTATTATATCTATATCTACTACACCTATATCTACTACACCTATATCTAAAAAAACTTTCTACTATATCTATATGTACTACAGCTATATAAAAAAAACCTCTTCCAACTACACCTACACATCCTCCTACTACACCTATAAAATTCTTCCTACTACACTTACCTGTATATGTACTACACCTATATCTAAAAAAAACTCTTTCTACATCTATATGTACTACACCTATATCTAAAAAAACCTCTTTCTACTACATCTATATGTACTACACCTATATCTAAAAAAAACTCTTTCTACTACATCTATATGTACTACACCTATATCTAAAAAAAAAACAAAACTTTCTACTACATCTATATGTACTACACCTAAATCTAACAAAAACTATTTCTACTACATCTATATGTACTACACCTATATCAAAAAAAAACTTTCTACTACATCTATATGTACTACACCTATATAAAAAAAAAAACTATTTCTATTACATCTATATGTACTACACCTAAATCTAACAAAAACTCTTTCTACTACATCTATATGTACTACACCTATATCTAAAAAAACTATTTCTACTACATCTATATATACTACACCTATATCTAAAAAAAACTATTTCTACTACATCTATATGTACTACACCTATATCTAAAAAAAACCTCTTCCTACTACATCTATATGTACTACACCTACGTATATCTAAAAAAAACTATTTCTATTATATCTATATCTACTACACCTATATCTACTACACCTATATCTAAAAAAAACTTTCTACTATATCTATATGTACTACAGCTATATAAAAAAAACCTCTTCCAACTACACCTACACATCCTCCTACTACACCTATAAAATTCTTCCTACTACACTTACCTGTATATGTACTACACCTATATCTAAAAAAACCTATTTCTACTACATCTATATGTACTACACCTATATCTAAAAAAAAAAACTCTACTACATCTATATGTACTACACCTATATCTAAAAAAAAACTATTTCTACTACATCTATATGTACTACACCTAAATCTAACAAAAACTCTTTCTACTACATCTATATGTACTACACCTATATCTAAAAAACCATTTCTACTACATCTATATATACTACAACTATATCTAAAAAAAACTATTTCTACTACATCTATATGTACTACACCTAAATCTAACAAAAACTCTTTCTACTGCATCTATATGTACTACACCTATATCTAAAAAAACTATTTCTACTACATCTATATATACTACACCTATATCTAAAAAAAACAATTTCTACTACATCTATATGTACTACACCTATATCTAAAAAAAACCCTCTTCCTACTACATCTATATGTACTACACCTACGTATATCTAAAAAAACTATTTCTATTATATCTATATCTACTACACCTATATCTACTACACCTATATCTAAAAAAACTTTCTACTATATCTATATGTACTACAGCTATATAAAAAAAACCTCTTCCAACTAAACCTACACATCCTCCTACTACACCTATAAAATTCTTCCTACTACACTTACCTGTATATGTACTACACCTATATCTAAAAAAACCTATTTCTACTACATCTATATGTACTACACCTATATCTAAAAAAAAAAAACTCTTTCTACTACATCTATATGTACTACACCTATATCTAAAAAAAACTCTTTCTACTACATCTATATGTACTACACCTATATCTAAAAAAAAAACTATTTCTACTACATCTATATGTAGAACACCTATATCTAAAAAAAAAAACTTTCTACTACATCTATATGTACTACACCTATATCTAAAAAAAACTCTTTCTACTACATCTATATGTACTACACCTATATCTAAAAAAAAAAACCTATTTCTACTACATCTATATGTACTACACCTAAATCTAACAAAAACTCTTTCTACTACATCTATATGTACTACACCTATATCTAAAAAAAACTATTTATACTACATCTATACATACTACACCTATATCTAAAAAAAACCTCTTCCTACTACATCTATATGTACTACATCTACGTATATCTAAAAAAAATATTTCTATTATATCTATATCTACTACACCTATATCTAAAAAAACTTTCTACTATATCTATATGTACTACAGCTATATAAAAAAAACCTCTTCCAACTACACCTACACATCCTCCTACTACACCTATAAAATTCTTCCTACTACACTTACCTGTATATGTACTACACCTATATCTAAAAAAACCTATTTCTACTACATCTATATGTACTACACCTATATCTAAAAAAAAAAACTCTTTCTACTACATCTATATGTACTACACCTATATCTAAAAAAAACCCTATTTCTACTACATCTATATGTACTACACCTATATCTAAAAAAAACTCTTTCTACTACATCTATATGTACTACACCTATATCTAAAAAAAAAAAACTCTTTCTACTACATCTATATGTACTACACCTATATCTAAAAAAAACTATTTCTACTACATCTATATATATTACACCTATATCTAAAAAAACCTCTTCCTACTACATCTATATATACTACACCTACGTATATCTAAAAAAACTATTTCTATTATATCTATATCTACTACACCTATATCTAAAAAAACTTTCTACTATATCTATATGTACTACAGCTATATAAAAAAACCCTCTTCCAACTACACCTACACATCCTCCTACTACACCTATAAAATTCTTCCTACTACACTTACCTGTATATGTACTACACCTATATCTAAAAAAAACCTATTTCTACTACATCTATATGTACTACACCTATATCTAAAAAAAAAAAACTCTTTCTACTACATCTATATGTACTACACCTATATCTAAAAAAAACTCTTTCTACTACATCTATATGTACTACACCTATATCTAAAAAAAAACCTATTTCTACTACATCTATATGTACTACACCTATATCTAAAAAAAACTCTTTCTACTACATCTATATGTACTACACCTATATCTAAAAAAACTATTTCTACTACATCTATATATACTACACCTATATCTAAAAAAAACTCTTTCTACTACATCTATATGTACTACACCTATATCTAAAAAAAACTATTTCTACTACATCTATATATACTACACCTATATCTAAAAAAAACAATTTCTACTACATCTATATGTACTACACCTATATCTAAAAAAAACCTCTTACTACTACATCTATATGTACTACACCTACGTATATCTAAAAAAAACTATTTCTATTATATCTATATCTACTACACCTATATCTAAAAAAACTTTCTACTATATCTATATGTACTACAGCTATATAAAAAAAACCTCTTCCAACTACACCTACACATCCTCCTACTACACCTATAAAATTCTTCCTACTACACTTACCTGTATATGTACTACACCTATATCTAAAAAAACCTATTTCTACTACATCTATATGTACTACACCTATATCTAAAAAAAAAACTCTTTCTACTACATCTATATGTACTACACCTATATCTAAAAAAAACTCTACTACATCTATATGTACTACACCTATATCTAAAAAAAAACCTATTTCTACTACATCTATATGTACTACACCTATATCTAAAAAAAAAACTCTTTCTACTACATCTATATGTACTACACCTATATCTAAAAAAAACTCTTTCTACTACATCTATATGTACTACACCTATATCTAAAAAAAAACATTTCTACTACATCTATATGTACTACACATAAATCTAACAAAAACTCTTTCTACTACATCTATATGTACTACACCTATATCTAAAAAAAACTATTTCTACTACATCTATATATACTACACCTATATCTAAAAAAAACCTCTTCCTACTACATCTATATGTACTACACCTACGTATATCTAAAAAAACTATTTCTATTATATCTATATCTACTACACCTATATCTAAAAAAACTTTCTACTATATCTATATGTACTACAGCTATATAAAAAAAACCTCTTCCAACTACACCTACACATCCTCCTACTACACCTATAAAATTCTTCCTACTACACTTACCTGTATATGTACTACACCTATATCTAAAAAAACCTATTTCTACTACATCTATATGTACTACACCTATATCTAAAAAAAACTCTTTCTACTACATCTATATGTACTACACCTAAATCTAACAAAAACTCTTTCTACTACATCTATATGTACTACACCTATATCTAAAAAAAACTCTTTCTACTACATCTATATGTACTACACCTATATCTAAAAAAAAAACTATTTCTATTACATCTATATGTACTACACCTAAATCTAACAAAAACTCTTTCTACTACATCTATATGTACTACACCTATATCTAAAAAAACTATTTCTACTACATCTATATATACTACACCTATATCTAAAAAAATCTATTTCTACTACATCTATATGTACTACACCTATATCTAAAAAAAACCTCTTCCTACTACATCTATATGTACTACACCTACGTATATCTAAAAAAACTATTTCTATTATATCTATATCTACTACACCTATATCTACTACACCTATATCTAAAAAAACTTTCTACTATATATATATGTACTACAGCTATATAAAAAAAACCTCTTCCAACTACACCTACACATCCTCCTACTACACCTATAAAATTCTTCCTACTACACTTACCTGTATATGTACTACACCTATATCTAAAAAAACCTATTTCTACTACATCTATATGTACTACACCTATATCTAAAAAAAAAACTCTTTCTACTACATCTATATGTACTACACCTATATCTAAAAAAAACTCTTTCTACTACATCTATATGTACTACACCTATATCTAAAAAAAACTCTTTCTACTACATCTATATGTACTACACCTATATCTAAAAAAAACCTATTTCTACTACATCTATATGTACTACACCTATATCTAAAAAAAAAAACTCTTTCTACTACATCTATATGTACTACACCTATATCTAAAAAAAAACTCTTTGTACTACATCTATATGTACTACACCTATATCTAAAAAAAAACTCTTCCTACTACATCTATATGTACTACACCTACGTATATCTAAAAAAAACTATTTCTATTATATCTATATCTACTACACCTATATCTAAAAAAACTTTCTACTATATCTATATGTACTACAGCTATATAAAAAAAACTACCTACAACTACACCTACACATCCTCCTACTACACCTATAAAATTATTCCTACTACACCTATATCTAAAAAAACCCTCCTCCTACTCCACCTAGTAAACTCCTCCTACTCCACCTCTGAAACTCCTCCTGTCCCACCTCTGAAACTCCTCCTGTTCCACCTATGAAACTACTCCTGTTCCACCTATGAAACTCCTCCTACTCCACCTATGAAACTCCTCCTACTCCACCTATGAAACTCCTCCTACTCCACCTGAGCTAGCGTACTCACCTTATGTCCAGGCGTGCCAGGGACACCTGGATGAGCCTGTAAGGACACACAAGTAGCTTCATTGAGTAACAAAAAGGGTTCTAGGGTTGAGCTCTGAGGAACACCACAGGTTCCAGCAAAGATCTTTGATGGCCAACTGATGGTTTAGAAACAAAGAGCATCTTGTCCTTACAGGATCTCCTGAGGGTCCTGGGTCTCCTTTGAGGCCCTGGCCTCCCTGAAAGAACATCAACACATAAATGTTTATAAAAAATACAAAACACATAATTAGATTTACATAGCGCTTTTCTTGACACTCAAAGTGCTTAAAAATAATACAAACACATAAATGTTTATAAATAATACACACCAAGATACGCACTTACACGCAAACCTGCTGGTCCTTTATTGCCCTGCCAATATAAACACAATATTGTAAAATGTAAAAACTTCACCATTTACAACAAATCTTTGTGAATAAAACCACGACTGACTTGACAAAAACATCATCCAGTCATGTGACTACCTTCAACAGTCATGTGACTACCTTCAACAGTCATGTGACTACCTTCAACAGTCATGTGACTACTTTCAACAGTCATGTGACTACCTTCAACAGTCATGTGACTACCTTCAACAGTCATGTGACTACCTTCAACAGTCATGTGACTACCTTCAACAGTCATGTGACTACCTTCAACAGTCATGTGACTACCTTCAACAGTCATGTGACTACCTTCAACAGTCATGTGATTACCTTCAACAGTCATGTGACTACCTTCAACAGTCATGTGACTACCTTCAACAGTCATGTGATTACCTTCAACAGTCATGTGACTACCTTCAACAGTCATGTGACTACCTTCAACAGTCATGTGACTACCTTCAACAGTCATGTGACTACCTTCAACAGTCATGTGACTACCTTCAACACGCACGCTGATCCTGGCGCACCTTCAAGACCTCGCCAGCCTCGGAAGCCTTTCTCTCCCTGAACACAAATGATTCTAATAATTATAACATCAACTTATTATTTGTATTATTCTAATGATTACATCAACTTACTTTCTCTCTAAATTAGAACAATTACCATATTTACGACAACAACTAAGATAATTACTACACCAACTTATTATTTTTCTTATTGTAATAATTACAACATAAACTTACTTTCTCGAAACAAAAATAATTACAATAATTAAAACATTTATCTTCTCTGTCTCAACAAAAATAATGACTATAAATACAATAACTATAATATTTATAACAAACTTATTATTTTTCTTCCCCACAAGAACAATATTTACAATATATTTCATTATAAATGATACACAAAATGATCTTCTCTCCGTCAAAAAATTACAATAATAATTACAATAACAAGAAAAACATCTCTCCAGCCACAAAAATAATTACAACACAAAAAAATTACAAAATCATAATAATTACAACACAAAACATTAATTACAACACAAAAAATTTACAAAAATCAGAATAATTGCTACACAATAAAATTGACCAAAATCGTAACACAAAAACTGACAAAAGTCATAATTATAAGGCAAAAAATTGACAAAAATTATATTTACAACACAAAAAATTGAAAATAACTATAATAGCAACACAAAAAATTTACTAAAATAATAATTCCAACATAAAAAAAGGACAAAAATCATAATTACAGCGCAAAAATGTACAAAGATCATAATTACAATGCAAAAATCATAATTACAACAAACAATTTCACACAAATCATAATAATTACAACACAAACATTTTTACAAAAATCATAACACAAAAACTGACAAAAATCATAATTACAACGCAAAAAATGTACAACTATAATTACAACGCAAAAAATTGACAAACATAATTACAATGCAAAAAATTACAAACTTATTTACCAAACAAAAAATTGACAACTATAATAACACAAAAAATTGACAAAAATAATAATTACAACATTAAAAAATCATAATTACAGCGCAAAAAATTGACAAAAATCACAAATAATTACAACACATAAAATTGACAAAAATTATAATTACAATGCAAAAATCATAATTACAACACAAAAAATTGGTCAAAAATCATAATTACAACATAAAAATGACAAAAATCATAATTACAGCGCACAAAATTTACACAAATCATAATCACAACACAAAAAATGTACACAAATCATAATAATTACAACACAAACATAGTATCTTCTCTCTCAGAACAAAATAATTCTAATATTATAGAATTATATAATACCTTGTGACCAGGTTTTCCTATTGCTCCTGATAGTCCTTTCTCTCCTTGGGGACCCATCACACCTGATTCCCCCTGAAACACACACAATACTTGACACACAACACCTGGACTTCTCCTGTGCATGTGTGTGCGGGTGCGGGTCCTTACCTTAGATCCTTGGGGTCCTCTACATCCCTTTAAAAAAAAAATCAGAATAACGACAAATATATTCACAATAACAATATTAATAAATATTATTATTAATAATAATAAAAGCGTATAACTGTTGCTAAGCTAATGTTCTCTATTTGAGGTTTGATCCTCACATAAGGTTTATGGAACATAAATTGTATGGCTGTACATTTATTATACTATTTATTGTATAATAAAATTCAACAACAATAACAAAATAATTCACGAAAGGTTATTTTATAATAAAGTATATTTTAAGTTAAAAAAAATGAAATATTTAAATAAATGGTATTTGTATTTATTTTATTTTTAATAAGATGACAACTTAATGTTCATTACACACGTAACACACACACACACACACAACTCTACTACAAAAGATGATGTAACATCAACCATGTGTTTCCCATATTAATATTACATAAACATCACTCAAGTCTAACCTCAGTGGTTCTATAACTTTTTTGGCTCTCCAAGTACCACCATAATGACATCCCTAAAATACAGTAGTGTAGTAGACCTAAGTATTCATTAAGTACCACCATAATGACATCCCTAAAATACAGTAGTGTAGTAGACCTAAGTATTCATTAAGTACCACCATAATGACATCCCTAAAATACAGTAGTGTAGTAGGTCTAAGTATTCATTAAGTACCACCATAATGACAACATTAAAATACAGTAGTGTAGTAGGTATAAGTATTCATTAAGTACCACCATAATGACATCCCTAAAATACAGTAGTGTAGTAGACCTAAGTATTCATTAAGTACCACCATAATGACATCCCTAAAATACAGTAGTGTAGTAGACCTAAGTATTCATTAAGTACCACCATAATGACATCCCTAAAATACAGTAGTGTAGTAGGTCTAAGTATTCATTAAGTACCACCATAATGACATCCCTAAAATACAGTAGTGTAGTAGACCTAAGTATTCATTAAGTACCACCATAATGACAACATTAAAATACAGTAGTGTAGTAGGTCTAAGTATTCACTAAAACAAGACAGAGGTTTAACACGTATATTCAATGTTGGAAATAAAACACTGTACTTTAATCAAGTGATTATTTTTTGATGCACCACTAGTACACGCACCTGTCTGACAACCCCTATAATACAATTTACAGTACAACATGCATGTGTCCTTGTATAATTTTACATGATATATAATTTAAAGTAAATCATGCTACAATACATTTGACAATATTGTAATAATGTTTTGTTATCTTGTCAAATTATTTATTTCAAATGATTTGAGGAGTTCTGACCCACCTTCTCCCCTTGAGGTCCAGTGATGAATTCTGTTATATCAACCTGATCAAACATCAATAATATTCATCAATATGATTATATCAACCTGATCAAACATCAATAATATTCAATATGATTATATGAACCTGATCAAACTTCAATAATATTCATCAATGTGATTATATCAACCTGATCAAACATCAATATGATTATATCAACCTGATCAAACATCAATAATATTCATCAATATGATTATATCAACCTGATCAAACATCAATAATATTCATCAATGTGATTATATCAACCTGATCAAACTTCAATAATATTCATCAATATGATTATATCAACCTGATCAAACATTAATAATATTCAATATGATTATATCAACCTGATCAAACATCAATAATATTCAATATGATTATATGAACCTGATCAAACTTCAATAATATTCATCAATGTGATTATGTCAACCTGATCAAACATCAATAATATTCATCAATGTGATTATATCAACCTGATCAAACTTCAATAATATTCATCAATATGATTATATGAACCTGATCAAACATCAATAATATTCATCAATGTGATTATATCAACCTGATCAAACATCAATAATATTCAATATGATTATATGAACCTGATCAAACTTCAATAATATTCATCAATGTGATTATGTCAACCTGATCAAACATCAATAATATTCATCAATGTGATTATATCAACCTGATCAAACTTCAATAATATTCATCAATATGATTATATGAACCTGATCAAACATCAATAATATTCATCAATGTGATTATATCAACCTGATCAAACATCAATAATATTCAATATGATTATATGAACCTGATCAAACTTCAATAATATTCATCAATGTGATTATATCAACCTGATCAAACATCAATAATATTCAATATGATTACGGTATATGAACCTGATCAAACATCAATAATATTCAATATGATTAAATTAACCTGATCAAACTTCAATAATATTCATCAATGTGATTATGTCAACCTGATCAAACTTCAATAATATTCATCAATATGATTATATCAACCTGATCAAACATCAATAATATTCATCAATGTGATTATATCAACCTGATCAAACATCAATAATATTCATCAATATGATTATATCAACCTGATCAAACATCAATAATATTCATCAATGTGATTATATCAACCTGATCAAACTTCAATAATATTCATCAATATGATTATATCAACCTGATCAAACATCAATAATATTCAATATGATTAAATGAACCTGATCAAACTTCAATAATATTCATCAATGTGATTATGTCAACCTGATCAAACATCAATAATATTCAATATGATTATATCAACCTGATCAAACATCAATAATATTCATCAATGTGATTATGTCAACCTGATCAAACATCAATAATATTCATCAATGTGGTTATATCAACCTGATCAAACTTCAATAATATTCATCAATATGATTATATCAACCTGATCAAACATCAATAATATTCATCAATGTGATTATATCAACCTGATCAAACATCAATAATATTCAGTATGATTATATGAACCTGATCAAACTTCAATAATATTCATCAATATGATTATATCAACCTGATCAAACATCAATAATATTCATCAATGTGATTATATCAACCTGATCAAACATCAATAATATTCATCAATATGATTATATCAACCTGATCAAACATCAATAATATTCATCAATGTGATTATATCAACCTGATCAAACTTCAATAATATTCATCAATATGATTATATCAACCTGATCAAACATCAATAATATTCAATATGATTAAATGAACCTGATCAAACTTCAATAATATTCATCAATGTGATTATGTCAACCTGATCAAACATCAATAATATTCAATATGATTATATCAACCTGATCAAACATCAATAATATTCATCAATGTGATTATGTCAACCTGATCAAACATCAATAATATTCATCAATGTGGTTATATCAACCTGATCAAACTTCAATAATATTCATCAATATGATTATATCAACCTGATCAAACATCAATAATATTCATCAATGTGATTATATCAACCTGATCAAACATCAATAATATTCAGTATGATTATATGAACCTGATCAAACTTCAATAATATTCATCAATATGATTATATCAACCTGATCAAACATTAATAATATTCAATATGATTATATAAACCTGATCAAATTTCAATAATATTCATCAATATGATTATATCAACCTGATCAAACTTCCATAATATTCATCAATATGATTATATCAACCTGATCAAACATCAATAATATTCATCAATATGATTATATCAACCTGATCAAACATCAATAATATTCATCAATATGATTATATCAACCTGATCAAACATCAATAATATTCATCAATATGATTATATCAACCTGATCAAACATCAATAATATTCATCAATATGATTGTCAACCTGATCAAACATCAATAATATGATTCAATGATTATCAGATCAATAACATGTGCAGGAGGTACACCTGCACCAGGTCATGTATTTGCTGTATGGACTTGACACAAGGTGGTGCAGGTGTACATATATATTGAATGTTGTCATGGTTACCGTCACTTCCTGTCTGTGCTGCAGGGGAGGAAACAATGGCGGAGGAGGAGGAGGAAAGAAAAGAGGACATCTTTCTTCTTCTCTCAAAGCCACAAGTCCTGCAAGGAAAATAACTCTTAAAGATGGCCGACATTATTGATTACTAATATTGTTGATCATGTGACTTAGTCGGTTGATCACCAACACATATTTACTACTTGTTGATCATGTGACTTAGTTGATCACAATACTTTTTACTACATATTAATCATGTGACTTAGTTGGTTGATCACCAATACATTATTCCTACTTGTTGATCATGTGACTTACTTAATTGATCGCCAACACATTTACTACTTGTTGATCATGTGACTTAGTTGATCACAATTTTATTTACTACATATTGATCATGTGATTTAGTTGATCATCAATAAATTGTTGCTACTTGTTGATTATGTGACTTAGTTGATCACAATACTTTTTACTACATATTGATCATGTGACTTAGTTAATCTAATAATCACAATACTTTTTACTACATATTGATCATGTAACTTAGTTGATCACAAAACTTTTTACTACATATTGATCATGTGACTTACTTAGATGATCAATAAATGTTTACTGCATATTGATCATGTGACTTAGTTGATCACAATACTTTTTAACTGCATATTGATCATGTGACTTAGTTAATCACAATACTTTTTACTACATATTGATCATGTAACTTAGTTGATCACAAAACGTGTTACTACTTATTGATCATGTGACTTACTTAGATGATCAATAAATGTTTACTACATATTGACCATGTAACTTAGTTGATCACAATACTTTTTTACTACATATTGATCATGAGACTTAGTTGGTTGATCAATACATCGAACTACATGTCATTAATCAAGTGACTTGCAGAGTTGATCACAATACTTTGTACTACTTATTGATCGTGTGATTTACTTAGTTGATCACAATACTTTTTACTACATATTGATCATGTGACTTAGTTGGTTGATCAATACATTGAACTACATGTCATTAATCAAGTGACTTGCAGAGTTGATCGCAATACTTTGTACTACTTACTGATCATGTGACTTAGTTAATCACCAAGACATTTTCACTACTTATTGATCATGTGACTTACTTATTCGATCAATACATTTTTACTGCATATTGATCATGTGACTTAGTTGATCGCAATACTTTTTACTACCTATTGATCATGTGACTTACTTAGTTGATCACCAAGACATTTTCACTATATATCAATCATGTGACTTAGTTGATCACCAATACATTTTTACTACATATTGATCAGGTGACTTAGTTGGTTGATTAATACATTGAACTACATGTCATTGATCAAGTGACTTGCAGTTGATCACAATACACTTTCACTACTTATTGATCAATACATTCTACTATACTACTTATTGATCGCACAAATGACTAAATCCATCACCAATACATTTCACTAGATAAATTCAACATGTGAGTTAATTGTTTAATACATTTGGGTGACATATTGATCATGTGACTTTATTGATAGTAATTCAGTTTTACTGATCATGTAACTTAAGTCGGTCATCAATACATTTTAGTAGTTAGTATTTATGTATGTTAATTTATCGATACATTTTACTCCATATTGGTCATATGACTTAATTGATAGTAGGATTGGGCCGGTAATAAGATATCAATATGAAATGCGTTTGATAAAATATTCGAAATATACTGTATTTGTGTTTTTTGGTCAGAAGAAACAATAAATTATGAAGCAAGATTCGTTTTATGGAGTCATTCGTGGTTTAGGAGACCAGGAAACAGGAAGGTGTCACTGAGCAACGGAAGGGACAAGCTATCGGCCAATCGGTTGACAGTATTCACCGAGCAATGGGAGGTACACGCTAACAGCCAATCACGTAACAGTATCAACTCCACCTTTCCTGCTGTTCGGCTCCCACCTCCCAGTCCCAGATCGCAGTCGTGGAGCTCAGGGGCGACTTTTCCTCCGGGTGTCACACCCTTCACTCTACCTGACAGCGGGTCTGCTATTGTCGTAAAAATTTGGTCGCTTTATTCTCATTTCTTCAGGACACATTCGCCAGTCGCCACTCACACAACACACTGCCATTCTTAAAGGAACACACACACACACATCTCTCATAACTAGTGGGGTTTTTGCCGTCTTTTTGTCTCGCTGTGGATTCTCTGCATGGAGCGAGAAGAGAAACAAATATCTTCACAGGTCAACTTAATAACAGAAACTTGTATTTGGTTTTATTGGCTTTAATGCAGACTGTGGCAACATGCGGACACTTGTCTGTTTAATCAGTGTAGTCTTCAACAGCAGATACACTACTGCCATCTAGTGGTTTAAATCTGCAACTACCTTCAAGTCTATCTCCCTGGTTGCCAGACACTGATGAATAGCACGCTTAAACAAGTCATAAAAAGTATCAATAATTATCGATCAATATAGAAAGCGTATATCGTGATATAGTTTTCGGTCGTATCGCCCAGCCCTCGTTGATAGTAATTCAGTTCACTACATATTATTGATCGTGGATCTTACGTCGGCCATCAATACATTTTAGTACTTAGTATTCATGGGAGTTAACTGATCGATACATTTCACTGCATATTGGTCATATGACTTAATTGATCAATACATTTAGGTGACACATTGATCAAGTTGGTCAATACATTTTAGTTCATACGGCTAATGTGACTTATTTGATTAATACATTATATTATTGATCATGTGAATGTATGACATTGATGGCGGGACTTAAGTTGATCACCGTTTACTACAAATTATTGATCATGTAACTTAAGTTGGTTATTAGTACTTACAAATAATGAGAGTTAACTGACCAAAACATTTAATTATTGCATATTGGTCATGTGACTTAACTGATCAAGACACTTCTCTGCATATCAATCATTTAACAATTGATCCTATTTGGGTGACATATTGATCAAGCGACTTACGTTGGTCAATACATTTTACCACATATTGATCATGCGCCTTAGACGATTACCAATACATTTAAGTATATATTATTGATCAATACCTTTCACAACATTGATAATGCGCCATAGTTGATTACCAATACATTTAAGTACATATTATTGATCATGTGATTTAGTTGATCAATACATTTCACGACATTGATCATGTGACTTAGTTGATTACATTGAAGTATATATTATTGATCATGGGACTTTGCTGATCGATACATTTCACGACATTATTGATCATGCGCCTTAGTTGATTACCAATACATTTAAGTACATATTATTGATCATGTGACTCAGTTCATCAATACATTTCACGACATTGATCATGTGACTTAGTTGATTACATTGAAGTATATAATATTGATCATGGGACTTTGCTGATCGATACATTTCACGACATTATTGATCATGCGCCTTAGATGATTACGGATTACACATTTAAGTATATATTATTGATCATGCGAACTAGTTGATAAATACTTTTCCCGACAATATTGATCATGTGCCTTACTTGGATGATTAACAATACATGCAGGTATATACTATTGATCTTGTGACTTAGCTAATGAATGCATTTTACATTATTGATCATGTGCCTTAGTTGATTACCAGTACATTTAAGTACATATTGATCATGTGACTTAGTTGATTACCAATACATTTAAGTATATATTATTGAGCATGTGCATTTAGCTGATCAGTACATTTCACGATATTGATCATGTGACCTACTTAGTTCATCACCAATACATTTAAGTATTATTGATCATGTGACTTGGCTGATCAGTACATTTCACGCTATTATTGATCATGTGCCTGACTCAGTTGAGTACCAACACATGCAAGTATATACTATTGATTGATCACATGACTTGAGTGGCATATTGATCATGTAACTTGGCCAATCAGTACATTTCACAATATTATTGATCATGTGCCTGACTCAGTTGAGTACCAACACATGTAAGTATATACTATTGATTGATGACGAGACTTGAGTGGCATATTGATCATGTGACTTACTGCTGCTGGAGGATGGATGGACTGCCAGGAGCGTCAAGACGTGTCCCAGAAGAAGCTGAAGCGACATCCAACACTTTATGATCATCATCCCTCGAGTCGTCTTTGGAAGATCCTCTCCTGACGCGTCCTGGCTCCTAGTTGTGTGGGAATGCAGCACAGCATTTGGCAACCACTTTTTCTGCAGACATAAACACATCTTCACTTCTGCATGGGGGGAGGTAGGGGAGAGACACTTAAGAGGATGAAGGCGCACAAACATTCCATCGAGTGGTGCTTCTTCTCCTTATAGACAATCACATCAAGTCAATTCATCTGTTCCAGGGTCAAACTGTGGCCCAGGCAGTGTTTCAAGTCAAATTTAGCAAGTGAAAAAATACGAGGTATGACACAGGTCAAGTAAAACTAGTCCTTGTAGTAAACAGGAAGTTGTTTGCAGAACATTACTGTCAACTAGTGAACTTTCAAAGCTCAATGCCCAGCTCTATGGTTATCATCACACTTTTGAAAAATGAACAGAAAACACTTTCAAAACTCCAGTTTTTCTTTCAAATACATTCATTCCAATGTTTTTATTTTAACTGATTAAAAAGCACACATGACAATAAAAATAAATGCTAACCTACTTGTTAGCTTAAAACAAGTCATCGTTCTACAATATTTACAAGCTAAACACACAGAGTGTGTGTATGTTAAAACAAGGGTCGTTTGGTAAAACGCAGACGAAGAAGTGACTTTAAAAACCAAAAACAAAAGGGCACAGGGGGTGTTGTCCACGGAGCAATCAGGGACGCTCCTGAGCGGCGCCGAGACGAACACTCATCTCCAGAACGACGCGCCTCGTGAGGCCCGTCAGACGCTGATGGACGTCCAACAGCTGCTGGGGAGAACATTGGTTGAGAAGAGGCGGAGTCATCTCGCTGTCCAGAGAGTCCAGCTGGGACAGGAGACCCCATTGAGCCACTGAAGGAGCCTCGGGGACCCCGGTGGGGGTTTGGAGGCTTGAGTGCTCGTCACCCTGCCCGGTAGGAACTGGACCTGGCTGGTCCACCAACTCTGTGGCTGCACAAAGAGATAATCAGATAACCTATTTTTAAACCACAACTTCAAACTCTTCATGGAATTTTTTACTTTTATAAGACCCATTCAGTCGTGGGAGCGACTTAAATTTGTTGTCTTAATAACTCTGCTGCCTCTGTAACTTGTATGATATTTGACGTGGCGCTAATGAGCACAAAACAAGCAGTTTTAATGCTGGACACAACTGCACTGCTGACACACTGCTGCCATCTATAAACGTATATTCATTTTATTATTACCTGTATTATTAAGTGAACATCTGATGTTTGTGTTATATTGTTTTGACCTTTAATATCATATTTAATAAGTTATATTTACCTAATTATATATATATATATATATATATATATATATATATATATATATATATATATATATATATATATATATACACACACAACCATTATTCTCTAAATAACTTATTAAATGTAATCAAATATTTAATTAAATAAACTTTTATTAGATAGTTTGTGTTCCCTTTCAAGTTAGTTGACTATTTTAAAATGCACATTAGTTCCACAAACAGACCAGTGGGTGAACGCATGATTAGAGAAACAAAATTGAAGGTTTTATTCAAAGTGCTTAGAAGGGCCTGATGGTTTAACACAGATGTCAAACTCAAGGCCCGCGGGCCATATCTGGCCCTGCACGTCATTATCATATGGCCCGCAAAAGCCTGGAAATAATATGCATCAATAAAATACCTTCTATTTTCTTTCTTTACTAAAAGGTATAAGGGTTTTTTTCTAGTTTGAAAGGGAAAACAAATGGTGTGACAAATATTGCAACAAATATTATATTATCTAACTTTTTGGGTCAAAATCCAAATAAATACTTAAATATCTGCTTAACTTATCCATCAAATTGTACACTATAAGAATGACCAATAGATTTTACTGTAAAATTTAGGGAGTTGTTTTTTTACAGCATATTACTGCAAGTTGAAAAAAAAAACTACCAATGTTAGTTTTTTTACAGTAAAATTCTGTCGACTGAGCTGCCAGTTTTGTTTTGTTTTTACAGTAAAATCCACGGTTGATGATTTTATGGTACCATATTTTATTATGGTAAAAAAAAACTGGCAGCCGAGTTGCCAACATATAATTAAACAGCCTTACTGTATTTCTATTTACAGTAATATGTTGTAAAAATAATTTAAAAAACAAACGCCATATACACTACCGTTCAAAAGTTTGGGGTCACATTGAAATGTCCTTATTTTTGAAGGAAAAGCACTGTACTTTTCAATGAAGATAACTTTAAACTAGTCTTAACTTTAAAGAAATACACTCTATACATTGCTAATGTGGTAAATGACTATTCTAGCTGCAAATGTCTGGTTTTTGGTGCAATATCTACATAGGTGTATAGAGGCCCATTTCCAGCAACTATCACTCCAGTGTTCTAATGGTACAATGTGTTTGCTCATTGGCTCAGAAGGCTAGTTGATGATTAGAAAACCCTTGTGCAATCATGTCCACACATCTGAAAACAGTTTAGCTCGTTACAGAAGCTACAAAACTGACCTTCCTTTGAGCAGATTGAGTTTCTGGAGCATCACATTTGTGGGGTCAATTAAACGCTCAAAATGGCCAGAAAAAGAGAACTTTCATCTGAAACTCGACAGTCTATTCTTGTTCTTAGAAATTAAGGCTTTTCCACAAAATTTTTTGGGTGACCCCAAACTTTTGAACAGTAGTGTATTTTACAGTAAAAATCTGGCAACTAAGCTGCCAGTTTTTTTCCTGTAAAAAAAAAAAAAAAAAGTAAAATATTTCAATTCATAGGCAAATTCATTATTTATTTACTGTTACAAGCGGCCCTCTAATGGCAGCCATGACTGTGGTGTGGCCCTCAATGAAAACAAGTTTGACATCCGTGGGTTAACATCAGATCTGTGCGATAAAATGATATCAATATATATTGCTTCCGTGATCAATCAATAAAAAATGTGTTCGATAAAACCTTTGATTTTGTGTCTTCTTCGTCGGAAAAAATGTGAAGTTGCGAAGCAAGGTTGGTCGCACGAGCAAAGGCACTCACTTTCTGGTAACCGAGTAACGCAGGAAGTGATCTTTGATCAGTGGGCGTGATACGCTAACAGCCAATCAGGTGACAGTATCAACTATCACATTTGGTTGTGCCATCTTGTTGTCTGGCAGTTGATTCTTTGTATGGAAAGTCAAAAAAGAAAAAAAATTGTTTTTGGGGATTTTCTTTTTACCGTAGTCAGAACTACCAAGACCGTTAATACCACACTGCCTTAGCCGTGCTCATCCTTTAGAGCACAGCTGTAACTTCCTGCAGAAAAAAGTTATTCTCAAGTTTCTCTGTTTACATTTTGCACTATTTTTTTACGCTTTATTAAAACAATTTTTTCAATTCCTTACTTTGCACTTTCATTTTGACAGATGATTGTTAATTTTGTTTACATTGTTTCCATATTTGTGCTGACATTTCCTTTCTGCATTGTTAGCTGAAGAGGTTATAATACATTTTATATATTTTTCCTGGTTCTTATTTTCCATAGGTGATAAAAATATCAATAATTATAGATATCGACCGATATAATACACTTATATTGTGATACAGTTTTCAGCCATATCGCCCAGCCATAACCAAACTACATCAGGTTTCCACTTCTGTCTGTTTGCAGCTTGGTGTCAAAACTGTTTTAGGGGCCCAGAATGCAACTAAACCTGCAGAAAATAGATCTTCTCAGGTTTCTATGTTTACATTTTCACACTTTGAACTATTGTATTACACTTTATGAAGCATTTCTTACATATTCCTTATTTTTGCACCTTCATTTTAAGAGCTTATTGTTAAGTGTTCAATGTGATTTTACTATTTTGTTGACATTGAGTGTTTTCCATGCTTGTGTTGACATCTCCTTTCTGCCTTTATAACTGAGGGATTATAATCAGAGGAAGGTTGCATTTGAAATAAAATAGTGTATGTGCCTCGCAATACGAAGGTCCTGAGTTCAATCCCGGGCTTGGGATCTTTCTGTGTGGAGTTTGCATGTTCTCCCTGTGACTGCGTGGGTTCCCTCCGGGTACTCCGGCTTCCTCCCACCTCCAAAAACATGTACCTGGAGATAGGTTGATTGGCAACACTAAATTGGCCCTAGTGTGTGAATGTGAGTGTGAATGTTGTCTGTCTATCTGTGTTGGCCCTGTGATGAGGTGGCGACTTCTCCAGGGTGTACCCCGCCTACCGCCCGAATGAAGCTGAGATAGGCTCCAGCACCCCCCGCGACCCCGAAAGGGACAAGTGGTAGAAAATGGATGTATAGATATATTTTCCTCCTACTCCTTCTTTTCAATAGGTCATGAAAAATTTAAAAAACTCGATAGTTTTCAGCTCTACTTGACGTACATACCCAACGTTTCGTTGCTCTTGTCTTCATCATCCTGGTTGGGAGTCGTGCTGGTCTCCTCCAGCTCTGAGGTCATCATCTCCATCTCCACAAAACTCTTCAACTCCTCAAGGCCTCTTCCTTTACGCTGCAGGAGCGGTCGTCGCAGGTCAGAAGACAACCGAGGGAAAACGGAGCGCACTAAAACGGTTTGCGTGGCACATGTACCTGTTGTTCGTAGGTCTTGAGCGCCTTCTTGACGTTGGAGATCTTTGGGGAGCGAATGGGAAGCGTCTTGATCTCACTGGGGGTCAGACAGCTGAGGTCGCCGACTGTTTTGATGTTGCGCGCTCGCACCAGCTGACCGAAACCACGAGACCTGCCAGAAGAACCACATGGTAAAACTCTAATATTAGACTAAAAATGGCTTCTACTTTGGGTCTAAATCCAGGCTATAAATCACTACTTTTTTCCTACACTTTGAACCCTGCGGCTTCTTAAAACTGTGTGGTTAATTTATGGATTTTTCTTCGCTAATGACTATAGTGTTTTGTGTCCAACAAATAGTTTTGATGGAACACCGATAGGGAAGCTAGCTGCGTTTCAATTGCAGTTTTTCGCAAAATAAAAGCAATATTTCAAAAATTTTGACAAAGTACATTTGCGACTTGTAGGTGTTTCCATTAACAGTTTTTTTTGTGTAATGAGCCGTAATTCTAGACTCCACTTTTGAGGAAGATTTTGCAGTCCCTGATGTCAATAGGTGACGCAGGACCTACCGTAATTTCCGGACTATAAGCCGCTACTTTTTCCCCTCGTTCTGGTCCCTGCGGCTTATACAAGGGTGCGGCTTATTTACGGCCTGTTCTTCTCCGACACCGACGAAGAGGATTTTGGTGGTTTTAGTACGCAGGAGGAAGACGATGACACAATGATTAAAGACTGACTTTTCATATACCGGTAGGCTGGTTATTTTGATAACGTACAGGCGAGCACTTTGTATTACTTTGCACCGTTGTATTATTTGTACTGTGCACGAATGCTGTTCGCCATGTCAAAGATGTGAAAGTTTGATTGAATGATTGAAAGATTTATTGTTAATAAATGGGACGCTTTGCGTTCCCAAACAGTCATCTCTGTCCCGACAATCCCCTCCGTGGTAGCAGGAACCCCTATATACTACGGTAATTACACATCAAAACCCTGCGGCTTATATATGGAACAATCTGTATTTTCCCCTAAATTTAGCTGGTGCGGCTTATAGTCAGGTGCGGCTTATAGTCCGGAAATTACGGTATTTGTCCTGCATTGGCAGGACAAATAAAAGGTGTTGAAATGCCTTCCAAAATTTAAAAAGGTGATTTCATCATGCTTTGATCAAGGGTGATGGGTCAAATGCAGATAATTTCGCCACACCTCGTGTGTGTGTGTGTGACAATCATTGGTACTTTAACTTTTTAACTTTAACTTTTGCAAAACACTTCAATATCGAAACCTCTCAAAAACCACCTCATGAGCGCGCAAAAATGTTTGAGCGATATTTAAGAGGGTTTTTTTAAATGTGTGTTTCCATTACCAGTTTATTATTGCCATATTTAGATTTTGTACATTTCTAGGGGTAATGGAAACGCAGCAACTCAAAAGGTGTGTTATTGTAATAAACTCAAACTCAAACTCATTGTTTGTGCCATGGCGCTGTCACGCCAAAATTTCTTCCCTCTACAAAATTCCCTCCCCCATTTACTTCCGGGGCTGCGTCCAATAAAATCACAAAGTTGCCGGGGGCCCTTAACCTGCACGCGACTGTCCTGTTTCGCGCCTGTACAAAGAAAAAACAATAATCGATTTCTTCAGATTCCAGCAGCTGTCAAAGACGAAGTATCCTTCCAGCGACGGGCAGTCAAAGCCGAAGTGCTATCGACCGCTGTCAATGACGTAAGAGGAAACATGACCACGGAAGTAAATGGGGGAGGGAAGGTTTTTGTAGAGGGAAGAAATTTGGCGTGACAGCGCCATCTTTTGGACAAGTTTGCTCACTGCAGGTGCGTGCGGGTTGAAAAAGTACTTCCTGTTTCGTTGTTTGAACCTCAAGTCTTCGTCTATAACATTTCTGCCTGAAAAGATTCTTCATTCGTCACTCCAAGAAACTTTTGTAAGTTTTACAATATAACTAAAACAATTCTTACTAAACTGTCCCGTGTTTGAGTGTAGGAGTGTTTTCATGCATATTTGTACGTGCTATAGTAATGTACTCAACACATTTACAAGTGTCTGTGTTAGTATTATTAGTTGTATTACTAACTTACAACATAAATTCCTTAGTAAATTCACCAAAACGTCACCGTGGAGTTATTGAGTCTGTTTAGCTGATTGGAGAGCTAGCTTGCGCAGCTAGTGGGTCCATGACAATGACTTCTGTTTTGTTTGATCAGCCGTTTTACAGGCACCGTTTGGAAACAATTAAGTTATGTAAATAAACATTTACAAAATCTTTTGTACTGGTATACATCTGCGGCATATAGTCCGGTGTGGCTAATATATGGAAACAGATTTATTTCTTCTAAAACTCGAGGGTGCGGCTAAAATACCAGTGCGCTCTC
This sequence comes from Entelurus aequoreus, assembly GCF_033978785.1. Lineage (NCBI taxonomy): Eukaryota > Metazoa > Chordata > Actinopteri > Syngnathiformes > Syngnathidae > Entelurus > Entelurus aequoreus. The sequence goes on from NC_084740.1 coordinate 71,265,519, forward strand.
CAGCCCAGAAAAATACAGCAATAAAACAATATTTTAGGAAGATAATTTAATAACATTGAGTATTATTTTGGAAGAAAGCAGGAGCGTTAGCCACTTAGACGGGCTCTGGTAAAAATTAAAAGTAAATCCACGTGGACGTGAAATCTGGGTACCTTGGATTTTTATCGCCAACAAGAACTAGTAGGCTTTGTTATTTACAAACAGCACCTCAAAAGTAAGGTTCATTTTGTATCGACAAGAAGGCTCATGAACAACAACGGAATCTTATCCTCGCCAGAACTCACCACATGCTGGAGGATATCTGCGGCAGCACAGCTTCTACAGGTGCGGAGCAGCCAACCAGGGCCGGGTAGATGCAGTCTTTGGGAACGGGGCGGAGCTCCTGGCTCATCTCAGAAATCTGAGAAGACGTGGCAGAAATCAGCCGGCTGTGAAGTTCTGAAGTAGACTAGGCCTGGATTAAAGGGTGTGATCAATCCTACCAGGCATTTCTTAGAGCTCTTGAAACCTGGACTCCGAAGAATCCTGGGACTGAAGATCGTCGAGCCCTTTGTTGGCGTTGTGATTAACTAAAACAGCGGGGCAGAAGGTTGTTAAATTCCAAGTTTCCATTAAAAACTGCTAAAGTAAAGTCTTACTTTGGGCTGGTGGAGGTTGGCAACTTTGGATCTTCGAGGGGAGCTGGTTTGGACGGCAGGGCTGCGGCGATCAATGTCGTCCGCAGTCTCGTGTTGTTGGATTGGATTCGCAAAAGACACACGCCTGGACTGCGATGCGAGACAAAACATTGATTATGTTTACAACCAAATCATAAAAAGCATGCATGTGGCCAAAGCGTCACCGACCTTCACTGGAGGTGAGGGTGTCTCCTCCTCCAGGTGTCGCTTCTGGTCTTTCTTCAGGATACTCGATGACGGGGAGGCAGATGGCGACCAGATGCCCTTGGTCCTGTTACTGCAGGGACTCAGGACTATGGCTGGCCCTAAAGCAGCCTCCAGATCCTTAATCTTCGCCGGCGAATTGTGGGCGACACTGCTGTGTGTTAAGTCGGATGTACAAAGACTGCTTAGAGCAGCATCTGGATCTATGCCTGTGGTCTGGGTTTTCTCTAAGGGCAACAGTTCATCTTTATCACCATCACACACAGGGGCATCTTTTTCTGATACGTCTTCCAAGTCCTGGTTTGGGGAATTTTCCTCAACATCAACTACAATTGAACCTTCTTCTTGGACTTGTCCAAGTGTGGAACTGTTAGGTTCGTCCACGGCTGGAGCAACTGCGTCTTCACGATGACTGGAATCAAAATCCTTTACAGGTTCAACCACCTCAGCTATGCTCTCCTCCTGCAACTTCTCTTGGGACTCACTGGGAGGAGCTGGTGTGTCTGCAGCAGAAGTCTCACAAAGCATGTCCTCCTGACTCTGCTGGGTAGGGAGCTCTTCTGAGTTTATCATTTCTGATTCCAACTGCTGTGGTTCTTCTAAAGACGCACGAGTTTTGGTTCCAGAGACTCTTCGTCTGCTCTGCTTCTTGCACGGTGACACAATGAGTGGAGTCTCTGCAGTTTCAGGCTCTAATGCTTCAGTATTGTCTATCTGTCTTTCTTTGGAGATGTCCAAAGTCTCTGGTGATTCAGAAAATGAAGAATCTGAGCTTTTTGATAAATCACCATATTCTACTTTAGTGGTTTTCAACGTTTCTGGAGTTGCAGAATCCTTTGCACCCACTTTTTCAAGTGATTTCAGAGCATTTGGCGATAATCTGGATTTCCTACGACTCTCTGTGGGCAGTGAAGGATGTTTCCTGGCCTGTGACAATTCTGACTCAGATGATTCAGTAGTAGAAGACTGTCGCCGTGAATATCTGCCCCTCAATGGAGAGGACTCAGTGGATGCTGCACCAGCCAATGAATGGGAGCTTTCTGAAGTACAAGAACAAGCAGCCTTGCTCTTCCTCCTGGATGAAGTCCTGAGTTCACTTTTATCGCTGTCCTCTGAAGATGCCTTACTTGGTCTTCTGCATGTTTTTAGAGGTGGCGTTGCAGTGGACGCTGGCATGATCTTTTGGGAATCTTGACTAAGTTCTTCAGGCTCAACCATCTTTAAATGACCCTTTGGTGTGCTCACCGCATCTTGAAACTCACCACTAGTTGAAGAAGCAAACTGAGAATCTCCTTCAGTGGTTTTGTTTTGCTCAACAAAATCGCATTCTTGGGATTGGTCATCCGTTTGAGGCGAGACTATTTTAAGGTCTGTCCCAAAATCTCCTGATTCAGACTCCGTCTTTAAATATCCTTTCTCCAGTATCTGCTGCAGTAATTTAGAAGGTTTGCGAAGATGGTTCTGTGTCTGACTTTCAGAATTAGACTGGTTATCTGATTTAAAGTCAGTCTGACTGGACATTTTGTCAGATGTAGTGTCATGTCCATTAAGACTCTCCTCCTTAGGCTCCAATACCAATTTGGCAGGCCGATCATGTTGTTCTTGTGATTCGGAAACATTCATGGTGTCTGCTTGTAAGTCACTTTGACCAGAGACTTTCTCTGGCTGCTGGAGATCCTCCTCTTCAGACAGCAGTAAGGATTTTGAAGACCGACGGCGCCTTTCAGAATCAAACTGGCTGTCTGGTTTTAAGGCAGTTTGACTTGGCACTTTCTCAGACATTGGTTCAGGCTCCGTAAGACCCTTCTCTTTGGGCTCGTGTGATAATTTAGAAGACTGGCGGCGTCTTTGTTGTGATTGGCTATCAGAATCAGACTGGGTATCTGACAGTAAGTTAGCTTGTTGGGAATTTTTCACAGACTCTGCATTTATACCATTCTCCTCATCAGGCTCTGTTAAAGATTTACGAGATCGGCTGCTCTTTCTCTGAGACTGGCTTGACTCAGACGGAGAGTCCGACTGGTCGTTTGTTTGACTCGAATTTTGGAATCTGCTGCTTTTACTTTTGTTTTCTGGTTTAATGAGGAACTCCCCCGAACTGCTATATAGCTTAACCTTCTTGTGTGATCGGGCTGGAGAGTTAATTTTGTCTGACCCGCTGTCCCTCAGAGACCTTTTCCGTAGTTTCGCAGTGACCTTCTCACTGGCTAGCTTGCTTCTGGTATTTGGTCTGTTTGACAACATGTCTGACTTCACTGGCTCTTCTCCCGGGAGTAGATGCTTACTTTGTCTGCGGCTTTGTCGTCTCTGCTCGCTCTGAGAAATGGCTGACTGCAAATCAACAAGTGTCTCTTGAGAATTCATGTTCGTATCACTGGGAGAGGTCAGGCTTTCAGACAACTGGCAATCATCAAAAGTCTCTATAGAATCCGCTTTTGAATCTGAAGGTGTCACATCCATTGAGGTGATGGTCTCTGCAGGATTCACCATGACCGCATCCTCAGTCTGAGTGTCTGGGATGACATCTTCATCTACAGTTTCATCACTCGTAAGCCTCTCAGTCAACCTGACAGGCTTGACTAGACTTTCACCATCCACTTTGGGCCTTCGAGGGGACTCTTGGATTTCACTCACTGGACACTTTAGGGTCTTCTCACAGACACTCTCAGAGTTTTGCAGACTCACTTTTTGGGATGCTTCGGGAGAAAGACTATCGGAGTTTGTCGCGGGTTCCTGGCTATTAGAGGTCTTAACTCGGGATCCTGTGAAGGTGGACACAGTGCTGGGGCTCGCAGGTTTTCCCTCGGCATATTTCTCCAAAGTAATGAAGTTCTGACGTCTACTGCCACTGCTAGACTTCTGAGGAGTTCCAGAGACTGACGTGTTGGGACTGGTCGTCTTTGTAGGCTGTGCACTTGTATCTTCAGCTCTGACGTCACTCTTGGCATCGTCCTCCATGGAAACATCGGTCGACTCAGGTATCATCTCCGGCTCCTCCTCTGACTTTTTCTCGAAAGCTTCAAAGTCTTGAGTGTCCTTTCTTTGAATGTCAGAAACCTCACTCAACTCAGTACCCTGAGAAACCAAAGACAGTTTTTAGACAGATGAAATGAGGGTTTTCATGTATTTCAAAGTTTATTTACCTTTTCAGGAGTTTCCTGGGCAACAGTTTCTTCAGTTGGTGGCTGGCCCCTTTGGGAAGATAATTTGACATAAGTAGTGCTTCAAGACACGTGCACATAAGTACTCAATGTTTTACTTACACAGAGTCTTCCTGACTTTGTGTGTACTGAGTGAAAACGGTGGTATCCAAAGAGGCATCGAGGTTGTTGTACATAGCAGGTATGTCCACCCTTTGAAGCAAAAATATGTTTTTAATAATACCAATAGAAATATTAAAAAAAACAACGATTCAATCAGACCTTTTGGTCCTTTTGACCTCCTTTTGGTGCTCTGTTAAAACTCTCTCCTTTGTCTCAGGAGGAATGAAGACAAAATCAACAGAAGCCTGCTCTTCCAAGACCTCCCTGCGGGGAACCATCGGGGAGCCAAAGTCAAGCTTTGTCTAGAGAAAGGAAATGTGTTTAGCTCTGACATAGGAAAGCAATGTTGCGAGACGAGACTTGGATAAAGACTTACGGAGACCAGTTTGGAGGTCTTGATGTAGCTTTGGTCATTTGCCACAGCAGACTTTTCCTGGAGAGAGATCGTCTTCCCTGCAGAGGCGACTGGCACACCGCTGAGTATGGTTTCTAACTGGGAACTCTCGCTCTGCGGGGAGACACCACAGCTAAGAAAAAGTGGCACCAGAAGAAAAGTAGGAGGAAAAGTTGTAACTCACAGAATACTGTCCACTGAGATCATCAGGACCACTGATGGCTTCAAACCCGGGAAGAATGATGGGAGTCTTTTGCTTCACCTGGGTCAGGATGGGTCTTTGAAAAAAATAAGTACAAAGAAATGAACTGGCCAGGAAGTTCAAAACTTATATTGCAGCAGATTACTTGAAGCAGCGAAAAACTTCTGATAAATTAAGGGATCTTTGACTAGTGCAGGGGTGGTAAACCTGCGGCTCTTTAGCGCCATGGCTCTCTGGAGCTTTTTCAAAAATGTCTGAAAATGGAAAAAGATGAGGGGCACTCCTTTCTCTCATTTTGTCCACCAAACGTTTTATGCTATGCGTGAATGCAAAAAGGTGAGCTTTGTTGATGTTATTGACTTGTGTGGAGTGTTCATCAGGCATATTTGGTCACTGCATGACTGCAAGGTATTCTATGCTAACATGCTATTTAGGCCAGCTGTATGTACATATTGCATCATTATGCCTCGTTTGTAGGTACCGTATTTTTCGGAGTATAAGTCGCACCTGCCGAAAATGCATAATAAAGAAGGAAAAAAACATAAGTCGCACTGGAGTATAAGTCGCATTTTTGGGGGAAATTTATTTGATAAAACCCAACACCAAGAATAGACATTTGAAAGGCAATTTAAAATAAATAAAGAATAGTGAACAACAGGCTGAATAAGTGTACGTTATATGAGGCATAAATAACCAACTGAGAACGTGTCTGGTATGTTAACGTAACATATTATGGTAAGAGTCATTCAAATAACTATAACATATAGAACATGCTATACGTTTACCAAACAATCTGTCACTCCTAATCGCTAAATCCCATGAAATCTTATACGTCTAGTCTCTTACGTGAAAGAGCTAAATAATATTATTTGATATTTTACGCTAATGTGTTAATAATTTCACACATAAGTCGCTCCTGGGTATAAGTCGCACCCCCGGCCAAACTACGAAAAAACTGCGACTTATAGTCCGAAAAATACGGTATATTTGAGTTCATTTTATTTACTTAAGTCCTCTGTGTATTTAATTTATATTTGCATGTCTCATGACAGATTATATATATGTAATAATGGCCTCATTTCTGATAGTGGTTGACACACACACACACCTGAGCTTCTCCGGATACGTCAGGCTGACGGTGTTGGCGAAGGTGGAATTCCAGAAGTGTGTGACGGCTGTGCGGTGCTGCTTGTTCTTGTGCGAGAAGAGCACACAAAGCAGTGGAGACAGCAGAGCCAGGAGGTCGTCATCATAGGCCAGAGCAGAGCGGCTCTGGATGCAGTTCAAGATCTCGCTCACAAGCTTCTCCATCTGCAGGAGCACGCCGTTATGATAGCATCTTAATTAGCGATTAAGCCATTACGCTTCAAGAACACACCTTAGTAAGAATCTGTGATGTGAACTCGGGCGGCTCGCCTTCTGCTTTCTTATAGAGGACGGCGAGAGACTGGATGGAGGAAGTGAGCAGCTCCTTGACGGCTTGACCAAGCACCAGGTTGGTGAAGAGGGCGGACAAGACGGAGAGCAGTGCCGTGCCCGTGCTCTCGGACGGAACCTCCTCCTGGCCAGCCAGGTACGCATCCAGACACTGAACCAGCAGGGTCTCCAAGGTGGACAAGTTCCCGAGAGCCTTGCTTTTCTTCTTGTTCCAGGTTCCTGGAGTGCAGGGAGCTGCAGCAGCGAGATCATACAGCATTCATAACAAGACCGGAAGTCATGGTCCTGCAGTGCTTGAGTGACTAGAAGGATGAACTTACACTTTAACTTCTGCTGGAAGTGTGGCGTGTACGGGGAGAAGTCCACACATTCCACCATGACGTGCAGGATGCAAGAAGTCACTATCAGCGAGGATGGAAGCTGAGGAAAGCAGCAACAAGGTTGATGATGATATCATGTACTGGTACTTAATATTATGCCAGCATATCAAAAGCAAAAATAGCTGAGCTGAATTTCTATATACAAAACACAAAACCAGTGAAGTTGGCATGTTGTGTAAATCATAAATAAAAACAGAATGCAATGATTTGCAAAAATTGAATAGACTGCAAAGACAAGACATTTAATGTTTGAACTGGAAGACTGTTATTTTTGCAAATATTAGCTCATTTGGAATTTGATGCCTGCAACATGTTTCAAAAAAGCTGGCACACGTGGCAAAAAAGACTGAGATAGTTGAGGAATGCTCATCAAACACTTATTTGGAACATCCCACAGGTGAACAGGCTAATTGGGAACAGGTGGATGCCACGATTGGGTTTAAAAGCAGCTTCCATGAAATGCTCAGTCATTCACAAACAAGGATGGGGCGAGGGTCACCACTTTGTGAACAAATGCGTGAGCAAATTGTCCAATAGTTTAAGGACAACATTTCTCAATGAGCTATTGCAAGGAATTTAAGGATTTCACCATCTACGGTCCGTAATATCATCAAAAGGTTCAGAGAATCTGGAGAAATCACTGCACATAAGCAGCAATGCCCGTGACCTTGGATCCCTCAGGCGGTTCTGCATCAAAAGGCAACATCAGTGTGTAAAGGATATCACCACATGGGCTCAGGAACACTTCAAAAAACCACTGTCAGTAATGACAGTTCGTCACTACATCTGTAAGTGCAAGTTAAAACTCTACTATGCAATGTGTGGTCACACATTTTTGTACGTGCCTTCGTAATATAATCAAGCTTGCGTCAATAGCATTAGCTAACATGCTAACATATTTATGAGTGTCTGTTAGTATTAACTTACAATGGCATTCTTATGTATTGTTTCAGTTTCACAAATTCACCAAAACGTCACCGCAGAGTTATTGAGTCTGTTTAGTTAATATAATGGTGCGCTCCATAGTCAGGGAAATACTACGATATACATCTTTACACAACTCCATTTTTTTTTTTTATCTTTCAGTATTATTTCTGTATTTTTGGTGCGACCTGCTGCTGCTGGAATTTGAATTTTCCAGAGGGAGCTCCCAAAAAGGGATTAATAAAGCTATTTGTCTATCAATATCGCACAGCACTATTACGGTATGTTTTTTTACCATCAAGGTCTCCCGGTCCACCGTAGTGGCCATCTTGGCACAGATTTCTTCACAGCACACATTTTCTTCGGCCGTGACCACCAAAGAAGAGCAGCGTGCAAACACCTTGTAGAGTTTAGACCACGTGGACAGCATGGACTTCTGGGACGCCTGCAGACACGACAGATTCAGACTCATGTGCACGTACAATCTGACGACATAACCATTTAACTTTATTGATATCATGAATGTGTGTGTGTGTGTGTGTGTGTGTGTGTGTGTGTGTGTGTGTGTGTGTGTGTGTGTGTGTGTGTGTGTGTGTGTGTGTGTGTGTGTGTAACTAAGAGTCGCTCCATATGGAAGAGTAAATGTACACCTTTCAGGATCATACTAATACCATACATGGTCAAAATCTATACGTAGTCTTACTTCTTACAAAAACTAGTTGGTCATCAATTGGTCGCGCCAATTTACACAATTTTTAACTAATCCCCTTGGGACTTTGTCCAAAGCCTGCAACTTTCTCCCACATTTTTGCCAATTCGCCTCGTTTTGGGCAATAAATTTTGCCTGAGCGGAACTGAAACGTGCACACAAACCGTCTGATCAAAACTTATGTTTGTTTCTTGCGTAGATGAAACAGAAACAGCAAAGTGCAACAATATATCAAATTGTTATTGCTCAAATCGCACAATTGTTATCCGGTTCTCTAGTTTACACGCATTTACATATTTGTTCAAGCTTGACATATCAGGGCAAGAGAATTAAAAACAAATGCTTGTTTGCAATGATGACCTAGCCAAGAAGCAGCATTTTCAGACCAATGTGTTGAAGTGTGATGATTGTCACTCATTGTCTTAAGTTTACCGATAAAAACACACGCTATACATCAGTTCACAAATGCTCTTAACAGGCTGGAGTATGAATGAATGTTCAAGATGGACAAACACTAAACGTAAAACAGGGGTCTAAAACACGCGGCCCGTAGGAGACGTTATTTTGCGGCCCCCACCTTAATATGAAGGTTTAATGTTAGTGCGGCCCGCAAGTTTTTTAAGATAACTGGGATACGTGTTACACCATACGATGTTGCAAGCGTTTATATGTGCTTCAAATAGTCCCATACAGAATTAGGAGAGCGTTAAGAGGAAGAAAGTGCCTAAATTTTGAAAGTAGAGCGACATACTTAGATAATTTATTCATTAAATATTCAATATAAATAAATGATAAATGGGTTGTACTTGTATAGCGCTTTTCTACCTTCAAGGTACTCAAAGCGCTTTGACAGTATTTCCACATTTACCCATTCACACACACATTCACACACTGATGGCGGGAGCTGCCATGCAAGGCGCTAACCAGCAGCCATCAGAGGCAAAGGGAGAAGTGTCTTGCCCAAGGACACAACGGACGTGACTAGGAAGGTAGAAGGTGGGAATTGAACCCCAGTAACCAGCAACACTCCGATTGCTGGCATAGCCACTCTACCAACTTCGCCACGCCGCCCTTTTGAAATTTATAAATCCATATACATTAAGGAATTTAGTGCTGTCAACTTATTTTTTAAGGCCTTAAATTGAAATTGTTGGATTTAAAACTTTTTAACACCTGTGAAAAAGCATCTGCAAATTCACGTATTTTAGGCCACAACAATCGCCAAAAAAGGCAGCGAAACTCTTAAAGGGACATTTTGTGTTTTTACAACCAAAATGGTGTCATCCATGCTGTCTGCTGATAAGTATTGTAAACAAACCTGCTGCAGAGGCGTCCCACTCAGCAGGTGCGTGACGGGGAACAACAAGGCGGAGTGCATGGCGCTGAAGTTGTGCTCCAAGGCGTCTCCTTGGTTGACTTCATTCGACTGCAACGAAACATCCAACAAGGCCTCACGTCATCTGTGACATCATCAGGAGACCAGTCCAACAACACCACACCTGCATTATGGTGTCCGTCAGCGGGCCGACCATTGCGCTCCACATCCTCAGCAGGTGCTCTTTGTTGTGCACGCAGGCGGCGCTGCGCTTTATGGCGCCAAGCACCGCCTCGCCAAACGCCAACGGGGAGGTTGGGCCCGACAGGCCGCAGCCCACCAGCGTCTTGAGGCAGTGGTAAAACCTGCACGGAGTAAAACATATTCAATAAGCAGTCGCCGCCACGTTGATACACACCAGTCCCACCTGGCGTCCTCGATGTAGGCCGCCAGCATGCTGCTGTCGAAGAGGAGGAGAATGAGGAAAAGTGCTGGCGTTCCCTGAGAAGAAAAAAAATAAACGTTGGGTTGTCTCCAAAAAGGCCATCATAGGTGAACACTAGAAAGCATGGAGTCTGAGGCGCTCACGTTGAGCACGTCCATCTTGCCCACTTGGTAGGCGGCAGAGCCCAGGACGCGAGGGGAGATGCCTTTGACTGTGCCCTCCAAGAGAATCTGCAGGATGTTGGAATACTGTATTAGTACCAAAAAACACTTTCTGGACTATTTTAGGACCCAATTACTCTGTGCATTTTTTTTTCTCCAACCATCACATTTTTAGGGATGTGAGCACACTTTGAGGGGGAAAAAAGAAGATTGAGGAACATTTCTATCAGCATCAAGTGCTGCCATGCACACCCCGGAAGCAAATCTTGAAAATCAAGACTACATCGGGTGCATTTCTACACTATATTTGACCTTTAGCTTTATCCTCATCGGCAAACCTCTTTTAGCTGTCTTTTTGACACTTACATGTCCCTTGTAATGCACCACAACATTTCATCACTAGATCATTTACTAACATTAATATAATTGAAAAAGTCATGTCAAACCATATAACATGCATGCAAAGACTGTTTCCCATTTGTCAACTTTAATATCCTGTAGCCACGCCCTCGCGGGTGATACACATCCGGTGACCTCTGTCTACATCAGTCACCTCAAAAATATACCTTCTCTCTGGCTACTTTTAAATACTCGAGATCAGGGGTGCCCACACTTTTTCTGCAGGCCAGCTACTTTCCAATTGACCTAGTCGAGGGGATCTACCTCATTCATTTCTATAATTTATATTTATTTATTTATGAAAAAGACGTTTTTGTTAACAAGTTAAAGATGTTTAACAATAATACAAGCATGTTTAACACATAAGATTCCTTTCTTTCATGAGGACAAGAATATAAGTTGGTGTATTACCCGATTCTGATGACTTACATTGATTGGAATCAGACAGTAGTGCTGAAAACGTCCACATTTTCAAGAGGAGGAGAAAAAAAGTCCTCCTTTCCGTCCAATACCACATGAAAGTGGTTGGTTTTTGGCATCTTATTTGTCCAGCTTCCATACTACTTTTTATATACATTACAAAAAATACATTGACGGCAAACTCCGTAGCTTGCTAGCTTGTGTACGCTAGCTTTCTGAGACTCTTATTTTGTTAGCGCAGGCAGGATGCACCAGCAGTTTTATTGTGGAGACAGGAACTGTGCAGTAGGTCTTTAGAGTTTTGACGGCAGGTGCGGCGCGAGAGTCTGTTGAAATAAAAAGTGTTTCTCGCCTTCCTGTCGGTCAATTTTTCTTAATAATGATCTGGCAGCAGCCAGCGTCATCTCACAAGACCCTCGGGTGCCGTGAATGTCAATCAAGTGACGTCTTGGTGAAGCTTGATGATCGCTCATTTTTAGGTCTATTTTTTTCATGCCTGGCTGGCGGTCGACTGACAGAGCCTTCACGATTGACGTAATGGGCACCCCTGGTCTAGAACTACAACTGGTTCAGAACTAAGTGTTCGGATTGTAATCATCCAAACATGATTAGCGTGGACAGCCACCACAACCAACGCAGACCATAATAAGTAGCGTATTTTCCGGACCATAGGGCGCACCAGATTATAAGGCCCACTGCCGATGAGTCGGTCTATTTTCATACAAAAGGCGCATTAAAACAGTCATATTATGATATTTTTTCTACATGTAAAACACTTGCTTGTGGTCTACGTAACATGTAATGGTGGTTCTTTGGTCAAAATGTTGCATAGATGTTTCACAGACTTCAAGTTGCTCTCTGACCGTCTCTTCAGGATGCGCCGTTTTGTGGGTGGTCTTATATCGATTCTCCACTTAGTGCATTTCTTGACACAAGAACATGAAGACGTTCCTACCAGGACTTTATCTGCAGGAAGAGCTTCTGAGCGGATGATGCTCTCGAGGGTTTGCAACATCTGCGTCAGGACTTCACCGCCCTGCCTGTCCTTCTTACTGCCTGCAGGGCACACGGGGGAACAACTTTGAAGGAAAGTTCTTATGATGTTTCAAGCATTCACAGAGAGTTCCGAGCACGGCGGCACATGACTGATGCAGAACAGTCATCACTGGGGCGTGACCCCTCAGAGGTTCTTTCTCGTCACGGCAGCCCAGACTAAAAGAATGATCCGGGTGCTCGGACTTAAACTGATGAAAGTGGCAATGAGTCGGGCAGGAGGCCAGGATGAAGTCTTTCCATCCCCCTCCGGACGGACCTTCAACCCAGACCCAATCAGGGGTGCTCTATGTGGCGCTGCCTGGGCGGGAACTACAGCTTTAGAACCCTCCTTGAAGTGCAGCAACCACGGAAACATTTACACTGAAATATTCACAGAACATCATCCTGGCTAAAGGATTTAAACCCAGAACTTATTCTTACAAGCAAAGCACTTTTTTGACATCATTATCTCATTAGTGACGCAGCAGGAAGAGGCTAGGCATCCGTCTGTGGTCACATTTCATTTCAAGACCTCTGGAAAATTGTAAAAATAAAATAAATGAAAAAGTATATATATATTTTATTTTTTTTTTGTTTTGTTTTATGTTCATTAGTTTATAGACAGTGTGCACGATACATTAACAAGGAATCGATGAGCGCACCAGGTCTTGTTTTTGTGCAAGAGAGGTTTTCTTACCTGCTGACACTTAAGCCTTCGTCAGAGCTGTCAAAGTTTCCCGTCTAAAAAGAGCTGACCTTATTTTGAAAGCTCTGACAAAGGCTGAAGTTTCAGCAGGTAAGAAAACCTTTCTTACACAAAAAATAAGTCTGAATACAAACATTTTGAACATATTGCAAATGAGACTCAGAAATATGAAAATAAAACAAGATAACTCGACAGCAGTTATCACATTCAGCTCATTTATAAATGTTGCAATAAAAAAATTATGTTATCAGAAATAATATTTATTAAAACACAAACGTACTGACAATTGGTATGATTTAGTACCAGGAATTGGTTGAAATTACCCATCACTAGAAACACCTGAAGGATGATCGGTAGAGCTAGGATATTTCCAGCTTCATGGCTATGAAAATGTATGTACATGCCATTTTTTTTATGTTGTTTTAAATATACTTGCAGAAATTGCACACAAACAGGCTTAAAAATTGCACACAAAATTGCTTCTTTTGTCATAATGAGTGTTCAATTTTGAGGAAAAAAATGAATTGAAACCATTTTTTTTAAAAGGCTGTAACTTAACAAAATGCATCAACAAGTGAATACTTCCCAGATACACCAAACTCACGTGTGGGAACTTACCAGACTCAGTGGCTAAGCTGACAAAATGGACAAGATGATTCCATAGAAGTGCCAAAAGTGACTCTGCAAAAAAAGGAAGTAAAAGATGTTGACTAAAAAAACGTAAGTTGTTTTCAGGTACATTTCATCTTTTATTTAGTGCACCTGGAGCTTCCTTGCCGACGTTGCTGAATCCATCTTTGATGCTGGAGATGAGCACAGCAGCATGTTTGCTGAAGGAACAGGCAGCGCTCAAGAGAGAATGTTTTAAAGGTTCTAGAAGAAAAACAAGGCTTTCAGCTAAAAACTTTGTATTGTCTTCGACCTCCATCAAAGTCACAACTAACACCTCTATCTAATGAACCACACGGTCATCAGGTGCTAGGTCTACTGCCCAAAACATTGGCTGTGGCAATAGGCAACCTACCGATGTCATTTTTTTAATTCACTCAACAAGATGGAGTGGCGTCATTTCATTGGACAAAGAGTCTCATTTTATTTCTTTAAAATGTCCAAACTACGGCCCGCCAGCCTCTTCAATTTGGCCCGCGAGACGTCATGGGTTGAACAAAGCATCGCACCGCCGAGTGCTTCCAAATTAATCTTAAATAACAGGCAGGCTCTGAATGCTACATATTTGCTACCATCGTGTGGACAATGAAATTAAATCAATGACCCTTGAAAGTACTTTGAAATAACAGCACAGCATGCACATATGACACAATACAAACAACCTTCCCTAGTCATGGTGCAAAAAAAAAAAAAAAAAAAAAAAAAAAGGTCAACGCACAGTCACAGAACATTGTGGATATTATGAAAAATGTCTTAACAGTACACCAGAGCGCATGATGGGAAACTTGTCAAAAAACCTCTTCACACTTATCCATGTTTAGCACATTTCAGCTGCTTGATATTTGATTGATTACAAAAGTTTAAAAAGGTTGTTACAGAAGTAAACATGGTTGCAGTCAAACTTTTACATACTCTTAATATCCAATTATATGAATTATATAACCATTATATGAATTATATATCCATCATATTAATATACTATGCGCGGTTAATTTACATAGTCGGCTTTCGGCCCCCCGCCCAATCTTTTTTTAGCCCAATGCGGCCCGCAAGTAATAAAAGTTTGGACACCCCTGTGCTAAACTATCCTTTTAGTTTGTGCTTTAAAAACTTACTCCAGTATGAAACAACGATTATATGCTGATCTCAAGTATTATTGTGCTTTGAGCTCTGCTACGTCAGACTGTAAATAATAGTTTCTCAGGTGTGGAAGCATGCGTGTCATCATCAATAACCATTTCAGCCACAAAAAACTGACCAAACATCCCTGGCTGTTACATACAGAAAATGCTGACTCAAAAAACTCCCTGCTCATTTTTCTGGTGCCCCCTGTAGTGCACAGTAGGGCTGGACGAATATGGCAAAAATAATAATCCTGAGTATTTTGATTGATATTGTAATCACGATTAATTGCACTATTATTCATTAATTTGAAAACATGAGTATTTATTGTACCACCAAAACTTAACTTTAAACATAGTTTAAATAAAAAAAACAGATACAAATGAGTAACAAATAAACCACAACAAGTAAAATAAAAATAAAAGCAATAATAAATTTAAGTAACAATATAAAAAACTATAGCATTGAGTTTTTCTGTATTAATTGTTTTTAATTACATTTTTTACCGTTTACACTTATTTTACCACTATGAAGTGTGTAGTTTGTGTGTAAAATAAAATGTAATAAAAATGTTTGTTAAATACATCCTCACATTTATTGGTGCAATACATCTTTGGACAATTTTGACCAGAATTTTAAGTCAAAGCATAATCATTTTATAAATGTATCAATAAGTACTTTAAGTACATTATGCTTGTGTAAAGTACCTTTTGGAAAATTTTATTTTGTTAGTGCAGTCAGACCAGATGTGGCATACCGCGCTACTATGGGGGGGGGAGAGGTGGGGGGACGGTGCTGACAAAAGACGACTTACTTGAGGCTATTATATTATTTAAAAAAAAAAAAAAGCTAAAAAAAGCCTCAAGTTGCAACCATTGTTCGTATATTAATGTTACATGGATGAGATGTGTTGAGGATGTATGGATTGTTCTTGCTAGCTTTAGCTTTGTAGTTAAGTTGCGGTTTTAAGTGGCCTTCTTGACATTGATTGTTTAGTTCAGAATAAAGTTCAGGAATAAATGAGCGTTTATTAACAAGTTCCTTTTTTTTTTGCCAATCATGTGATTCCGTCCACAGTTATGTGGACACGGAAATCATGACTTACTTTTTTGTTGAGTTTAGTGATTAATGATTAGGCCTTGGGTCAAATAAAAAATAGCAACCATGGTGACATCCCAAACTTCTCGTAGACGTGCTCTTTTTTTCACCGTAACAAGCTCAGAAATTTGCATGCACGTTGCGCAGCCCATGAATCGTTTTTCTCCCGATCATTAGAAATTAATAATCGAAATTACTGCGATAAACTCACAAGCGCACCGCCACTAAAAGATCAGGACGACCGGCACTCACCGAGAGTCAGCACAAGCTTGTTCTTGGCCGCCGTGGCGACAACCTCGGTTCCCAGGAAGTAGTGCAGCAGCATCTCCAGGCCCAGCAGCTGGATGGAGGGGAAGGCGGAGGGCACCTGCATGCTGGAGTTCATGCTGAGTCGAAGGCTGCTGTTCGAGCCCGCTGGGAGGAGACATCACCACAGATGTTCAACACAACATGAATGAAAATAAAAACATCAACTCGAGATTAAAGCACAGTTCCTCAAACATTGAGCCCTGATTAAATGAATCCACTTAAATTAGCACCTCAAACAAGACACCTGTGTTCCTCCTTCAGGTGTTATTAGAACTTTTATGATGACTAATAACCAGGGGTCTCAAATTTAACACATTAACTATAAATTTCAAAAATGGCACAAATTATTTAACGGGTGATTAGCGCACACACGTCTCTTTTGACCCTCGGGCCGTGCCGTAGCGGGAAAACTAAAATAAAAACTAGGTGGGAAAACTAGGCTGCAGTTCACTTGTTATTCATGAGCCACAAGCGGGCAGAAAGGGACGAATGAAAGTCTACCTTATGGAAATCAAATCAAAAGTACAGAAAATTGGTAGCGGTATTAATTCCCCGGTACCGGGAACTGGGACCGTATGGATTCAAACGTGAACGGTACCCATCCCTATTTGTCAGAGATGTTTTGGAATATGAATATGAGGGGAATTTTTTTGGCTGGCGGAAAATAACGACATATTAAGACACACATAAGTACAGAATATTGGTACCGTTGAGTACGGGTAAGACTGGGCGGTATACCGGTGTTAAGAGTTAATACCGGTATATTTTAGAAAGTGGTATATATTTGAGAGAGTACCGGCATACCGATATCTTTTGATGTGCCTTTGTTACAGCAGTTAGTGGCCGGTGCGCCTAACGGGCACCGTAGCTGAGCAAGGATCCGGCAGGCATGAAGGGTCTACCGTGCATTTCAGACATCGACGCCCACCACATTCGCCTTCGTGCACAGCCGACGTGCCCGTATCGTAGCACCGTCTGTGTCTCCTCTTTATTGACCAGAGGTAACACGCCGGTGAAAAGATTCAACAGAACAGCCGCTGCAGTGCTAACTGTTAAAGCTAAAAAATGCAGTGAAACCCTCGCTGACGTCACACGTCGCTTGGCAACACACTGCCTTTTAAAAAGGTATACACACGCATGAAACTTCTCTATTGCATATGACATTATGAGATAGGCTCCAGCGACCCCCCGCGACGCCGAAAAGGATAAGCGGTAGAAAATGGATAGATTACTAAAGTGTATTTAAAGTAACCAAATACTTTCCCTAGTAATTACATGTATTAAAGAGTAATCATATTAGTAATTAAATAACTTTTTTGGTTAATCAATCAATGTTCACTTATATAGCCCTAAATTAAGTTAAGTACCGAGTAACTATAATTAATCACTGTTTAAAAGTAATTTGAGAACACTGATAATGTGGTGATGAGTTTAAACTAAAGACTGTCTTTAGAATATCGTATACCACGATACAACCTAAAAAATACCAGGATATCAGTTTTGGTCCATATTGGTCAGCCCAAAGTATGAAGTATTGATTCAAACGTGAACAATACTCATCCTTAGCATGGGGCGACTGTATCCGACTTGTTCTTCGAACAAACAATATTTATTTTGTTTCACTTTTGGGTCTTGAATTTTGATCATTATGGTCTTGCCCTTCGGCAATGCCCACGGCCGTTCTGTTGCGGCTCCGCCGTGCAGCGAAAAAGCGCGTGATCTTATAATAAGGGAAGTAGCGAGCCACAAAAAACGTATTCTGTCCTTCAAGAGGAGCCAACAAAGTCAGTCCTGCCTTGATAAACCACTATTTCTTGCAGCCAGCAACAAAACAACAGTGATATCATCTCTGGCGAGCGCGTCACACAACCAGTCCTCTACTTTCCCGGTCCCCGTATCAGCTGATATTTGATTAGCTGCCTGTGATATGCCTGTGTATTGTTCTTTAATTTTGGACCTCCAGAATCAGCCTGTCCTTGTCCATTTGTGTCAAAATTAATTTAAGTCTGGAAACCTTTGACAAGTTGACTTCATGTCCGTTGCCGCCCATTATGACCTGTGTAAAATACAATCCTCCTTGAAGATATTTTTTTTTATGTTGAAAGTAGACCTGGATATTTTTATTTTGTTTTTGAGCGCAACTTCCTGTCGAACTGTAGTAGCAGATTAAAGCTAAATTGAACTGATTTGTTGCGGCGTCCAGCAAAAATAAAAGCGCTGCATTTTAGTGTTTAAAGAATAGAAAAATTATCAACAGTTGACATAAATACATCCAAATGAATCACTATTCTGTTTCAGTCACTGATATTTAGTCACTACAGTAATTACAACACAGGAACCACATGGGTTAGCCTACTGTGTACAGTATTTACAACTTTACTAGTGTTCACTTCACAGCCACAGATGGTTCATTTAGTTATTGACATTATTTACACATTACTTTGGTTCATTCACACATTACTTTGGCATTTTTGCTTTGATGGCTCTGACATGAGCTGTCCAGGCAAATTTTTGAGCAGCTTGCATTTTCCTTTTTGTTTCTGCTTTAGTGGATTCTGCCTTGGATTGTATAGCCAATTTCTGTCTCTTCGACTCCATCTCCACTTCTAACTGCTCCAAATGCAAACATCATAAAGCGTACAAACAATGTTTCTTCTATTAGCTAACTTCCTTTATCTGAATAGCCATTAGTGATTTATAGCATGAAATAACAAATATCTTGCAGTCATGTTGTTTGTTTCAAAATGATTCAACTATTCAATGCCAAAATATAAACCGTACAAATAATGAACAAAATGTCAGCTCCTGTCTTGACCCTCCCTATCTTGCCTCTGATTGGCGTGTCCGTAATGTTTTGCCCCAATCTTAACCAATCGTGACTTATCATAGTAAACAACCAACCAATCATGGATGTTCTTATACGTAAACCAACCAATCATCAATGATGTTTCCCGTATAGTTTGCCCCCTGCCCGTGGAGTTGCTTCGCTACGTGGCTTCCATTTTTAAGTTCAGAATTTTTAATGGAAAACTGTAGTTTTTACCACTGGATTATCAAAAATTGTACTCATTACGGGAAAACCGTAGTTGTTTGCAGGTATGGCAAAGAGACGGATCAAGATTTTAACACACATTGTAGGTCAGAAAAAACGAAGAAAAAAGGAACATATTTTAAAAATATTATTACAGAGATAAAAAAAGACTGATTTCTGACTATAAACGGAGAAATCACATGCCTGCTATATTTAGACATGTCTTTGGTGTTCGGCAGGCGGTGGAAACGGACAAACTGACTTGAATAAAACCCCGAAAGAGTCGGCCGCCGCGCGTGTGCCGGTCCGCGACCGTCTTCCATTCAGTGGAAATTCAGGGAATGTCATGCCGCGTTGTCCTACCAGTTTTGGGGTGAGCGACGCCATTCTGACCAGCTCCTCTGGCAGGGGTGCCGTGCGCCGAGGAGGAGTCCGATCCAATGGTGTACTGCAGCAGAGGAACCGACACCTGAGCGACAAAGCAAGCATTTTAATTGAAAACTTTTGACCATGAATTTGAAAAAAAAAATAGCTTGAAGCTTCAGGTAGAACATATCCCACCTGATCAAAGTTAGGGAACAGGTTCGGGCCCAGCTGGACCACCAGGTACCACCACACCTCCACCTTGGTGAGCATCAGTGCCTCCGTCTTGACGTTGATGGACATGAGGGGCTGCATGAGGAGCTTCATGCGCTTGGTGCTGCACAGGATGTCTGGCAGAGCATGGGAGAAAGACCACGGCTGAGACCCGGAAGACCCAGTCGAGGGAGTGGAAACCATCAAGTGGACAGGGCGTCGCTCACCTGGGTTGAGGGCAAAGTTGTCGATGAGACTCTTCCAGGCGATGAAGGCGATCTTCTTGACGGTGGGAGACGAGCTGCGAAAGCCCAGCTCCTCCAGGTGGAGCAGAGAGTTGATGAAGGGACCGCCACGATGCAACATCTGCCCAGCAAGCATCACAAGAGGTCTCACTCGCACACAGTTTTTGATTCAACCTTTGACATCAGCTACCTTCAATATCTTTGAGACACATTGTAGGACCCCCAACCTCCCAAAAAAATAAACAAATCTGTATTCTGGGGCATTGAATCACAAGTGGACTGTTGAGACGGTCTTAGGCCATGTCCCCACGAACACGGAGAGTTTCAAAAACACAGATGGGGTTAAAACAATGTCCATCCACACAAGTGTAGTTTCAAAACTGTCTCTCTACACTAGGGTTGTCTCGATACCAATATTTTGGTACCGGTACCAAAATGTATTTTAATAACAAAAACTATTATAGTCAAAAAACAATTGCAGCACAAACGAATGGAACAGGTTTGGGGAAATTTCGTCAAGGTGGGCGGGCTGGTTATAAATAATAACACGTTAACATAAAAACTATAATAGTTAATAAAATCAAAATTATAATAACATTTGCCGCACAAACTTTTGGGACAAGTTTGGAGTGATTTTGACAAGGTGTGGGGACCGAATTACGTCAGTAGTCAGAAAATGTATTTTAGAATAACTTAAAATCCGTAACATCACAAACCACATTTTTTACAGCGCAAACGTAGCCGTGTTATTTTAAGGTTTCCAAATATGTGGGGCAATTTCGCACAGGTCAGTAAGCTGAATGTGCATGTCTAGTCTTATGTTGAGTCCTAGAAAGTGTTTATACTGTAAGTATTGTACTTATTACATCCCAGCTGTTAGTGTTGTGCATCATATTAGTTGTAATTCCCATTACCAAATTTGGATGTGTTGAAATCGCCATGTAAAATCGCTAATGCTAATCAGTAGCACGTATACGGTACATCCAATGCACATTAGCATCGAGATAGCGCATTCTGAAAAGCGTAGCCTTACTCTCTAACACTTTCTATCAGATATGCTGGCTTAGTTGGCATTGGAAAATTACAGAGAAGCAGTCTGCTACGAATACGCCGGTTTGCCCTCCAATAGCTAGCGGCTGCAACCGGACATTAAGTCACGTGCAACAAAATGTGTCAGTACAGTTTTGATTTTTACGTGAATCTATACCCTGTGGGGCCGACAGAATTTGGTCGTACCAAATTCGGCACCCGTCCCCACAGCTCTTGAGCACTGTGACACATGGTCAGATATACAAAATGAATAGGGTTCTTGATAGGACAAGGTGATAATCCTTGAAAGTAAGGCTGCAGCTAACGATTATTTTTCTATCGATTAATCTATAGATTATTTTTTTCGATTAATCGGTTAATCTATAGATTATTTTTTTCGATTAATCTATAGATTATTTTTCCTTTTACCGATTATTTTTTTTATTCAAAATGAAGATGAAAAAATAAATGTAGGCCCGTTTTTTCAAAAGGCATGGCTTTTATTTACAAAAAAAAAGAAGTATGGCCACTCAGTCAACATTGACAACAACATGACTAAATATTCTGTAACAATGTAAACATTTAAAACTTTTAACATTTAACAAAATTAAAAGTAGCTTATTTGCTTTTTAATGTGCAAATATAAAAGTCAACATCCAGTGCAAATCTTAATATTCTGCAATAGTATAAGCATTTCAAAAGTAAAAGTATTGCTTATTTTGCTTTAAAATGTGCAAAAATAAAGATAAACATCCAATACAAAAAAGTGCAAAACGAAATATTCTGTAACAACAGTGTAAACATTTCAACAAAAGTGAAAGTATTGCTTATTTGCTAAAATGTGCAAAAATAAAGATAAACATCCAATACAAAAAAGTGCCAATCTAAATATTCTGGAGCACTGTAAACATTAAGTATTGCTTTTAAAATGTGCAAAATAAACATCCAGTCCAACACAGTACACAATAACCAATTCTACTCATTCCAGTGAGTGACTAACAGTTGTAATGAAGAAAGGTTAGCATGTGTACATGTTTGGTTCTTTTCTTGTTTACAATATTCCCAGCAGCTGAAAATAGGCGCTCAGAAGGGGTCGATGTGGCTGGAACGAGAGGTAATTAGCCTTCACCTCAAGCCAGGACTGCGAGTGAGCTGAGCTGCAGTTTATATTTCTAGAAGGTCAACGGGCTCATAGTGATGTTACTAGTAGTTGACTGGGAGGTGTTCATTATCATTTGGGGAGAGTCCGCTGCCTGATGCTCACCTGCTAAACACCTATCTGCTCCACGCTGAAGCGCTGACTACATGCGCTCTGAATACACACTGCTGATTGGCTGATAATGCTTCGTGTGTACCAATCAGATGGTTGTGTGGGTGGGACAATGCTGCGTGTGTACCAATCAGATGGTTGTGTGGGTGGGACAATGCTGCGTGCTGAGACAGACGCAGAGGAGCGAAGCAGCTTGTTAAGACTTTAGCAGCTAAAGTTAGCTTTAGCTTAGAAACTCGTTCGGTACACCCCCGTGCCGAACCGAAAGCCCCGTACCGAAACGGTTCAATACAAAACACGTACCGTTACACCCCTAGCAGATACAAATGACACAGTCATGTTTTTGTGTAATGATGACAACGTATGCTCGCGCGGACGATTGACTAGTTGATGGTTTTCTTTTCAAATGTTCGTTCATTTACGTTGTGCTGCTATGATAGGCCATTTCCGCTCGACACAGTGTGCATACAACAACATTATTAGGCCGTTTATTGAAATACTCCCACACTTTTGACCACTTTTGGCATGCTTTTCCCCCCTCGCTTGCACCGCTCGCATCGTCTGCTTTGATCGTCTGCTTTGATCGTCTGCTTTGCGGTCCGCCATGACGGTAGTGTGACGTAAATATGCGACGCGCCGACGCACAAAAACGGCGTCGACGTATTTACGTAACCGATGACGTCGACTACGTCGACGCGTCGTTTCAGCCTTACTTGAAAGTGCAAATATTTAAAAAGTACTGCAGGCCCTGAGAAGGTTTACGCACGATAAATTGTACGTGATGACAAAAACCAATGGCGTTCTTGCTGAAAATTAACACTTACCTTGCCAAGAAGTTTGACAAACAACGACCAGAGCTTCAGGACGTTCGTTTCATTCTTTGATATGAAAAGCTTCTGCAGCTCTGGGATCAGCTTCTGTGAGGATAAAAAAAAGCATGTCAATTACGTCTGCATAACCGCCATCTTAAAATTGCCCACAAGTCCGAGGTCAGACGCCGCACCGTGGACATGAGAGGCTCCATGACGGCGGCCACGTCCATCTGCTTTTGGAGGAGCAGCGGCAGGCTCATCTCCATGGCGGCCGCCGCACGCAGACGCACTTTGGAGGCGGAGTGCACCACCAGGGGGATGACAAGCTTGGCCCAGCGCACCGTGCCTTCGCCCATCTGCACAGGGACCTGGTCCAGCAGCCTGGAAGCGTCCAAGCACACAACACAAAAAACAAAGAAACTGAAAAAGTTTGCAACCGGTGGCTCAGTTTGATCTGATTTTGAATAATTTCACGTAAAATATAAAAACATTTTTTTACATCATATATTGCCTAAATGGCAACCGAAACCTTCGAGCGAACCATCAATTTATCAAAATGCATACACCAAAATTCAAAATAATCAGGTCCTGCGGAGAGCAACCAAAACCATATGTACTACATTAAACTCGTTTATCACTGTTAATTGGTATCAGGGAAAAGCAAGCCCAAATAAGCAACCATGTGTCTAAAAACAAGCCCGCGATCCACAAACTTTGCAAGTGACCTTAGATGAAAAAGGTCACTCGTAATGCAGAATTGGCAAAGCAACCCACGGCGACAGTGGATGGAAATAACTTTGGTCTTGTGGCGGGAGCGACCTGCCAGTGCTTTCAAGCTAAACCCAAATACTCAATATACATTTTTCTTTGTCCATTTATGCTTTCCATTTGTTTTTCCATCACTACAGTATGGACTGAGGGTTACACAGGACGCAAAACACGCGATTAAATATAAATAGTGGCATTAAATTAACCTTTTGCGAACTTATTGTGTTAACTTTGACAGCTCTAATTATTATATTAATATATGTAGATTTTTTCATTGTGTTTTTTCACCCAGCCCACTTAGGGAGCACACTGGTCAGGTCTTGACGAGTCATGACTAAGTATGTAATGGTATAAAACATTAAAGTTGCTTGGATTTTACCGATGTCACGTCCGTCCATTAAATATGTGTGGTGGTCAAGCTAGCTGTTCTCAATAGGTACTAGGCGCAATTTAGCGAAGAAAAAAATACCCTATGCTTGGGTTGTGTTCGGCTGTACGATTCCAGTTTTTAGAGAGGTAATGAAAAAGGGTGGAAGAGTGCGAAATTTTACAAAAAAACAAGAAAAGCAGCTCACACTTCAGTCCAAGGGAACAGAGTACAAGAATGCACAAGTTTGCAGTGGTCACTTAGTAAAAGGTTTATATATATATATATATATATATATATATATATATATATATATATATATATATATATATATATATATATATATATATATATATATATATATATATATATATATATATATTATTTATACGGTTATTATTTCCCATTTAAGTATTATCTTGATATTATTTGTATTTCTTAAACACGTTTGCTACGAGTGTCATACACAATGTTGACAACTATAGTTATATTTTGATAAACAATCATAAATTAATCTTTCAGCCCATACACAATGTTGACATCTACAGTTATATTTTGATAAAAACGGGGAAAAACTTGCTATTCGTAAACGTGCATATAACAGCAACAAACATGGCAGTAGACGCAAAGTTAAATCATAAATAAAACTAGGGCTGCAACAACTAATCGATTAAATTCGATTATTGAAATAGTTGCCGATTAGTTTAGTCATCGATTCGTTGGATCTATGCGCATGCGCAGAGGTTTTTTTTAAATAAACCTTTATTTATAAACTGCAAGATGTACAAACAGCTGAGAAACAATAATCAAAATAAGTATGGTGCCAGTATGCCTTTTTTTTTCTCCAATAAAATACTGGATAGTATAGAAATGTAGTTTGTCTCTTTTATCCGATTATTAATCGATTAATCGAAGTAATAATCGACAGATTAATCGATTATCAAATTAACCGTTAGTTGTATCCCTAAATACAACCTTACCTGAGCAAAAACTATGCAATTTTATCCGGGAGAGTCTTGATACCAATTTCCTTCACTCAGCCACACACAAAGAAGTTGTAGACCTCATGTTTTTACAAGTTTTCATCCGTTTTGTCGTGTAGAATGTCTGGAGCACAATAGTGGGATATGTCTGGGAACGCTATAGACGTATAATCCTTTATCAGCTGCTTGCTGTACAACAGCCATCTTGAATTGGTCAACCACCACTGGTTTTCACTTCTGAGAAGAAGTCCCGTGTCAGAATACAAGCAATAGAGCTGGGTGATATGGCTGAAAACTGTATCACGATTTGAGTGTTTTATATCTCGTGATACATGCTTCATAGAGTGTAAAAAAATAGTGCAAATGTAAACAGAAAAACCTGAGAAGAACTACTTTCTGCAGGTTTGGTGCCAGGAAGTTACAGCTGTTATCTAAGGGTGAGTGTGACGAAGGTGGTGTGTAGGACGAGTGCCTTGCATTATTTACTACATTGGTCTGACTACGGTCAAAAAACTGCCATACTGTCCAGGTGACTTTTCCTCTTTTGTCCACAATTTCTTCATTTTGACTTTCTCTTCTCACTCCATGCAAAGAATCAAACGCCAGACAACAAGACGGCACACCCAATCATGATAGTTGATACTGTCACCTAATTGGCTGTTAGCATGTCACGCCCACTGATCAGTGATCACTTCCTGCGTTGCTGGGTTACCAGAGAGCGAGTGCATTTTGTTCATGCAACCAACCTTGCTTTGCAACTTCCGCTTTCTTCCGGCGAACAGGAAAACATTTCAGTGGCCTTGTGGTTAGAGTGTCCGCCCTGAGACTGGGAGGTTGTGAGTTCAAACCCCGGCCGAGTCATATCAAAGACTACAAAAAATGGGACCCATTACCTCCCTGCTTGGCACTCAGCATCAAGGGTTGGAATTGGGGGGTTAAATAACCAAATGATTCCCGAGCGCGGCCCACGCTGCTGCTCACTGCTCCTCTCACTTCCCAGGGGGTGAACAAGGGGATGAGTCAAATGCCGAGGACAAATTTCACTACACCTAGTGTGTGTGACTATCATTGGAACTTTAACTTTCGAACCTTTTATCAAACGCATTTTTTATTGATATCAATTACGTGTCTGCCACGACATATATAAATATCGTTTTATCGCCCAGCCCTACTTTCTTCTGCCAGGAAATGAACAGCATCACCAGTGTAGTTGTTTATGGTACTGCAGTCATAGCGGTTTTACCATCATTTTAATTTAAAATGGTAGTACTAACCGTCTGGACTTTTCACGCAATTTATCATCAAAGACAAGTAATCGTTAGATCTCTAATTGTGACCATCTTTTATGGATTTTTGTTTTTCCATCAGTCCTTACTAAAGGTTGAAATCTAATAAATATACACGATGAGCATTTAGTTGTGTTAGTGTTTAAAAAATATACATTTTTTAAATGTTTTTAAACACCAACTGTACTCTTTCCAATGCTCATCATATATTCATATATACATATATTCATATATATATATATATATACATATATTCATATATATATATATATATATATATATATATATATATATATATATATATATATATATATATATATATATACACATACATATATTCATATATATATATATTTATTAGGGGTGTAACGGTTTGTATTGAACCGTTTCGGTACGGGGGTTCCGGTTCGGTTCGGAGGTGTACCAAACGAGTTCCCACACGGACATATTAAGTAGCGTAACGCACGTTGTGTAAACAATGCACACCGAGGCACAACACACGGCATGCTAGCAGCTAATGGGCTACGATAGACTGACCATACGTTCTCTTTTCACCGGACATGTCCTCTTTTGCGGAGCTGTCAGGGCAGAGTTCCTTAAATGCCTCAAATGTCCGGCATTTTGAGTTAGGGTTGCGTGAATTTTCAATGTACGTTCAGGGTTGAGAAGGGGTTAAAAACAAAACAAACTGTGCGCGCAGCAGAATTGGTGAGGGAGGGGCAGAGATAGAGAGAGCGAGAGAGTTATGATAAACGCGCATGCGTCGCCAGGCTCTGCTTTTTATCCAAAGATTTATCAGATTAAATTTTTTTATTATTTATAGCAGGAGTGTCAAAAGTGTGCCCCGGAGGCCATTTGCGGCCCACAGCTAATGTTTTAAAGGCCCACGGCACATTCTAAAAATACTATTAAAATAAAGAAAAACATAACAAAAGTGAAATAAAAAAGCTTAAAGGTTAAATGTAATTTAGAAAAAGTTGCAATGTTGACTAATAAAATAATGCTGTTTTTTTTTTGTCAAACTGTCATCGCTCAAAACATAATATTGAATCAAAATCAATGTTATTATGAATTATTGACCTAACCAAGGTTCTGATTACTTCACATCAAATATTCCACTAAGAAAAATATTTTTGGTGGAAGATTTTGCAACACTAAATTGGCTCTAGTGTGTGAATGTGAGTGTGAATGTTGTCTGTCTATCTGTGTTGGCCCTGTGATGAGGTGGCGACTTGTCCAGGGTGTACCCCGCCTTCCGCCCGAATGCAGCTGAGATAGGCTCCAGCACCCCCCACGACCCCAAAAGGGACAAGCGGTAGAAAATGGATGGATGGATGGAAGATTTTGCAAATTTGGTAAATAAATAACCAAAAAATTTATATTTTGTTGTTTTCTTACTGTACCGAAAATGAACCGAACCGTGACCTCTAAACCGAGGTAGGTACCGAACCGAAATTTTTGTGTACCGTTAGTGTTTTAAAAGACGGCCCTATGACCTCGTTACGACACACGTTACCTGATGATCACGTTCAAAGCCTCGTGTTCCATCACCACAGACTGGACGTCGCCTTTGCTCCAAATGCTCTCCAGCATCGCCAGGATAAACGGGACCTGAAACAAAGGACAAAGGTCAGAACCTCTGCGCGGTGCGACCGGAAAGACGGACCGGCAGCCTCCGGTCTGGCGCGCTCACTTTTTTTCCCACCACGTCGGTGGAGAAGCTCTGTTTGGAGATGACCCACAATGCCCGTGTGCAGGTGTTCTTCTCCGTGGAATTAGACACCACCGAGCAAAGTGCAGACAGGATATCGGCGGCCAAGGTTTCTGGAAAATGTGAGTACTGGTTTATTCACATCTGTGACATACAAATTAAAAAATCAACATACCGGAAACTTGCGAGACGACGTGCGAATGGTAGAGACAAAACCCCAACGCCTGCAAGGCCGCTTGGCTCAGCTCGGCGTGTGGACTGCTGACGTGGGCCTGAGGACGCCAAGACATGGCGTTATGACGGTGATGTCGCCGCGCGCTATGAAAAACTCAAAACTCACCAAGATGGCCGCGCCCAGACGGGAAAAGTGCTTTTCAACTGCAGGGAGAAACTGCCGACCTTCCTCTCCACTGAGGCGGCTGCAAAATTGGGGGGAAAAAATCAATTAAAAAACGAAATAACAATCTAAAATTATTTAATAACTTCTTCATTATTTAATTTTTTATACAGTCAGATTAAACAAACATTACGGGGTGGCGCTGTGACTTATTTAGAACGTGGCCTACACACTTTTTCAAGGCCACATCTTCTTCATACCTACTAATGTTTAGTAATTATGATCAATGGAGCCGAGTACCAGGTTTAAATCAGGGGTCTTCAACGTCTTCCAGGACAAAGACCCCCAGACTGATGAAGAGATTCAAAGAATACATTATGGTGTCGCTAGCTAGCGGCTACAGCCCAGCTTGTCCTGCTAGCTGGCAGCCAGAGCACCAATTGCTAGCCATCTTAAATGCTAATAGTATAACTATTAGGGGATGTCAAAGAAAATCGATTTTCGAATGAATCGCGATTCTTTCAATGAATCTTAATCGATTTCAAAAAATCAAAAATCCACTTTGAAAAAAAAATTATATATATATATATATATATTTATTTTTAATCTGTCCTGTCCAGCCAGGCAAATAATATTGTTGACATAGATGTCCATATTTGCTGTACAGATTTACTCTAGAAAAGAGAATTATTGGATACTTTTCTTGTTGCCTTATTTGTATTTGACTTTATTAAATGTTTGGGTAGAATGTTATGGAAACCAGTTTTCTTTTAAGTAATATTAATAATTACCAGAACTGTTAATCTATTTTTGGAGAAATGTAGTTAGTCATAGAACTGGTACCCAATGTTTTTAAAAAAATAATAAAAATAAAAAAAGTATTGATTTTGAATCGAGAAACGATTCTGATTTGAATCGTTATCCCCAAGGTCCGAATCATGTGGTGCCTAAAGATTCTTAGCCCTAAAAACAATTAATGTTTTCATTTTAAACCTGCAGGGTACAGTGAGTAGGGTGGCCATGCAAATGCCATTTATAATCTACACTACAGCGTGTTGGATTAATGGCAATGTATATGTAAATATCATGTATGACAAAAGATCCAGGGGGAATTAATATATAAAGTTTCATCAACCAAAAATGTCACAACCCTCTTGCAGACCCCATGTTGAAGAGTACCAGTTTACATTTTTGTGGCGAATCGTCCGACTGACTTCAAAGTTTGTCGCCAAGCCCCGCCCGCATCCTGTGGCGTGGTCTAATACTTGACGCACTTTGTCACCGTCCATCATTCTGGGACACCTGGTTTTGATTTGGGCTCATTTGGTCAAAGTCCTCCAGGTCGAAGTACGACCCGATTTGTCCCCAAAAGACAACTTGTGAACATGGCTTTTTGAGACTTGATGTGTGCGTCCTGTTGTTCGCCAACTGCAATTTCTTTTAAACTGAATAAGGGGGCGCTACTGCACGAGATGTTAGGATTAGTGTTCCAGCCCCGAAAATTACATTTTTACTGGGTCATCCTTTGATGACTTTTCATGCAAGCGAAAGCCTAAAAAAGCGAGGAAACCCATAGAATGTTAACTTAAAAAATTCCCGCACAAACTTTGACGTGCTTGTTATCTGTGCTGTGAACCTCCAGCCCAGGGTTAAATGAAACTAAAAGGCAAGGATAAAACTTTAACATGCTAACGTTAGCTTGTTAGCAGTTAACATACTTGCAAGATGGAGACATCTTTCAAAACCCACACATTTTAGATTTAACTGATCAAAATTAGCTACAATGCTAGCATAAAACATTAACATGCTAATAGTAGCATGCTTACATAAGAGAAGTACAGTAAGAATACTTCTAAGATGGCACCAAGTATCAAAATCCATGATTTTTAGGGTTAAACCATTCCTTCTCAAATAGTGGCGAGGGGGGGGGTGTTGTTTCCTTTAGTATTAAAATGCTTACAATAATATGCAGAGGTATAGTTATAACAATTTCATACACAAATGATACTATTCATAGGCATGGTGGAGAGTGGGGGGGGGGGGGGAGAAATGTTTTTTTCTTCCTGGGAGGGCGTAACAGAAAATATTTGAGAAGCACTGGGTTAAACATTCAAAATTAGGTAGAATCTCAGTATTTTATTTTAGTATGCTAATGTTAGCATGCAAACATAAGAGAAGTACAAGAAGCATACTTCTAAGATGGCGCCAGGTATAAAAATCCATGATTTTCAGGGTTAAACATACAAAATTAGCTAAAATGCCAGAATAATAGGATAGTACCGTATTTTTCGGAGTATAAGTCGCACCGGCCCAAAATGCATAATAAAGAAGGAAAAAAACATATGTATGTCGCACTGGAGTATAAGTCGCATTTTTTGGGGAAATGTATTTGATAAAACCCAACACCAAGAATAGACATTTGAAAGGCAATTGAAAATAAATAAAGAATAGTGAACAACAGGCTGAATAAGTGTACGTTATGTGACGCATAAATAACCAACTGAGAACGTGCCTGGTATGTTAACGTAACATATTATGGTAAGAGTCATTCAAATAACTATAACATATAGAACATGCTATACGTTTACCAAACAATCGGTCACTCCTAATCGCTAAATCCCATGAAATCTTATACGTCTAGTCTCTTACGTGAATGAGCTAAATATTATTTGATATTTTACGGTAATGTGTTAATAATTTCACACATAAGTCGCTCCTGAGTATAAGTCGCACCAAACTATGAAAAAAACTGCGACTTATAGTCCGAAAAATATGGTATGCTAATGTTAGTATGCCAACCTAAGAGAAGTTCAGTAAGCATACTTCTAAGATGGCGCCAAGTATCAAAATCCATGATTTTTAGGGTTAAACATACAAAATTAGCTATAATGTCAGTATAATAGGATAGTATGCTAATGTTAGCATGCTAACATAAGATAATTTAACATACTTTTAAAATTGTGCCAAGTATGAAAAAGTTCACATAAAATGTTAACATGCTAATGTTTGCATGCTCACTTTAACATATTATAATAGGAAGAGTTAACATGCTTGCAAGATGGAGACAAAGTCTCAAAATCCATGTATTTTAGGTTCAAATGATAAAAAATAGCTGAAATGCTACGGACTAGCAAAAAACATTAACATGCTAACATTAGCATGAGAACTTAAGAAAAGTGAACATACTTCTAAGTGGGCACCAAGTATCGAACGTCGTGATTTTTTTAGGTTTATACGAATACATTTTACCAAAATGCTGGCATAAAACAACAGCATGCTAACACCGGAGAAGTTAGCATACTTTTAAAATGGCGCCAAGTATCAAAATCAATGATTTTTAGGCCTAAACATACAAAATTAGCCAAAACGCGAGTATAAAGCGTTGGCAAGATAGGAGAAAATACCAAAAGTGGCGAAGCAGTTATTTAATGTACCTACACCATGCCCAGTATATATTTTTATAGGAGTAAAATAGCTAAAATTTTAAAATGCTAATAGTTAGCATGCTCACACCTAGCAAGATAGCATGTCCTGAATGTACTGAACGTTTGCAAATTGGAACAGTTTAAATCGCTTGAAAAATGAGGAAATTGAGAAGAGGTAATGCTACTTCATTCTGCAGTTTGCAAAACAAATCTACTATTGTAAGGGTGCGTACCTAATCAATAGGGCAAAGTGTACCTAATCAATGGGCCCATTGAGTCTTTTCCCTTTATAGCGTCGCCATGGTAACACTAAACGGTCCAAAAATTAAGTAGTGTTGTAGGTGCCGGCGAGACCTTTCCAACGATACAAGATACGTTGGGGTTCTTTGGCCGGTTCCATAAGTCCAAGCAATTTTAATATGGGCTGCTTGCTTCGCAGCAGGCCCTTACGTAACTACAATGTCGTCTTTCTGCTCGGGCCATAATCCTGGAATCATCACTACTGAAAGAAGCGGTGACGGGTGGCAATATGAGGCCTACTTGGCAATGGTGAGATAGGCGTCGGTCTGCTCAGGGCGTCCAGCGGCGCCGTCCTCCAGACACTCCAGCAGGGGGACGATGCTGAAGGCGCTGGGAGGCTCTGCCGACGCCATCATCGTTACACAGCCTTCGGGAGGAACACACGACAACATCATAGAACTGTGGAACTCCTGAATTCAAACACTTGTACAATTTTGGGGAAAAAACATAACTTAAAAGTTGCAGATTTTTTTCTTCTTCCTTTGGCTTGATGGTGACGTGAGCCCGGGAAAATGTGATGATAACCATAGATGAGCTAACAGAACCTATTAGGATGTAGTTCATTTTATTGGCCAACTTACTGTATTAGTTGTATAACTATATACAGCAGGGGTGTCAAACTCATTTTAGATCGGGGGCCACATGGAGAAAAATCTACTCCCAGGTGGGCCGGACTGGTAAAATCACGGCACAATAACTGAAAAATAAAGACAACTTCAGATTGTTTTCTTTGTTTAAAAATAGAACAAGCACATTCTGAAAATTTACAAATCATAATGTTGTTGTTTTTTCTTTTTTACAATTACCTGTTGCGGTCAATAGTATATATACTTTATTTGTTGTTATTTATATTTTCTGAATACATTAAGTGATAATGTTAATCAGTCAACGCATTGGGGTTAATTTTCAATCTATCAAGATATATTTTTTTTATACATCCATCCGATTTCTACCGCTTGTCCCGTTCGGGGTCGCTGGGGGTGCTGGAGCCTATTTCAGCTTAATTCGGCCGGAAGGCGGGGTACACCCTGGACAAGTCGCCACCTCATCGCAGGGCCAACACAGATAGATTTTATCAAAATCAAATTACAGGATGTTATTCATGTAAGTTGATAATTTTCCTCGACTGACGTACAAACATCATGTGGTTTATTTTGTACATATGTAGCATCATCTACAAAGATACAAAGAGTTGCTATTGCTACATCCGGTGGACACATTTAAAACAGCTGTTTTTTTTCATTAAAACATTTCAGGGTAATTTTATACTTAGCGAACTCATCCCGCGGGCCGGTTAAAACCTGTTCGCGGGCCTGATCCGGCCCTCGGGCCGTACGTTTGACATCCCTGACATACAGTATCATACACCTGTGTTATACATTTTACATACATGTGCAGCTGGGATAGGCTCCAGCCCCCTGGGAACCCCAAAAGGGACAAGTGGTAGAAAATGGATGGATATTTATATTTCATGTATTATTCTTCAATAGGGGTGTGGCAAAACAGAACAGCTTTTGGAGCTTACATCGTCACGACCATTTTACACTAGCCTTGCAGTGCTACACATAAGGGCTGAAGCTACCAAGTATTTTAGTAATCAAGTAATCCATTGATTAGTTGGTTTAATTCAGGGGTGTCCCAACTTTTTCACTTTGAGGCCGCATTAGACTGAAAAAAATTGGGGCGAGGGCCAAAATCATATAAAGTAACACATATACCGTAATTTCCGGACTATAAGCCGCTACTTTTTCCCCTCGTTCTGGTCCCTGCGGCTTATACAACGGTGCGGCTTATTTGCGGCCTGTTCTTGTCCGACACCGACGAAGAGGATTTCGGTGGTTTTAGTACGCAGGAGGAAGACGATGACACAATGATTAAAGACTGACTTTTCATATACCGGTAGGCTGGTTATTTTGATAACGTACAGGCGAGCACTTTGTATTACTTTGCACCGTTGTATTATTTGTACTGTGCACGAATGCTGTTCGCCATGTCAAAGATGTGAAAGTTTGATTGAATGATTGAAAGATTTATTGTTAATAAATGGGACGCTTTGCGTTCCCAAACAGTCATCTCTGTCCCGACAATCCCCTCCGTGGTAGCAGGAACCCCTATATACTACGGTAATTACACATCAAAACCCTGCGGCTTATAGTCGGGTGCGGCTTATATATGGAGCAATCTGTATTTTCCCCTAAATTTAGCTGGTGCGGCTTATAGTCAGGTGCGGCTTATAGTCCGGAAATTATGGTACATATATCATATTGATATGATGGAAATATAATTAATATACTGTAGTTGGATATTAAGAGTATGTGAAAGTTCGACTTCTACCTTGTTTACTTCCATGACCTCAAAGTTTGGTGTCCAATCAGAAATATCAAGCAGCCAAAATGCGTCAAAAATGTATAAGTGTGAAGTGGTTTGCATTTTTCCCCATCATGCTTTGTAAATGTGTGTAATTTGGCATTTTTATGGTGCATTGACGTTTTTTATAATGTCCACAAATTTCAGTGAGCAGATTGTGTTGTGTGTCACCATGGTTGTTGACTTTTTGTGTTGGTTAGAATCTATTTTTTCGCACCATGACTAGGGAAGGTTGTTTGCATTGGGTGATATGACTAAATGCTGCGCTCACTTACATTCAAAGCATAATGAAGGTCATTCACCTAATACAACACACTTAATCGCCTCATTGCCTATCTTAGGGAAAATAGTTAAAGATCGTTGTATTTGCCATAACCCTCATTACCTTCGATATTCCTTTTTATAGTTACCTTCTATTGAACTTATTTTATCTACTATTTAGTGAATTATTATTCATTATTTTTACTTTCTTTTAACCTTTTATTAACCTCCTTTTATCTTCTCTTTAACTTTTTACATTTTTCAATCTTTTATTTGACCTATTAGCCCAACCTTTACATTCCATATTTCTTTTTTACCTTTCATTTACCTCTTATTTACCATCTATTGACTGTCTTTACCTTCATTTTAGTTCATTAGCATTTTATTTACCTATTTGACCTTCTATTTCACTTTTTGATTACTACATCTACCTACTATTTACCTTTTGGTTTTTTTTCATTTTGTTTACCTTATTTTACCTTCATCTACCTTTTCCCCACCTTCCTGTACCTTGAATTTACTTCTATTACCTTATTTGATCTTATATTTACCTTTTACCTTCTATTGAACTTATTTTATCTACTATTTAGTGAAGTATTATTCATTATTTTTACCTTCTTTTAACCTTTTATTAAGCTCCTTTTATCTTCTCTTTAACTTCTTATACATTTTTCAATCTCTTATTTGACCTATTTGGCCAACCTTTAAATTCTATATTTCTTTTTTACCTTTCATTTAGCATCTATTTACTTTCTTTGGCTGTCTTTTACCTTTAATTTAGTTCATTAGCATTTCATTTACCGTATTTTTCTGAGTATAAGTCGCACCGGCCGAAAATGCATAATAAAGAAGAGAAAAAAACATAAGTCGCACTGGAGTATAAGTCGCATTTTTTGGGGAAATTTATTTGATAAAACCCAACACCAAGAATAGAAATTTGAAAAGTAACTTAAAATAAATAAAGAATAGTGAACAACCGGCTAAATAAGTGTACGTTATATGATGCATAAATAACCAACTGAAAACGTGCCTGGTATGTTAACGAAACATATTATGGTAAGAGTCATTCAAATAACTATAACATATAGAACATGCTATACGTTTACCAAACAATATGTCACTCCTAATCGCTAAATCCCATGAAATCTTATACGTCTAGTCTCTTATGTGAATGAGCTAAATAATATTATTTGATATTTTACGGTAATGTGTTAATAATTTCACACATAAGTCGCTCCTGAGTATAAGTCGCACCCCCGGCCAAACTATGAAAAAAACTGCGACTTATAGTCCGAAAAATACGGTGCCTATTTTTTTACCTTCTAGATTACTACATCTACCTACTATTTACCTTTAAATTTGTTTGCATTTTATGTACCTTATTTTACCTCCATCTACCTTCTTCCCCACCTTCGTATACCTTTAATTTAATTGTATTACCTTATTTTATCTTATATTTACCTTTTACTGAACTTGTTTTACCTTCTTTTATGTGGTCTGAATTTTCGAAATGTTTATTAGATACACGATTAATTGAAGCAACATAAAACATAAACATGTAAAAGGGGGCACAAATAGAGTAAAAAACAGTTTTTACCCAAGACCCATAGTAGCATTAAACAGGCCTGAGTGAGCACAATGTGTCTGTCATGTCCTCATGTGTCATGTCTTTTTATTTTTTGGGACTATAATGTGCAATAATGTTATATGTGTATATGTATATATTAGGGCTGTGAATCTTTGGGTGTCCCACGATTCGATTCAATATCGATTCTTGGGGTCACGATTCGATTCCAAATCGATTTTTTTCCGATTCAAAATCAATTTTTTTCGATTCAACGCGATTCTCAATTCAAAAACGATATTTTCCCGATTCAAAAGGATTCTCTATTCATTCAATACATAGGATTTCAGCAGGATCAAGCAGAGTAGTAGATTTTTGTAAAAAGCTTTTATAATTGTAAAGGACAATGTTTTATCAACTGACTGCAATAATGTAAATTTGTTTTAACTATTAAATTAATCAAAAATATGACTTATTTTATCTTTGTGAAAATATTGGACACAGTGTGTTGTCAAGGTTATGAGATGTGATGCAAGTGTAAGCCACTGTGACACTATTCTTTTTTTTTATAAATGTCTAATGATAATGTCAATGAGGGATTTTTAATCACTGCTATGTTGAAATTGTAACTAATATTGATACTGTTGTTGTTGATATTAATTTTTGTTTCACTACTTTTGGTTTGTTCTGTGTCGTGTCTGTGTCTCCTCTCAGTTGCTCTGTTTATTGCTGTTCTGAGTGGTTCTGGGTCGGGTTTGGAATTGGATTGCATTGTTATGGTATTGTTGTGTATTGTTTTGTTGGATTGATTAATTTAAAAAAATTAAGGGGAAAAAAAAAATGGGGGAAAAAAAAAAATCGATTTTTTAAAAATGAGAATCGATTCCGAATCGCACAACGTGAGAATCGCGATTCGAAACGAATCGATTTTTTCCCACACCCCTAGTATACATGCAACATAACATCATAAAGGACAGTACACACCCCCAGCACAGTCTCTTCAGCCTCCTACCATCAGGCAGACGATACAGGAGCCTGAAATCCAGGACTACGAGACTGACAAACAGTTTCTACCCACAGGCCATCAGGCTTGTGAATGCTAACTTGTGAATGCTAGCCCCCCCCGTTTTACTTTTATCTTTTTGAACAAAAGACAGCTACCATGACCACCCCCGAACTGTGAACCATCACTGTAGACACTTTTCACCTTTGATCATTAAAGACACTTTAACTGATGCTGTGACCAAATGTCACCTCCATATTTATACTGTTGACTGCCAATCAGAATGTGCAATAATGTTATGTTACTTACTGTGCCTTGTATATACATTTTTAATTTTTATTTTTAGCTAAGTACCGTGTGACTTGTTGAAGGGTGGACTAGCAAAGTAAGATTTTCATTGTACGGCAAACTGTTTAACTGTGCATATGACAATAAACAATCTTGAATATGTATGGATGTGTGTGTGGATATATATACATATATATAGATACATATCTTCTTTATCTTTTTTTACTATTTATATTACTAAATTATTGTGTATGCACCTTAGGGGATCTGCTTTAATTTCGTTGTTCTTTGAACCTGTTCACTGTAATAATTACAATAAAACTCTATTCTATACTATAATATGAATCAACACTTTATGCTAATCAAATTCATCAATTTACTCGATTAATCATTGCAGCCCTACTTACACTTGTATGCCTTAATTATGTTACCTAAAAGGGGAAAGTTTGACCCTGGAATAGACTATTTCCATTCCCATTGTTTCCTATGGGGAGATTCAAATATAGAAACTGACTCAGAGGACCAATAAAACAACTTTCACATGAGAAGTATCAACACAAAGAACAGGTATAAAAAAAGTAAGATAGATAATGTGTACGATTATAGGTAAACAGCTAATGCTAACCAATGCTAACACACCACACCATTAGCAGCCCCGTTATCTCATCACGCAGACAAATAACTGTACATTAAAAGACACTTTTCTTACGAGGATTATGATTGGTTACAAACACTTGCCACACATTTTAGAAACTAACAAGAATGTTAAAAAGTTAACTGGCAAGGTAGCATTGCTAGCAAGCGCGCCGCGAACACGCGTGTGCTAAGCTAACAGGTATTGGCTAACATAAATTAGTGTTTATTGGGACGTAAAATACACGATAATTAGATAATAATGCAAGCATTACATTTAGTGTCAGACAGTCAAACATACGCCCCACGCACACACAAAACTCCTCATAAGCTCACCTGGCGGTCCGCAGCGATGACGCACTGTTCGAAGCAGAAAACCGAGAAGGGGACGAGCGCTACTAAAGTGTCCGCCTATCGAGCTCAGCACCTCGGCTTGCTTTCTGCACGACACTCGGCCTTTTTGCTTGTGTTTGAAAACACGACGCCTTGTGCTTTCGCCCCGCGAAATAGCTGGCGCCAAACCTCTCGGAAACGTCAAATCACCTTTGACCCCCCAATCGACGTCACATCCGGCCCAGCCCCCGTTTTTACCTTATAAGGAGCACGATGACTACAAAATGTACAGCAAAGGGGAGAATAATACATGACACAAGTCATGTAAACCGGCGGTCAGAGTATATTTAGGTCATAAAAACAAAACCCGATTGGTTTATGATCATTTTATGTTGCAACACAAAAACATTAAAAAAAACAAAGCCGTCGAAAAGCAATAATTAGATCTGAACAAATGTTTGATATTCTATATTTCTTCTTATAATAATACAAATAATAAATTAGCTGAAAACGAAAAAAAGGACCAAAAACAGATGTTTTCTCACATTGCGACACCGGAACCGGAAGTTGCTATTTAAGACAACCCCGCGGAAAAGCCTGGAGGAAAAAAAAACAATGTAGTGTAGTTTCCTGTGTTTATATATAAAACATACTACATACTTGGCCAAGAAATATGATTCTGATCCATGACACAAGACCACACTGTTTTTTTCTCTACAGACAGGTACATACGCAGTCTTGTCTTTAAATACAACTTCCGGTTCCGGTATCAGAATAAGAAATATAAATATATATTTTTTAATTTTATTAAAATGTTTGTTGTATTGAATATAAAATGAAAACCAACACTGTTGGGGTCTGGTTGTTGCTCTTTGACACTGATGAATAAATATACTTTTTATTTATTTTAATTCTGTCATTAAAAAAAAAAAAAACGACTAAAACATACACTGACTTTCACTAAACATTCACTGGTTTTACTTAGGACTAGGGATGTCCGATAATGGCTTTTTGCCGATATCCGATATTGTCCAACTCTTTAATTACCAATACCGATATCAACCGATACTGATATATTCAGTCGTGGGATTAACACATTATTATGCCTAATTTGGACAACCAGGTATGGTGAAGATAAGGTCCTTTTTTAAAAAATTAATAAAATAAAATAAGATAAATAAATTAAAAACATTTTCTTGAATAAAAAAGAAAGTAAAACAATATAAAAACAGTTACATAGAAACTAGTAATTAATGAAAATGAGTCAAATTAACTGTTAAAGGTTAGTACTATTAGTGGCCCAGCAGCACGCACAATCATGTGTGCTTACGGACTGTATCCCTGCAGACTGTATTGATATATATTGATATATAATGTAGGAACCAGAATATCAATAACAGAAAGAAACAACCCTTTTGTGTGAATGAGTGTAAATGGGGGAGGGAGGTTTTTTGGGTTGGTGCACTAATTGTAAGTGTATCTTGTCTTTTTTATGTTGAATTAATAAAATAAAATAAAAAAAATAAAATAAAATAAAATTAAAAATTAAAAAACGATACCGATAATAAAACAACCGATACCGATAATTTCCGCTATTACATTTTAAAGCATCTCTTAGAACACAACTTTTTGTTCATTATCACTAAATATTTCGAGAGAATATTGTAAAATCAATGTATGTCAAAGACGAATTTAAGAATGTATCACTTTGTTTCATTTTAATTTTTTCTCTTTAAAGTTTTTTCCCTCGCAAATATTTTATGTAATTATATTTCAAGCTTCAAATGTTGTTTTATAATACAGTGATACCTCAACTCTAGATTAATTGAAGCACTAATTGAATTAATTAATTGATGAGGTGGCGACTTGTCCAGGGTGTACCCCGCCTTCCGCCCGAATGCAGCTGAGATAGGCTCCAGCACCCCCCCCCCCCCCCCCCCCCCGACCCCAAAAAGGGACAAAGAGGTAGAAAATGGATGGATTTCATTTAATTGCTTTTGAGGTAAGAGCTTCTCCTGTTCCGTGATAGTGTATTGACAAAGCAGAAAATGAATGATGCATACAAACACACTTGTTTGGTTTTTGAGCGTTTTATGTATTCATAGTTATGCAGTTGACAAGAATTGGCTGGTATTTTATTTTAATATAGCGGGAAAAGATGGAGGTCAAGTCTTGGCCCGACCAGGAAGTAGTCAGTACTAATATGTCTTGAAAGAGGTCAGTGGAAGTAGTCGGTGTAGTTCTGCAACAGTGCAGACGCGTCCAGAGCAAAGTATTGCAGCTGGAAGCCGGCGGCGGTGATTGACGCGTCCGACAGGAACTTGAGCGTCATCACGTTTCCTGCAGAATAATAAAATCATAACAGGATTCTTTCACGTTCGTGCCGTGTGAAAGGACGACTCACCTGTGCTGATGATGTCTTCTGGTAGATAATCGCCACAAAACCTGATAGGAAAATAAACATATTTCTTAACTTCCGCTCTAAGTTGGGAGAAGAGCTCGGTCATCTTTGGCCCCGCCCCCCTCTCACCTGCCAGCGAATCCGGACACGTCGTCGTAGCTGTCGTACACTTCCAGGTAGTCGGCCAGGCACGCCGTGTCGTCCTCCACGTCGAACTCCACGAAGTGCAGGAGGATCCTCTGGCCCAGACGCGCGCGGATGTGCCAGTAGCAGATCTGCTCGTCCTGGTAGTCCTCGGGGAACCCCGGAGACTGGATGACCTTCTGCTGGTCCGTCAGAACGCCGCCGCACTCTTTGGCTGCAAGACACCAAAAACATTGCGCTCAGCTGACAACTGCCGCCAAAAACTGGCAGCTCGGACGCCAGAGTTGGGGGTTTTACAGCGAATTACTGTGAATGGAAAAACTTTTTTTTTTTTTACGTAAACATTTTTTTCCCATTGTTTTTACAGCAAATTACTGTAAATAGAAAAACGTTTTTAAACGTAAAATCTATTTTCATTGTTTTTACAGCAAATTACTGTAAATGGAAAAACTTTTTTTAATGTAAAATCTATTTCCATTGTTTTTACAGCAATTAGTAACTGTAAATGGAATTTTTTTTTAATGTAAAATCTATTTTCATTGTTTTTATAGCAAATTAGTAATAGTGAAAACACAAAAAATTGGCCCTAGTTAAAGTTAAAGTACCAATGATTGCCACACACACACTAGGTGTGGCGAAATTAGTCTCTGCATTTGACCCATCACCCTTGATCACCCCCTGGGAGGTGAGGGGAGCAGTGGGCAGCAGCGGTGGCTGCGCCCGGGAACAATTTTTGGTGATTTAACCCCCAATTCCAACCCTTGATGCTGAGTGCCAAGCAGGGAGGTAATGGGTCCCATTTTTATAGTCTTTGGTATGACTCGGCCGGGGTTTGAACACACGACCTACCGATCTCAGGGCGAACACTCTAGTGTGTGAATGTGAGTGTGAATGCGATGAGGTGGCGACTTGTCCAGGGTGTACCCTGCCTTCCGCCCGTATGCAGCTGAGATAGGCTCCAGCACCCCCCGCGACCCCAAAAGAGACAAGCGGTAGAAAATGGATGGATGGATGGATTATAGCATATTACTGTAAATGGAAAATCCTTTTTTATTTAAAATCTATATTAATTTTTTTACAGAAAATTACTGTAAATGGAAAAATATATTTTCCTACGTAAAATGTATTTTCATTGTTTTTACAGCAAATTACTGTAAATGGTAAAAAGTTTTTAAATGTAAAATGTATTTTCATTGTTTTTATAGCAAATTTCTGTAAATGGAAAAACTTTATGTAAAATGTATTTGCATTGCTTTTACAACAAATTACTGTATATGGAAAAAATGTTTTTCTACGTAAAATCTAT
Organism: Entelurus aequoreus; assembly: GCF_033978785.1. Lineage (NCBI taxonomy): Eukaryota > Metazoa > Chordata > Actinopteri > Syngnathiformes > Syngnathidae > Entelurus > Entelurus aequoreus. The sequence continues at coordinate 71,307,828 of NC_084740.1, forward strand.
TTTTATTGTTTTTATAGCAAATTACTGTAAATGGAAAAACATTTTTTGACATAAAATAATTTTTTTTTTATTTTGCAGCAAATTAGTGTAAATGGAAATTTTCGATTTTTTTTTTTTACATAAAATCTATTTTAATTTTTTACAGCGAATTACTGTAAATGGAAAAACTTTTTAGTAAAGTCTATTTTCATTGTTTCTACAGCAAATTACTCTAAATGGAAGAACTTTTTTGTAAAATCTGTTTTCATTGTTTTTACTGCGAATTACTGTAAATGGAAAAACTTTTTTGTAAAATAAATTGTCATTGTTTTTACAGCGAATTACTGTAAATGGAAAAACTTTTTAGTAAAGTCTATTTTCATTGTTTCTACAGCAAATTACTCAAAATGGAAGAACTTTTTTGTAAAATCTGTTTTCATTGTTTTTACTGCGAATTACTGTAAATGGAAAAACTTTTTTGTAAAATAAATTGTCATTGTTTCTACAGCGAATTACTGTAAATGGAAAAACTTTTTAGTAAAGTCTATTTTCATTGTTTCTACAGCAAATTACTCTAAATGGAAGAACTTTTTTGTAAAATCTGTTTTCACTGTTTTTACTGCGAATTACTGTAAATGGAAAAACTTTTTTGTAAAATAAATTGTCATTGTTTTTACAGCAAATTACTGTAAATGGAAAAACTTTTCTTGACGTAAAATCTATTTATATTGTTTTTACAGCATATTACCTTAAATGGAAAAACTTTTTTGCAAAATCTATTTTCATTGTTTTTACAGCAAATTACTGTAAATGGAAAAGCGTTTTTTTTACTGTAAAATCTAGTCCTTTTTTTTGCAGTGCTTTACTGTAAATCTAAAAATTATACCGGCTAATTATGGCGGCTGATCTGCCATTTTTTAAAGTAAAATCTATTGTCATAGTTTTTACAGTGTATTACTGTAAATCAAAAAACGCTACCACTTTTATTTTTACGGTAAGATTATGACAACTGATCCGCCATTTTTTTTACAGCTACAGCCATTGAAGCACATTCAATATATTTATTAACCAGAGGTAACAATCCAGTAAAATATGCAACAGAGCAAACAAACACAGCTGAGCTAATGCTGCTCTCTCTGGCTTCCTCGCTGGCACATGTCACTTAGCAACAGGCACCGCCTTTTAAAGGCACACACTCTGCTTTTATGAAACGTCTTGCAACTGCATACGCCAGATTTTTTTAAAGCAACGCAATAATTACTTTCCAAAGTAATTAAGTACACTTATTAAAAAAGTAATCCATTACTTATTTCAATTACTTTTTTGACGAAGTAACAAGTAACTATAATAATTACATTTTAAAAAGTAGTTTTCCAAACACTGTTTATCTATGCATGTTGCAACTGTATGCGTGTAATATCTATTATTGATGACTCGTTTTTAGTTTGTCACTGCATTTGTCTTTTATATCCTCCTTTGGGTTTTTTAATGTTCCCCTTTTGTTTTCATGAGTTTTTATCTTTTGGCTTAAACCTTTTGGGACTGCACATAGAGGTACGGCACTTTCCTGACTTTAGATTTTTTCATTTTGGATCACATGTTTTTCGTAAACTTTTACGTTGATTCAAAATCTTTTGTAAACTTTGAAGACAAGAAAAAAACCTTACTTTGCATACAAGTTCAAGTCTTTCATACATTAAAACAATTATTTAAAAACCTCCGAAAACTTTGAGGACGATTTCGAGTCTTTCGTAAATTTCAAAAACAATTTTGAGTCTTTTGTAAACTTTGAAGACAATTTTGAATCTTTTGTATAGTTTGAAGACAATTGAAATATTTCGTAAACATTGAAGACAGTTTTGAAATTTTTCATAAGCTTTGGAGATGATTTCAAGCCTTTTGTAATGTTTGAAGATTATTTAAGAATATTTTGTACATTTTAAAAATGATTCAAAATCTTTTATAAACTTTGAAGACAAATAAAAATCTTAACATGGAATACAAGTTAAAATCTTTCATAAATGTTAAAAATTATTTAAAAACTTCCAAAAACTTTGTGGACGATTTCGAGTCTTTCGTAAATTTCCAAAACAATTTTGAGTCTTTTGTAAACTTTGAAGACAATTTTGAATCTTTTGTATAGTTTGAAGACAATTGAAATGTTTTGTAAACATTGAACAGTTTTAAAAATTTTCATAAGCGTTGGAGATGATTTCAAGCCTTTTGTAAAGTTTGAAGATTATTTAAGAATATTTTGTACATTTTAAAAATGATTCAAAATCTTTTATAAACTTTGAAGACAAATAAAAATCTTAACATGGAATACAAGTTAAAATCTTTCATAAATGTTAAAAATTATTTAAAAACTTCCAAAAACTTTGTGGACGATTTCGAGTCTTTCGTAAATTTTTAAAACAATTGAGTCTTTCTTAAACTTTGAAGACAATTTTTTGAATCTAATGTATACTTTGAAGACAATGGAAAAAATGTGTAAACTTTGAAGACGGTTTGACATTTTTTATAAACTTTGGAGATGATATCGAGCCTTTTGTAAACTTTGAAGATGATTTAAAAATATTTTGTACATTTTAAAAATGATTCAAAATATTTTATAAACTTTGAAGACAAGTAAAAATCTTAACTTTGAATACAAAGTCAAGTCTTTCATAAATTAATTTTTTTTATTTTAAACTTCTGAAAACTTTGTGGACGATTTTGAGTCTTTTGTAAATTTTGACAACAATTTTGTGTCTTTTGCAAACTTTGAAGACAATTGAAATATTTTGTAAACTTTGAAGACGGTTTGACATTTTTCATAAACTTTGGAGATGATTTCGAGCCTTTTGTAAACTTTGAAGATAAATAAAAAATATTTTGTACATTTTAAAAATGATTCAAAATATTTTATAAACTTTGAAGACAAGCAAGGATCTTAACTTTGAATACAAGTTCTAGTCTTTCATAAATTTTAAAAATGATTTAAAAACTTCCGAAAACTTTGTGGACCATTTTGAGTCTTTTGTAAATTTTGACAACAATTTTGAGTCTTTTGTAAACTTTGAAAGCAATTGAAATATTTTGTAAACTTTGAAGACGGTTTGACATTTTTCATAAACTTTGGAGATGATTTCGAGCCTTTGTGAACTTTGAAGATAAATAAAAAATATTTTGTACATTTTAAAAATGATTCAAAATATTTTATAAACTTTCAAGACAAGTAAAAATCTTAACTTTGAATACAAGTTCAAGTCTTTCATAAATTAAAAAAATTATTTAAAAACTTCCGAAAACTTTGAGGACAACTTTGTGTCTTTCGTAAATTTTGACAACAATTTGGAGTCTTTTGTAAACTTTGAAGACAATTTTGAATCTTTTGTATACTTGGAAGACAATAGAAATATTTTGTAAACTTTGTAGACGGTTTGACATTTTTCATAAACTTTGGAGATGATTTCGAGTCTTTTGTAAGCTTTGAAGATGATTTATAAATATTTTGTAAGTTTTAAAATAGATTCTAAATCTTTTGTAAACTTTGAAGCCAAGTAAAAATCTTAACTTTGAATACAAGTTCAAGTCTTTCATAAATTAAAACAATTATATAAAAACCTCCGAAAACTTTGAGGACGATTTCGAGTCTTTCGTCAATTTCAAAACAGTTTTGAGTCTTTTGTAAACTTTGAAGACAATTGAAATATTTTGTAAACTTTGAAGACGGTTTGACATTTTTTATCAACATTGGAGATGATCCCGAGTCTTTTGTAAAGTTTGAAGATGATTTAAAAATATTTCCTTAACTTTGAAGAATATTTTAAGTCCTTTGTCAACTTTGAAGACAACTTTGTGACTTTTGCACTACTTGTTTGCGGACTTTTTGAATCGGCACTGCAACCACATAATCCCCCCCGCTGTGGGATAAATGAAGTCCGTTACAGTTTAAGGCTGATCAGGATCAGCATCTGGTGTCAGGATTTTTTTTTAAAAGGATTCCTTACTATCTTTCTAGTGTCTACTCTATTGTCCCCCAGGGGCTCTTCAACCAAACGGATGACTCAGTGGTATCTGCTGAATGTATTTGTAGGAAAAGGTGATAAGTCCCCAGCCGGAGAGCAGATTGCAGCTTCCAGTCCAGACGTTAAAAAAGTCAGCGCCTCGCCCAGAGGAGTGATTAAGCTCCCTCGTATCGTCACCGGTGCTTGGCGTGCAACGCCGGTGGTCGTGGCGGCGATGACATCGTGCGTCATCACATGACCACAGGCAGCCGTGACACGACGACTGTTTTCTCTCACTCACCGATCTAAAATAAATGTTGTTGTTTTTTTATGATCATTTTGAGGATTACCTTCTGTGTTTTGGGACACATCAAAGAAGGCAAAGGAACCGGTGAGACTTTGCTTCTTCAACGGCGTGTCATTTCAGTTCTGACAACGCTAAAGTCAATGGCCTGAAGGTAAATGTTTTCCTAAGCAGCAAACTAAAACCAAAACTCGACCAATCGTGTCCTCTCAAAGACAATTTAGTTTCAAGTCTTTCTGGAAACACAACTCTAAAGACTCATTTGTAAGCTTTGAGGACCATTTTTTGTGTGTTGTAAACTTTGAAGGCAATTTCGACTTTTGTGTAAACTTCAAAAACAATTTTTAGTTTTTCGTCAACTTTGAAGACAAGTTTAAAGTATTTCCTAACTTAGAAGACATTTTTGAGTCTTTTGTAAACTTTGAAGGTCTTTTTTGTAAGCTTTGAAGTTTTCAAAACTTTTGTAAACTTTCGAGACGGTATGGAATATTTCGTAAACTTTTTTTATTTATTTTTTTATTTATTTTAAACAACATGAAAAAAGACACAAGATACACTTACCATTAGTGCATCAACCCAAGAAAACCCTCCCTCCCCCATTCACACTCATCCACACTCATTTACACAAAAGGGGCTGTCTCTTTCTGTTATTAAAAAAACTTCTGGTTCCTACAATATAGAATATTACAGTCTGCAAGGGATACAGTCTTTAGAGCACACATGATTGTGTATGGTGCTGGTCCACTAACATTTTCATTAATTACTATTTTTTATGTAATTGCTTTTATATTGCTTTACTTTCAAACAAAACAAACAAAGGACCTTAACTTCACCAGACCGAAATCAGATTGTTCAAAAGGGTTCTTAAAAACCAGGTCCAGTTCAGATTACGTCCAGATCGGGCTCAGCAACACACACCTTCACCCATGTACACCAAAAACCAGGGAACACAACAAACTTTGAAGGCACATTAAAATATTTCCTAACCTCAAATACATTTTTGAGTCTTATGTAAAGTTTGAAGATGATTTTGTGTCTTTCATAAACATTGAAGACAACTTTAAATATTTTCTGTGAACTTTAAAGACAATTTTGAGTCTTTGGTAAACCTTCAAAACAATATAAAATATTTCGTAAACTTTGAAGACAATATAAAGTCTTCAAAACAACTTTGAAGACAAGTTAAAATCTTTCCTAACTTTAAAGACATTTTTGAGTCTTTTGTAAACTTTGAAGACGATTTAAAATATTGTATGTACCGGTAAGCTTTGAAAATTTCAAAACTTTTGTAAACTTTCAAGACGAAATAAAATATTTGGCAAACTTTGAAGACAATACAAAGTCCTATGTCAACTTTGCGGACAAGTTAAAATCTTTAACTTGGAGGACATTTTTGAGTTTTTCCTAAATTTTGAAGAAGATTTCAAATATTTTGTGAACTTGGAAGACATTTTTTTGTTTTTTGTAAACTTTGAAGACAATTTAAAATCTTTCTTAAACTTTGAAGACAATTTAAAATCTTTCTTAAACTTTGAAAACAATTTCAAATATGTGGTCAACTTTAAAGACAGGTTAAAATCTTTGAATTCGTAAACTTTGAATAGGATTTGAATTTATTTGTGAAATTTGAATACATTTTTGAGTCTTTTGTAAAGTTTGAAGATGATTTAAAAAATTTCGTAAACTTTGAAGAAAATATAAAGTCCATTGTCAACAAGTTAAAATCTTTCTTAACTTCAAGGATATTTACGAGTCTTTTGTAAACTTTGAAGACAATTTAAAATCTTTCTTAAACTTTGAAGACAATTTAAAATCTTTCTTAAACTTTGAAGACAATTTAAAATCTTTCTTAAACTTTGAAAACAATTTCAAATATGTTGTCAACTTTAAAGACTGGTTAAAATCTTTGAATTCGTTATTTTTGAATATGTTTTGAATTTATTTGTGAACTTTGAATACATTTTTGAGTCTTTTTTAAACTTTGAAGATGATTTAAAACATTTTCGTAAACTTTGAAGAAAATATAAAGTCCATTGTCAACAAGTCAAAATCTTTCTTAACCTCGAGGACATTTACGAGTCTTTTGTAAACTTGGAAGACAATTTAAAGTCCTTTGTCAAATCTGAAGAAAAGTTCAAATCGAATGTTAAAGACGATTTCAAAGTTGTTCGTTAGCTTTGAATAGGATTTAAAATTGTTTGTTAACTTTGAAGATATTTTTGAGTCTTTCGTAAACTATAGAGACGATTTAAAAAATGTTTGCAAAGTTTGAAGACGATTTCAAGTCTTTTGTTAAAAAAAAATTTTTTTGTAAACTTTAAAGACGATTTTGACTTTCGTACACTTTGAAGACGATATTAACTGTTTTGTCTACTTTAACGAGTTAAAATCTTTTTTAACCCTGACAATTTCCGGTCTGTCTTAAACTTTGCAGAGGACTTAAAATCTTTCGGAAACTTTGAAGACAGCTGAATTCTTCGGAAACTTTGAAGATGATTTCAAATATTTTGTAAACTTTGAAGACAAGTTAAAATCTTAACTTTGAATACAAGTTAAAGTTGTTCATACATTTTTAAAATGATTTAAAATCTTTCAAAAACTTTGAAGACGATTTCGAGTCTTTAGTAAATTGTGAAAAGTTTTGAGTTTTTCGTAAACTTTGAAGACCATTTAAAATCTTTTGTCAGCTTTCAAGACAATTTTGAGTCTTGTAAACTTGAAAACAATTCAAAATGTTCTATCAACTTAACTTTGAAGACAATTTTGAGTCTTTCTTTTTTTTAATTTGAGGACCATTTAGCTCATTTGTTTTCATGAACATCAGCTAGTTTCAGGTGTTTGAGTTTGAGTTTGAGTTTGAGTTTGAGTTTATTTCGAACATGCAAGCATACAACATGATACATCACAATTTCCAGTTTCTTTTCAACATGTTCGAAAAGGAGTAGGAAGAAGCAGAGCTTATTTAATCCTACCCCTTTTCTTTACATAACAGTTGCAAAACTTTTTGTTCACTTCCTGTTCACAATTTTTTCACAATAAACTCCATAAGTAATTACAATAAAAATAAATAAATAAATAATAGTAAGAATTTAATAATAATAATTGGTGAAGTAAGTCATATTTCATATGATGAGATAAGTAAGATTACTTTAAGAATGAATGAATGGATGGATGAAATAAATTGAGAATGTTTGTCATGGTTCTTCTTCATTGTACTTTGTAAACACTTTAAGTTTGAAGAGTTTCTTGAAGTGGATCATATTAGTACATTGTTTGATTGCTTTGCTTAATCCATTCCATAATTTAATTCCACATATTGATATACTGAAGGTCTTAAGTGTTGTACGTGCAAACAAATGTTTTAAATTACGTTTTTCTCTAAGATTATATTTCTCCTCTTTTTTTGAGAAGAATTGTTGTATATTCTTGGGTAGCAGGTTATAGTTTGCTTTGTGCATAATTTTAGCTGTTTGCAAATTCACTATGTCGTGGAATTTCAGTATTTTTGATTCAATAAATAAAGGATTTGTATGTTCTCTATATCCAACATTATGTTTCAGGTCAAACACTACCAGTGAGGATACTTTGCTATTGTAACGTTTGAAAAAGAAAACTTCTTGGTCGACTCACAGCTGGGGTTGTAGCAGTACGCGTCCCATCTCTCGCTTTTGTTGAACCTGTAGCCGTAGTTGATGATGCCGACTTTTCCGAAGCCGCAGTTGGCGCCCGCCCTGACGATGGGGTAGCCCACGCGGCCTTTATCGAACCACCCGGCGGCGCACACGTGGAAACCTAAACAACAACAAAAAAGCGAGCGTGATCATTCTTTCCCCACCGCACCCTGTGGAGAGGACCAGAACCTCCTTAATGAGCGTCAGCAGACGTATTGTGGAGTGAGTGTTCCCATTACAAGGAGCAGACCCCTGCCAAAAGCCAGACCTCCCGCTTTGACGAGGGGAACTGCTGACAGGTGATTGGTCGTATTCGTGGTACCAGAGTGGCTGGACTCCATCCCAGTGCCACGGGAGGGTGATGTCACCCACCCGAGAAGGTGTTAACGCTTTTACACCACTCCAGGGATGTCTTCAAAATGGTGTAACATTTAGATTGAATTCATTGTTTGCCTGCGACCGACAGCCTCCAAATGAACATGAAAAGGTTAACAGCATTCCAGGGTCCTAACTGCCTCCAGATTCTCATACCTATTTGTCTGGCGGCCTCCAGCTGCTCGTAAGTGGCCAGAGACCCGCCCTCGTATTGGCACACGGCTTTGGCCTCGTTGTACGTCAGCTGGTATCGGCCTTTGCGAGACTCCCGGTGGTAAACTCCTGCGGCTTGTTCTGTCAAACAGAGAAGACAATTCAACCTTAACATTCAAAGGCCTACTGAAATGAATTTTTTTTATTTAAACGGGGATAGCAGATCCATTCTATGTGTCATACTTGATCATTTCGCGATATTGCCATATTTTTGCTGAAAGGATTTAGTAGAGAACATCGACGATAAAGTTCGCAACTTTTGGTCGCTGATAAAAAAAGCCTTGCCTGCACCGGAAGTAGCGTGACGTCACAGGTTGAAAGGCTCCTCACATTTCCCCATTATTTACACCAGCAGCGAGAGCGATTCTGACCGAGAAAGCGACGATTACCCCATTAATTTGAGCCAGGATGAAAGATTCGTGGATGAGGAACGTAAGAGTGAAAGACTAGAGTGCAGTGCAGGACGTATCTTTTTTCGCTCTGACCGTAACTTAGGTACAAGGGTTCATTGCATTCCACACTTTCTCCTTTTTCTATTGTGGATCACGGATTTGTATTTTAAACCACCTCGGATACTATATCCTCTTGAAAATGAGAGTCGAGAACGCGAAATGGACATTCACAGTGACTTTTATCTCCACGACAATACATCGGCGAAGCACTTTAGCTACGGAGCTAACGTGATAGCATCGGGCTTAACTGCATATAGAAACAAAATAAATAAACCCCTGACTGGAAGGATAGATAGAAAATCAACAATACTATTAAACCATGGACCTGTAAATACACGGTTAATGCTTTCCAGCCTGGCGAAGCTTAACAATGCTGTTGCTAACGACGCCATTGAAGCTAACTTAGCAACGGGACCTCACAGAGCTATGCTAAAAACATTAGCTATCCACCTACGCCAGCCAGCCCTCATCTGCTCATCAACACCCGTGCTCACCTGCGTTCCAGTGATCGACGAAGCGACAAAGGACCTCACCCGATCATCCGTGCGGTCGGCGACTATGGTCGGATAGCGCGTCTCCTATCCAACTCAAAGTCCTCCTGGTTGTGTTGCTGTAGTCCGCCGCTAATACACCGATCCCACTTACAACTTTCTTCTTTGCAGTCTTCATTGTTCATTAAACAAATTGCAAAAGATTCACCAACACAGATGTCCAGAATACTGTGGAATTTTGAGATGAAAACAGAGCTTTTTGTATTGCACTCAATGGTGTCCGAATATTTCCGTTTCAACGACTGACGTCACGCGCATACGTCATCATACCTAGACGTTTTCAACCGGAAGTTTAGCGGGAAATTTAAAATTGCACTTTATAAGTTAACCCGGCCGTATTGGCATGTGTTGCAATGTTAAGATTTCATCATTGATATATAAACTATCAGACTGCGTGGTCGGTAGAAGTGTGTTTCAGTAGGCCTTTATTCTACAAGCTAATACTTCATTTTGTATTTTAACTTGTAACAAATCTAACATAGATGTTTTGTAAACATACAGACTATTTCATCTACAAGCTAACATATGTGATTTTGTATTTTAACCAATGCAGCTGAGATAGGCTCCAGCAGCCCCCCGCGACCCCGAAAGGGACAAGCGGTAGAAAATGGATGGATGGAATTTGTAACAAATTTAACGTAGATTATTTCGTAAACATATAGACTATTTCATCTACAAGCTGACATATGTGATTTTGTATTTTAACTTGGATGTTTTATTAAACATAAAGAGTATTTAATCTAGAAGCTAATAACATATGTGTTTTTGTATTTTAACTTTTGACAACTCTAAAGTAGATGTTTTCGTAAACTTCAACATTTATTCTAAAAGCTAACATACGTGATTTAGAAAAATTTAACAAATCTAACGTAGATGTTTTTGTAAACATTAAGAGTATTTAATCTAGACTGGCTAACGCAAGTGTGGACAAATCTCACAATATGTTTTCGTAAGCATCAACATTTATTCTAAAAAGCTAACATAAGTGATTTCGTAATTAAAATTTAAACAAATCTAACATGGGATTTTTTTTTGTAAACATAGAGAGTATTTAACCAAGACGCTAACATACGTATATTTGTCATTTAACTTCAGCCAATCTAACTTAGGTGTTTTTTATGAACATCTACATTTCATCTAGCACCTAATATACATGTTATTGTAAATTAACTTTGTTTACGAAAACACGGATATAACATAGATGTTTTCATATACATCAACATTTGATTTAGAAGCTAACATACGTGTTTTTGTCATTTAACTTTGACGAATCTAACGTACCGTATTTTTCGGACTATAAGCCGCTGTTGTTTTCATAGTTTGGCCGGGGGTGCGACTTATACTCAGGAGCGACTTACGTGTGAAATTATTAACACATTAGCGTAAAATATCAAATAATATTATTTAGCTCATTCACGTAAGAGACTAGACGTATAAGATTTCATGGGATTTAGCGATTAGGAGTGACAGATTGTTTGGTAAACGTATAGCATGTTCTATATGTTATAGTTATTTGAATGACTCTTACCATAATATGTTACGTTAACATACCAGCCACGTTCTCAGTTGGTTATTTATGCCTCATATAACGTACTTATTCAGCCTGTTGTTCACTATTCTTTATTTATTTTAAATTGCCTTTCAAATGTCTATTCTTGTTGGGTTTTATCAATTAAATATCCCCAAAAAATGCGACTTATACTCCAGTGCGACTTATACATGTTTTTTTCCTTCCTTATTATGCATTTTCGGCCGGTGCGACTTATACTCCGAAAAATACGATAGATGTTTTTGTAAACATAAGACTATTTATTGTACAAGCTAACTTACTTGATTTTGTATTCTAACTTGTAACAAATCTAACGTAAATGATTGCGTTAACATCAACATTTCATCTAGAACCTAATGAATGTGTTTTTGGAATTTAACTGTGTTTACAAAAACACAGATCTAGCGTAGATGTTTTCGTAAACATCAACGCCAGATTTAGATGCTAACATTCGTGTTTTTATAATGTAACCTTTACATAATCTGACAGTATTCCTCAATCTTTGAGGGATTCCAAAGGGTATTTAATGGAACAAAAAATGTGCAATATGTTCATTGAAGACTCCAAAAATCAGTTCATGAAATAACGTAAGTTAGCTCGAAGACTAAATCGTAAGTTCGGTTCATCAAAGATTCTTAATTTTTTTTGGTAGGATTTTCCAAGACTTAGTCATATATAGGCCAATAAAGAGTTATGACCAGGAACAGGAACATGGTGACGAGACACACCCTACTCTGTATGAACTATGAACCTGAAATGAAGTGAACTGTTTTATTGCTGACTTAACGAGCAGCTCTGGCCTCCTCCAAGGGGAGTCTTCACGCATGCTTGCCTAGCAGACATGCTAGACTACGCTCCATCATATTTGGCGGTCATGGCGACACGACACGGTACATTAAGAACGTACGATCAGCTTATTATTAGCCTTTCTCCCAGGTGTGCTCACGTTTACCCGTCACTTCCAAGACACCAACGCTCCGTTTTGATCGACATTGTCAGACTGGCATCCTAGTGACTATTACATGTTTCTCATATGTTTACTAGTATTTTCATGCAAAAAGTAAGTCATTTAAGTAGTAGAAACAGCAAAGTACTTGTTCAGACTAGAACAGGCATGTCCAAAGTGCGGCCCGAGGGCCATTTGTGGCCCCCAGCTAATTTGTTAACGGCCCCTGGCACATTCTGCAAATACTACAATAAAAATGTAAAACATGAACAAGTGTAATAAAAGAGTAAACAGGTGAAATGTAACAAGAAAAAGTGGCAATGTTGACACTAATAACACAAAGCTGCCATGCAGACTGTTATTGACCTATTGAAGGCTCCAATTACTTCACTGGAACAATTCCACTTTGAAATATTTTGGGGGGAAAATATTGCATATTTTGTGCGAAACAAAGTTTTCTTTCACAAAAAGGGCAACAAACAAAAAAAAAAACAAAAAACAAAAAAGTTATGAAATCTTATAATCAACAGATCTACAGACTTAAGCGTTAATAGTAAAAAAAAAAAAAAGAAATTAGGCTTATTTTCAACACTTATTCTTTTTATTATTTTATTTCTAAGAATTATTGACCTATTTAAGGTTCCAATTACTTCACATCAAATATTCCACTTTGAAATGTTTTGGGGGAAAATGTTGCATAGTTTGTGTGTTTGCCATATAAATAAGGGTTTTGACATAAACGGCATAAACATAAAAACAACATTTAAAAAAACGTTATAACGACAGACAGACCTGAAGTTGATCTCGAGATTCAAGCGTTAAATGAAAAAAATAATCATTTATGACTTATTTTTAAAGATTAAAGTACCAATGATTGTCACACACACACTAGATGTGGTGAAATTTGTCCTCTGCATTTGTCCCATCCCCTTGGGGAGCAGTGGGCAGCAGCGGCGCCGCGCCCGGGAATCATTTTGGTGATTTAACCCCCAACTCCAACCCTTTGTTCTTGAGTGCCAAGCAGGGAGGTTATGGGTCCCATTTTTATAGTCTTTGGTATGACTCGGCTAGGATTTGAACTCCAACCTACCGATCTCAGGGCAGACACTCTAACCACTTCTAACATTTTTATGACTGAGACCCTTCCGGGTACCGGGGACCAAACTTGAGGAAAGCCATAAAGGTTAAAAAAAACAACCTATATATTGTATTGGTTTTTAAAAAAGGAAAAATATAAAAATGGCCCCCGCATGCTTTGATTTTTCAGTCTGTGGCCCTGAGTGGAAAAAGTTTGGACACCCCTGGACTAGAAGAACAGTAATAATAATACCGTATTTTTCAGAGTATAAGTCGCACCGGAGTATAAGTCGCACCTGCCGAAAATGCATAATAAAGAAGGAAAAAAACATATATAAGTCGCACTGGAAACTATGAAAAAAACTGCGAGTTATAGTCCGAAAAATACGGTAAGTAGGATTTCGTAAATTTCCAAAACAATTTTGAGTCTTTTGTAAACTTTGAAGACAATTTTGAATCTTTTGTATAGTTTGAAGACAATTGAAATGTTTTGTAAACATTGAACAGTTTTAAAATTTTTCATAAGCGTTGGAGATGATTTCAAGCCTTTTGTAAAGTTTGAAGTTTATTTAAGAATATTTTGTACATTTTAAAAATGATTCAAAATTTTTTACAAACTTTGAAGACAAATAAAAATCTTAACATAGAATACAAGTTAAAATCTTTCATAAATGTTCAAAATTATTTAAAAACTTCCAAAAACTTTGTGGACGATTTCTAGTCTTTCGTAAATTTTAAAAACAATTGAGTCTTTTGTAAACTTTGAAGACAATTTTTTGAATCTAATGTATACTTTGAAGACAATGGAAAAATTTTGTAAACTTTGAAGACGGTTTGACATTTTTTATAAACTTTGAAGATGATATCGAGCCTTTTGTAAACTTTAAAGATTATTTAAAAATATTTTGTACATTTTAAAAATTATTCAAAATATTTTATAAACTTTGAAGACAAGTAAAAATCTTAATTTTGAATACAAGTTCAAGTCTATCATTAATTTTAAAAATTATTTAAAAACTTCGGAAAACTTTGAGTACGATTTCGAGTCTTTCGTAAATTTTGACAACAATTTTGAGGATGATCCAAAAATATCTGGTAAGTTTTAAAATAGATTCTAAATATTTTATAAACTTTGAAGACAAGTAAAAATCTTAACTTTGAATACAAAGTCAGGTCTTTCATAAATTAAAAAAATTATTTTAAAACTTCCAAAAACTTTGTGGACGATTTCGAGTCCTTTGTAAATTTTGACAACAATTTTGAGTCTTTTGCAAACTTTGAAGTCAATTGAAATATTTCGTAAACTTTAAAGACGGTTTGACATTTTTCATGAACTTTGGAGAAGATTTCGAACCTTTTTTAAACTTTGAAGATAAATTAAAAATATTTTGTACATTTTAAAAATGATTCAAAATATTTTATAAACTTTGAAGACAAGTAAGGATCTTAACTTTGAATACAAGTTCAAGTCTTTCATAAAAATGGACTAGAAGAACAGTAATAATAATACCGTATTTTTCAGAGTATAAGTCGCACCGGAGTATAAGTCGCACCTGCCGAAAATGCATAATAAAGAAGGAAAAAAACATATATAAGTCGGACTGGAGCCCGGCCAAACTATGAAAAAAACTGCGACTTATAGTCCGAAAAATACGGTAAGTAGGATTTCCTTCAACTGAGTTGTATTTGAATAAATAAGTAGACTGTCAAAAAAAGTTAGTATATTTTACAGTAAAAATAAGTCCGGCAGCTTAGTCGCCATAATTTTACTGTAAAAATAAACGTGGGATCGTTTTTCTATTTACAATAATTTGGTGTAAAAAATGACTGTAGGTGAAAGAAAATGGCAGCTCAGTCTGAATAATTCATTGTAAAAATAAAAATGGCACCTTTTTTTCTAAATTCACAGTAAAGTACTGTAAAACCATAGCTTTAACGCAGGTGTGTCCAAAGTGCGTCCCGCGGGCCATTTGCGGCCCGCAGGTAATTTTTTAACGGCCCCACGGCACATTCTAAAAATACGATGAAAAAAAACAAAAAAACATAAAAATTGGTATAAAAGAGCAAACAGGTGAAATGTAACAAGAAAATGTTGCATTATTTACAAACACAAAGCTGCCATGCAGGGTGTTTCTTTCTTTAAAAAATAATAATGAATCAAAATCAATGTCCTTATGAATTATTGACCTATTCAAGGCTCCATTTACTTCACATTAAATATTCCACTTTGAGATATTTTGGGGGGAAAATGTTGCATATTTTTTGGTTGCCATTTAAAAAACCAAGGTTTTTAAAGAAGGGCCTAAAACGAACAAACAAAATATAAACAACAATAAAACTTATAATTGACGGATAGATCTGAAGTTGATCTTGAGACTATTGTGGTAAAAGTTTAAAAAAATGTTGGATTTATTTTTTAAAACTTTACTGAGCACCCTTTTGGATCCCCAATAATTTTAGTGGGGCTTTTTTTTTTTTAAATGTCATTGCTCAAAAAAATAATGAATTAAAATCAATGTTGTTATGAGTTATTGACCTTTTTAAGACTCCAATTATTACATAATCTCAAATATTCCACTTTAAAATTTTATTGGTGGAAAATATTGCATACTTTGTGTTTTTTTTCCCATAAAAAAACACGATTTTCCTTGACAAAAATGGCATACAACTTAAATCTTTAAAAGCATTTTATTGACAGATAGACCTAATGTTGATCTAGAGATTTAAACCTTGAATAATAATAATAATAATAATAATAATAATACTAAATGTAATATTTTTTTTGACCAAAACCTTTTGGGGTCCCCGGGATCAAGTCTGAGTGGAGGCCTAAATGTATCTTTTTTATACATATATTGTATTGGTTTTTAAAATAAAAAATATCAAAATGGCCCCCGCTTGCTTTGATTTTTCAGTGTGCGGCCGTCAGTGAAAAAAGTTTGGACACCCCTGCTTTAACGGAAAAAAACCCAAATACTCAGCTCAGTCGCCAAAATTTTACTTAAAAAATAATGCTAGCGTTTTTCAATTAACAATAATTCAGTGTACAAAACACTGTACATTTTACAATAAACTGGCAACTAAGATGATTTTTAACTATAAAATTTAAATATTTGTTTGCAGTATATTATTTCCTGTCACAGAGATGTTTTAATAGTGAACAAGAACACATAGATTTTACGCTAAAAACCCTGTCAGGTCAGTTACATTGGCACCGTTTTCCATTTACGGTACTTTGGTGTAAAAACGACCATACATTTATGGTAAAATTCTGGCGACTGAGCTGCCAATTATTTTTTTTACTGTAAAATCTACAGATTTGAATAAGATTGTAATATTTTTGAGTCTTTCGTAAACTTTGAAGAGGATTTATAAAACTTTTAAGTTGATGTATAATCTTTTGCAATTTGAGTGTTTTGTAAAAAATATTTTGTAAATGATGTTGAATGTTTCGTAAACTTTTACAACTATTTTAACTGTTGTCAACTTTAGCAACAAGTCTGTCATAAACTTTGAAGACGATTTCAAGTTTTTGTAAAAAAAAATATTTCTTAAACTTTGTCTTTTGTAGTCTTTGAAAACAATTTAAAATATTAACTTTGAAGACAGTTTCAGGTATTTTCTAAACTGTAAAGATTAATTAAACTCTTTAATAAGTTTGAAGACAATTTGGAGTTGTTAGTAAACTTTGAAGAGGATTCGAATTTTTTTTTGCAAGGGTTAAAGATGATTGAAAATATTAAACTTGTTAAAATCTTAACTTTGAAAACAAGTTCAAGTTTTTAATGAATTTTGAAAATGATTTAAAATCTTTCAAAAACTTTAAAGACGATTGTGAGTCTTCTATTTACAGTAATATACTGTAAAAACAACCACCATAGATTTAACGGTAAAAAAAACAAAATAAAAAATTTTACTTTAAAAATATTAATGGTACCGTTTTTGAATTTATAATAATTCTCTGTAAAAAAAAAACACTGTCAATTTTACGATAAACAACTGATTTTTACCATAAACCTACAGATTTTTTTAGAGTATCTTATTTCCTTCCACAAAGATGTAACTACACTGTAAAACAACAACTGGATTTTCCAATAAAAAACTGTCACGTCAGTAACGTTGGCACCGTTTTCCATTTACAGTAATTCGTGTAAAAACGACCATAAAGTTTAAGGTAAAATTCTGGCGACTGAGCTGCCAGTTTGTTTTTTTACTGTAAAATTTACAGAATTCCTTTGGTACAATGTATTATTTTTTTAATTATTTGTGAGTTTTTCGTAAACCTTGAAAATGATTTATAATCTTTTGCAAACTTTGAAGACGACTTTGAGTGTTTTGTAAAAAAAACATATTTTGTAAACTTTAGCAACGATTTCGAATGTTTTGTAAACTTTGACGCCAACTTTGTCAACTTTAACAACAACAAAAAGTATTTCTTAACTTTGACAATTTCAAGTCTGTCATAAACTTCCAAGACGATTTCGAGTTTTATGTAAAAAAAATATTTTGTAAACTTAAAAAAATCTTAACTTTGAATAGAAGTTCAAGTCTTTCATACATTTTGAAAATGACTTCAAATCTTTCAAAAACGTAGTCTTTCGTGAATTGTGAAGAGAATTTTGAGTTATTCGTCAAATTTGAACACACTTTAAAATCTTTTGTCAACTTTGAAGACAACCACCATAGATTTACCCCCCAAAAACGGCAGCTCTGTCACCATAATTTTACTTTAAAAATAACAATGGTACGTTTTTTAAATTTACAATAACTCTGTGTAAAAAAAACCACTGTAAATTTTACGACAAAGCTGATATTTACCATGAACCTACAGATTTTTATTGAGTATCTTATTTCCTTCCACAAATATGTAACTACACTGTAAAACAACAACTAGATTTTACAATAAAAAACTGTCAGGTCAGTAACATTGGCACCGTTTTCCATTTACAGTAATTCGGTGTAAAAACGACCATAAAGTTTAAGGTAAAATTCTGGCGACTGAGCTGCCAGTTTAGTTTTTTTACTGTAAAATTTACAGATTTTTTTTTGGTACAATGTCTTATTTTTTCAATTATTTGTGAGTTTTTCGTAAACCTTGAAAATTATTTATAATCTTTTGCAAACTTTGAAGACGACTTTGAGTGTTTTGTAAAAAAACATATTTTGTAAACTTTAGCGACGATTTCGAATCTTTTGTAAACTTTGACGCCAACTTTGTCAACTTCAACAACAACAAAAAGTATTCCTTAACTTTGACAATTTCAAGTCTGTCATAAACTTCCAAGACGATTTCGAGTTTTATGTAAAAAAAATATTTTGTAAACTTAAAAAAATCTTAACTTTGAATAGAAGTTCAAGTCTTTCATACATTTTGAAAATGACTTCAAATCTTTCAAAAACGTAGTCTTTCGTGAATTGTGAAGAGAATTTTGAGTTATTCGTCAAATTTGAACACACTTTAAAATCTTTTGTCAACTTTGAAGACAACCACCATAGATTTACCCCCCAAAAACGGCAGCTCTGTCACCATAATTTTACTTTAAAAATAACAATGGTACGTTTTTTAAATTTAAAATAACTCTGTGTAAAAAAAAAAACACTGTAAATTTTACGACAAAGCTGATATTTACCATGAACCTACAGATTTTTATTGAGTATCTTATTTCCTTCCACAAATATGTAACTACACTGTAAAACAACAACTAGATTTTACAATAAAAAACTGTCAGGTCAGTAACATTGGCACCGTTTTCCATTTACAGTAATTCGGTGTAAAAACGACCATAAAGTTTAAGGTAAAATTCTGGCGACTGAGCTGCCAGTTTGTTTTTTTACTGTAAAATTTACAGAATTCCTTTGGTACAATGTATTATTTTTTTAATTATTTGTGAGTTTTTCGTAAACCTTGAAAATGATTTATAATCTTTTGCAAACTTTGAAGACGACTTTGAGTGTTTTGTAAAAAAAACATATTTTGTAAACTTTAGCAACGATTTCGAATGTTTTGTAAACTTTGACGCCAACTTTGTCAACTTTAACAACAACAAAAAGTATTTCTTAACTTTGACAATTTCAAGTCTGTCATAAACTTCCAAGACGATTTCGAGTTTTATGTAAAAAAAATATTTTGTAAACTTAAAAAAATCTTAACTTTGAATAGAAGTTCAAGTCTTTCATACATTTTGAAAATGACTTCAAATCTTTCAAAAACTTAGTCTTTCGTGAATTGTGAAGAGAATTTTGAGTTATTCGTCAAATTTGAACACACTTTAAAATCTTTTGTCAACTTTGAAGACAACCACCATAGATTTACCCCCCAAAAACGGCAGCTCTGTCACCATAATTTTACTTTAAAAATAACAATGGTACGTTTTTTAAATTTACAATAACTCTGTGTAAAAAAAAACACTGTAAATTTTACGACAAAGCTGATATTTACCATGAACCTACAGATTTTTATTGAGTATCTTATTTCCTTCCACAAAGATGTAACTACACTGTAAAACAACAACTAGATTTTCCAATAAAAAACTGTCAGGTCAGTAACATTGGCACCGTTTTCCATTTACAGTAATTTGGTGTAAAAACAACCATAAAGTTTATGGTAAAATTCTGGCGACTGAGCTGCCAGTGTAGTTTTTACTCAGTAATTTATGTTGTTTATGTTTTTTATTAGTGAATTATATGACATATAAAGATGAATAAGTATAAATATAATGGGTTTAAATAATAAGTATTGTAACTTCCTTCCACAAATAAGAATAGGTAGTATTATTTTCTTCCATACAGATAGATAAGTAGTATTACATGACTTTTAACGATGTGTTAATACTATCATTTGCCTTACCAAGCCATATGGAGTTGTGAAATATCCCGTTCCTGAAGCCCCATGTGTTTGCTTCTTTGAGCAGGAAGCCCAGCGTCCACAAAAGAGCCAGAAGATGCATCCCGCAGCTGCTCCAAACGTGTGTGTGTGGGTGTGTGTGTCTCTAAAGTGTGTGTGAGAGAATGTGTGTGTGTGTACGGGCCTTCGCATTGCACCGCCGGCCCCAATTTATGCTGCTGTGGGGAGGAGGAGACGGAGGAAGAGGAGGGCAGTGATTGGAGCGAAGACTAATGAACTGTAAGTACTTCCATTCCTGAAACAAATACTTCATGCAATACTTCAAGTTGCATGGAAAACATGCTTTTGTCATGTTGTATTTTATGACGGGGGTTTGTGGGATTTAAAAAATACTATTATATATATATATATGTATATATATATGTATATATATATATATATATATATATATATATATATATATATATATATATATATATATATATATACATACACATATACAAACATATACATACAGTACATTTTATATATATATATATATACATATACATATATATATATATATATATATATATATATATATATATATATATATATATATATATATATATATAACATGTACTGTATGTATATGTTTGTATATGTGTATGTATATATATATATATATATATATATATATATATACATATATACATATATATATACATATATACATATATATATACATATATATATATATATATATATATATATATATATATATATATATATATATATATATATATATATATATATATATATATACTACCGTTCAAAAGTTTGGGGTCACATTGAAATGTCCTTATTTTTGAAGGAAAAGCACTGTACTTTTCAATGAAGATAACTTTAAACTAGTCTTAACTTTAACGAAATACACTCTATACATTGCTAATGTGGTAAATGACTATTCTAGCTGCAAATGTCTGGTTTTTGGTGCAATATCTACATAGGTGTATAGAGGCCCATTTCCAGCAACTATCACTCCAGTGTTCTAATGGTACAATGTGTTTGCTCATTGGCTCAGAAGGCTAATTGATGATTAGAAAACCCTTTTGCAATCATGTTCACACATCTGAAAACAGTTTAGCTCGTTGCAGAAGCTACAAAACTGACCTTCCTTTGAGCAGATTGAGTTTCTGGAGCATCACATTTGTGGGGTCAATTAAACGCTCAAAATGGCCAGAAAAAGAGAACTTTCATCTGAAACTCGACAGTCTATTCTTGTTCTTAGAAATGAAGGCTATTCCACAAAATTGTTTGGGTGACCCCAAACTTTTGAACGGTAGTGTATATATTTACATACATATAAACAAATATATATACATGTACACATACATATATACATATGTACATAAATATGTACACATATATACATATACACATACATATATTTACATATACATATATACATAAATATATATACACATACATATATTTACATATACATAAATACATAAATATATATACACATACATATATATATATATATATATATATATATATATATATATATATATATATATATATATATGTTTTTTTGGAGTAAAAGTACATAATCCTCCTCACTGTTCCTATCTGAGCAGTGTTCTTATGATACTAGCTTTTATTGAAAGTACTCTTAACTATTGATAACATTTTGGAAGGACCGTATATTAACTGCTTGTAAAGTGGTAATAAAGTCATTATTAAATAGGTGACAATCATTCATGAATGACACCTACATGGATCATCTCGGACGTCATCAAGTTGTCACGGAAGAACAAATCATACAAAGAGTGATTTCAGACGCTGGGATTATTATTGCTCACGTGTCGGCCGGCTGGCGTGGAGAAGGTCAACGTCGTCAACCGTAAAAGTCACAAGATGACTTCCAGGTCTGGGCGGAAAGGCGGCGTGCCCGTCTCACCCTCAGGGCGTCTCCCCCCTGGTGGAGCCCACACATGGAAAGTTAGCATCATCACGTTTCAACTAGACACTCCTGCTTTAGCTCATTCCAGGACCTTTTTAGGTCACACTGATGATAGGTGTGTCATGAACCTTCAAAGATGACATCATCATGTGTGCCATCATGTGTGACATCATGTGTGACATCATCACCTACTAGAAACTTCTCCATTCACATTGTGGGAACAATCATTAGATTTCTTACAACCCATAATACATTTTTTAAACTATCTTATTATATATCATATTATATTTTACATTAGTATTATATCATATAATATTATTACTATATCATACTATATTAAATTACATTATTATATATTACATTACATTATAGTATTACACTATACTATACTACAGTATATTATATTACATGATATTGTACTATTTTATATTATATTACATTAGTATCATACTATGCTGCACTATATTTTATCATTCTCTATTTTAACTGTATTGCATTAAATTATTATTTTATAATACTATATTGTACTACACTATATTACATTATATTATACTATATAGTACCACTAGTAATACTATTTAATATATTATATTACATCATATTATATCATATTACATTGTATTATATTGTATCACACTATATCATATTACACTATACCATATTACATAATATTAATATATTATATTAAATTATATTATATTACTAGTTGTACTATATAGTATAACGTATTATAATATAGTGTTATGTAATGTACTATTATAAAATATAATTTAATGTAATACAGTTAAATGTAGACTAATATGATATAGCGTAATACTAATATATGATATAATTCTAATATAAAATATATATTATATCATACAATATAATGTAATACAGTATATAATGTAGTGTCTTATAATGTAATGTAATTATACATATGATATATTAGTAATATACCACATAATATAATGTAGTACAATATAATGTAGTAAAGTATATGATACAGTGTAATACTATATCATTATAATAAAATAATTTAATACAATATATATATATGATATAATATAATACTAATATTACATGTGATATAATACTAATATACCACATAATATAATAATCTAGTATAGTATTGTCCAGGGTGTACCCCGCCTTCCGCCCGTGTGCAGCTGGGATAAGGGACAAGCGGTAGAAAATGGATGAATGGATGGAAATGAATTAATATAATAATAAAATTACATATGATATAATACTTATATAACACATAATATAATCATGTAGTATAGTATATGATATAGTGTAAAATAATGTAATACAATATAGTGTAATACTGACATAGTATAATATAATTTAATACAATAAATGATATAATATAATACTAATATTACATATGACATAATACTTATATACCACATAATATCAAAATGTAGTATAGTATATGATATAGTGTAAAATAATATAATACAATATAGTGTAAAACTGACATATTATAATATAATTAAATAAGATAAATTATATAATACTAATATTACATATGATATCATACTAATATACTACATAATATAATAATGTAGTATAGTATATGATATAGTGTAAAATAATGCAATACAGTATAGGTTAATACTGACATAGTATAATATAATTTAATACAATAAATGATAAAATATAATAATAATATTACATAGGATATAATACTAATATACCACATTAAGTAATAATATAGTATAGTATATCCATCCATCCATCCATTTTCTACCGCTTGTCCCTTACAGTATAGGTTAATACTGACATAGTATAATATAATTTAATACAATAAATTATATAATATAATACTAATATTACATAGGATATAATACTAATATACCACATTATATAATAATATAGTATAGTATATAATGTAGTGTAAAATAATGCAATACAGTATAGGTTAATACTGTCATAGTATAATATAATTTAATTAGGGCTGGGCAAGTTAATGCGTTAATTTCGAGTTAACCCATCAATCTATTAACGCCAACAATTATTTTATCGCGCATTTGCGTATGTTGTTTACATGCTTTTATTTTGTTAACGCCTATTGCTGGCTCCTGCGGAAAAGGAAGGAGAACGCGGAAGAAAACAAACCAAGCATGGAGAAGAAGGGTAACTCAACAGAACTTTTACAGGGTCATTTTCAATATCAAGTACTTCCAGGCGCTGGATTTGACAGAAGCAAAGTGGTTTGTAGCCACTGCCAAGCTGAATTTTCTTATTACAGGAGTACTTCCAGTCTAAAATATCACCTTAAAGGCCTACTGAAATGAATTTTTTTTATTTAAACGGGAATAGCAGATCCATTCTATGTGTCATACTTGATCATTTCGCGATATTGCCATATTTTTGCTGAAAGGATTTAATAGAGAAAATCGACGATAAAGTTCGCAACTTTTGCTCGCTGATAAAAAAAAGCCTTGCCTGTACCGGAAGTAGCGTGACGTCACAGGAGGTAATATTCCTCACAATTTTCCTTTGTTTACAATGGAGCGAGAGAGATTCGGAGCGACAAAGCGACGATTGCCCCATTAATTTGAGCGAGGATGAAAGATTCGTAGATGAGGAACGTTACAGTGAAGGACTAGAGAGGCAGTGATGGACGTATCTTTTTTTGCTCTGACCGTAACTTAGGTACAAGCTGGCTCATTGGATTCCACACTCTCCTTTTTCTATTGTGGATCACGGATTTGTATTTTAAACCACCTCGGATACTATATCCTCTTGAAAATGAGAGTCGAGCACGCGAAATGGACATTTAAAGTGACTTTTATCTCCACGACAATACATCGGTGACACACTTAGCTACTGAGCTAACGTGATAGCATCGTTCTCAAATGAAGATAGAAACAAAAGAAATAAACCCCTGACTGGAAGGATAGACAGAAGATCAACAATACTATTAAACCATGGACATGTAACTACACGGTTAAAAATTCTCAGCCTGGTAAGGCTTAACAATGCTGTTGCTAACGACGCTAAGGCTAATTTAGCAAGTTAGCAACCGGACCTCACAGAACTATGATAAAAACATTAGCGCTCCACCTACGCCAGCCAGCCCTCATCTTCCCATCAACAGCCGTGCTCACCTGCGTTCCAGCGATCGACGGCTCGACGAAGAACTTCACCCGTGGGTTTGGTGGCAAGCATCGGCTAGGCGTCTGCTAAGAAAGTAGTCCTTGTTGTGTTGCTGTAAGTATTGTACTTAGCCGCTAATACACCGATCGATCCCACCTACAACGTTCTTCTTTGCAGCCTCCATTGTTCATTAAACAAATTGCAAAAGATTCACCAACACAGATGTCCAGAATACTGTGGAATTTTGTCGAAGAAAACAAGAGGTTTTTGTATCCGGTCCGATGGGGTCCAACCACTTCCGTGGATTTTGTGACGTCACGCGCATAAATCATATCCAAAGGAGTTTTTCAACCGGAAGTGTGGCGGGAATTTTAAAATGTCACTTTATAAGTTAACCCGGCCGTATTGGCATGTGTTTCA
The DNA here is from genome assembly GCF_033978785.1 of Entelurus aequoreus. NCBI lineage: Eukaryota > Metazoa > Chordata > Actinopteri > Syngnathiformes > Syngnathidae > Entelurus > Entelurus aequoreus. Next base: position 71,333,233 of record NC_084740.1, read on the forward strand.
ATGTTAAGATTTCATCATTGATATATAAACTATCAGACTGCGTGGTCGGTAGTAGTGGCTTTCAGTAGGCCTTTAACGCGAAGCACACTGTTGATGCGAGCAAACCACTCAACAAAGCAGGAAGTGGAGCCAGGCTTCTGCAGACTGGGTTAAATGCAGCATGTGGGAGAAGTATAGATAAACCAGACTAAGAGAAGCTAACAAATGCCATAGCCAAGTGGATAGTTACAGACTGTAAGCCCATTAGTGTTGTGGAAGACGCCGGCCTGAGAAACATTGTGCGAATGGCAACAAGTGACAGCACGTATGAGCCGCCATCAAGACGCACCAAGAATACACCAGTTGTATGAAAAGGAGAGGACTGTAAAAGTGACAACTTTACAACGTGCAGCTGTAGTTGCTCTCAGTGGAGACTACTGGACATCAATCGGTAACCATAATTACCTCAGAGTTACAGTGCATTTTATTGATGAAAAGTGGGTGCTGCATTCACGATAATGTCAATGAGGGATTTTTAATCACTGCTATGTTGAAATTGTCACTAATATTGATACTGTTGTTGATAATATTCATTTTTGTTTCACTACTTTTGGATTGTTCTGTCGTGTTTGTGTCTCCTCTCAATTGAAGTTCAAAGTTAAAGGCCTAACTGAAATAATTTTTTTTTATTTAAACAGGAATAGCAGATCCATTCTATGTGTCATACTTGATCATTTCGCGATATTGCCATATTTTTGCTGAAAGGATTTAGTAGAGAACATCGACGATAAAGTTCGCAACTTTTGATCGCTGATAAAAAAAAGCCTTGCCTGTACCGGAAGTAGCGTGACGTCACAGGCTGAAGGGCTCCTTACATTTCCCCATTGTTTACAATGCAGCGAGAGCGATTCTGACCGAGAAAGCGACGATTACCCCATTAATTTGAGCGAGGATGAAAGATTTGTGGATGAGGAACGTGAGAGTGAAGGACTAGAGTGCAGTGCAGGACGTAGCTTTTTTTCGCTCTGACCGTAACTTAGGTACAAGGGTTCATTGGATTCCACACTTTCTCCTTTTTCTATTGTGGATCACGGATTTGTATTTTAAACCACCTCGGATACTATATCCTCTTGAAAATGAGAGTCGAGAACGCGAAATGGACATACTCAGTGACTTTTATCTCCACGACAATACATCGGCGAAGCTCTTTAGCTACGGAGCTAACGTGATAGCATCGTGCTTAAATGCAGATGGAAACAAAAGAAATAAACCCCTGACTGGAAGGATAGACAGAAAATCAACAATATTATTAAACCATGGACATGTAACTACACGGTTAATGCTTTCCAGCCTGGCGAAGCTTAACAATGCCGTTGCTAACGACGCCATTGAAGCTAACTTAGCTACGGGACCTCAACAGAGCTATGCTAAAAACATTAGCTATCCACCTACGCCAGCCAGCCCTCATCTGCTCATCAACACCCGTGCTCACCTGCGTTCCAGCGATCGACGGAGCGACGAAGGACTTCACCCGATCATAGATGCGGTCGGCGGCCCGGAGACAGAAGAAGTCAAGGTGAGGTCGGCGGCTAGCGCGTCTGCTATCCATCTCAAAGTCCTCCTGGTTGTGTTGCTGTAGTCCGCCGCTAATACACCGATCCCACCTACAACTTTCTTCTTTGCAGTCTTCATTGTTCATTAAACAAATTGCAAAAGATTCACCAACACAGATGTCCAGAATACTGTGGAATTATGTGGTGAAAACAGAGCTTTTTGCATTGGATCCAATGGGGTCCGAATACTTCTGTTCACTACGTGACGTCACACGCAAACGTCATCATACCGAGACGTTTTCAACCGGAAGTTTCGCGGGAAATTTAAAATTGCACTTTATAAGTTAACCCGGCCGTATTGGCATGTGTTGCAATGTTAAGATTTCATCATTGATATATAAACTATCAGACTGCGTGGTCGGTAGTAGTGGCTTTCAGTAGGCCTTTAAAGTACCAATGATTGTCACACACACACTAGGTGTGGTGAAATTATTCTCTGCATTTGACCCATCACCCTTGATCACCCCCTATGAGGTGAGGGGAGTAGTGAGCAGCAGCGGTGGCCGCGCCCGGGAATCATTTTTGGTTTAACCCCCAATTCCAACCCTTGATGCTGAGTGCCGAGCAGGGAGGTAATGGGTCCCATTTTTATAGTCTTTGGTATGACTCGCCTGGGGTTTGAACTCACAACCTACCGATCTCAGGGCGGACACTCTAACCACTAGGCCACTGAGTAGATGCTCTGTTTATTGCTGTTCTGGGTGTTGCTGGGTCGGGTTTGGTTTTGGAATTGGATTGCATTGTTATGGTATTGCTAGTATTTTGTTGGATTGATAAATAAATTTTTTTATATAAAATTAAATAAAAAAATAGATTTTTGAAAAATGAGAATCGATACTGAATCGTACAACGTGAGAATCGCAATTTGAATTTGAATCGATTTTTTTCCCACACCCCAAACGGATAGTGCACGAAATATGATTGCTGCTGCGAGACAACTGCCTTTTGATCATATCCCCTGCTTTTGCGCACAGTCTCCATCGTTCCGTCACTGTTTGTCTGCACAACAGTGCGTTTGACAACGTCCTTTCCAAGTGCAGAAAAGTTGTCGGGCACTTTAAACACAGTCCAGCAAATGCAGCAGAATTACAGCAAAAACGAGCTGAACATGGACAGAAGAAAGAGGCCCTTGTGCAAGATGTTCCTACCAGATGGAATTCAACTCTGGACGTGATAAAAAAGCATCCGCAGAAACGAACAGCCTCTGAGTGACGTCCTCACCACAAGCACCAAGATTGCCAGGCCAACTCCAGCTGAAACGGACAAGCTGCAGAGGTTGGAAACGCTACTGGAACTTTGCAAGTATGTTTTACATCATATTACTCAATACCCTGTCCCATTTCATGTAAGAGAGAAAATATGTAAATGCAGCATGAATATGTAGAGGATGTTTTTTTGTGTATAAGTGAATGCAATTTGTTTTTGACTGAAGTGGAGTTGATTTTCTGTTGCAGGTATTTGACTGAACCTTTGGGAGGAGAAAAGTATGTGTCTTGCTCTGTGGTTCTCCCTGCTTTTTGCCATCTCTTTCAGGTTTTTTACTTTTTTTTTCATGTGTGCTTACGGACTGTATCCCTGCAGACTGTATTGATCTATATTGATATAGAATGTAGGAACCAGAAATATTAACAGAAAGAAACAACCCTTTTGTGTGAATGAGTGTGAATGGGGGAGGGAGTTTTTTTGGGTTGGTGCACTAATTGTAAGTGTATCTTGTGTTTTTTATGTTGATTTAGTAAAAAAATAAAAATAACAATTTTTTATTTTATTTTTTACCACGAACTGGTACCGGGCCACGGCCCGGTGGTTGGGGACCACTGCTATAGACTGTATCTCTGTTGCTGCAGCAGCAGAGAGTTTATTCTGTCTTGACACTTTGTATTGATATTTTGTATTACATTCTTCCCTTAAATGTTTACAGTGATTGTTTTATATGTATTTTTTATGTATGTCGCTTTGGATCAGGGCCGGCCCGTGGCATAGGCCGTATAGGCAAATGCTAAGGGCGCTGTCCATCAGGGGGCGCCACGCCAGTGCCACAAATGTTGGAGAAAAAAAAAAAAGAATAAAAGTTGGTACTATTATTTCTAAATACAAAAAATAATCCCACGTTAATTAAAATGCAAAGTAAAGCCTATTTAATAGAAATATTATTTGTTACAACATTACGCTCCTCCTCCCCCCCCTCCCCCCTCACGGTGCGCCCCCTCCCTTCCCGTATCATGACTCTTTTTGGACTCACCACGTCAAAAAATCAACACAAGATGTCAAAACGGCCAAAACTGTCAGGTGCCCAGGGAAGAAAAAAGAGAAAAGAAGAGGAGAAACGAGAAAAAGACAGAGGTAGCAGGTAGGTAACGTTAGCCTACATTAAATTATTTGTCTGTTACAGAATGTGATAGTAACCCGGCTTTTTAGCATTAAGCTAATGCTACATGATTTGGCAATTGCTAATCAATAAATAGCTAGTTCTGTTTTAACGTCGGGTTAATATTGTGGAGGGGGCTAAATTGTTATGGAAAATAATAATGTAACGTTAGGTAATTACAGTACTCCCACCTTACATTCCTCAGGGACATTTGTATTAGATCTTTTAAGCAGGTGTTTTTTGTTTACATTGTTATTGCCTTCTGGCTGGCTAATGTTTGCCCTGCAGGTAATAGTCACTTTTCCACCCCTTTATATATTAGTTGTAAGCCTAGTTGTTAAAGTGCACATCATTAATGTTAATTAAGCAATATCACATGAGAGGGAATGCTGTTTTTTAATTTGAGCACTGCTGTGATTCGGTTAAAAATAATCATAACATAACATTCTCATATAATATGTTAATTTGCTTTCTTTAAGTAAAAAAAAAGGTCAAAGACAAAGCTATTCGGTTTCTTGTGAGTATATACACTTCACTGCCGATGTGTGTGTGTGGGGGGGGGGGGGGGGGGGGGGGCGCCACCTAAAATCTTGCCTAGGGCGCCAGATTGGTTGGGTCCAGGCCTGCTTTGGATAAAAGCGTCTGCCAAATACTTAAACATAAACATACAAACACCTTAAAGTCTTTATATCAGCTAAAACCACCAATTTGTTTCACTGGATTCAGAATAAAACCAAATTCTGTCTTACCCAACAATGTTAGTATTTGAATATTGTTACTTGAAGACATATTCCTGGTTACAATTATACTGTTAAGAAAGTATTGTCTTATACTTTGCCTAAAATGAGAACACATCATAATCAGTGGCAGCTGGTGAATTTTGTTTTAGGTGGGGCTGAAAGTTTGTAAACCAAACCCCTGCAGGGACGTCATCTTCCCCCAGAATATTTATTTGTGATTTTCACATCCAAATATTGAAGATCTTTGCTCCTTCTCAACTCTGTGCTAATATTCTTTTCACAAAATACAACCAATAGTACGTTAATGTTAAATTTTACTTGTGAAAAGTAATCCCCCGATTCCTATTTTCAACAGTCCGCTCATTTGAGTAGGAAAACGCTGAACACCATCTTTGTTTTCTGCCTGTCAACTGTCAGTTTAGGCTGCTAGCCGGCTCCTCATCACCACTTCAAGATGGCGGCCTAATTGCTCGCGTCACAGCAGCCAATGCTGCGTCTACTTATAAGATGTCTATGGTTATAACGTCATTGCAAACACGGCAATCTGTTGCGTCCACTGCAGTTCGCTACCTTATTCATACTTTTTGTCAAGTGATTTTTTTTAAGCAGGGTTGCATGAGGTACCTACACATAACGTTACGTTAGTCAATGTATCACACACAGTAACGTAACATTAGACGGCGGTCAGCAGCACCGCGTATTTTAGCCACCTACAAAAAGACAAACATAGTCAAATAAAGGTCAGTTAAAATGTATACTATATTAAGAAAATGTGTACATATTGCATAGGGCCCTGATATCTAAAAAGTACAACTCTGTTCAAATTTGTTATGTTCATGTATTTGTTATGTTTTTCATGTGTACGCACACATCAACACACATACAGTATGAGATGAGAATAATGAGATAAGGTAAGAACAGGATAGAAACTGCTGTGGAACTAGTTACAATGCACTTGTAACTTTTGTACTTATTTGCACAAAAGTGTTAACATTGTATTTCTATGGCATATTAATATGGCATGGAAATACAATGTTAACACTTTTGTGCAAATAAGTACAGTTGCACTTGTTTTTTCAAATGTGTTTATTCTGTAAAGGAATGAGTTAAATGTTTAAAATGACTGGATAATAGTGCTATTATGAAGTGCAATGTCAGCACTATTTTTTTTCCCTGCAATTTCAAATGCACTTGTTTTAATAAATAAATACAGCTTTTTAAAATCATACACAATCTGTGTAAATATATTAGCCTGTGGTTAAAAGGACTTGAAAGGACTCGAAAGTCAAAATGCAGGACTTGGGACTTGACTTGAGACTTTCCAGTCTTGACTTTGGACTTGACTCGGGACTTGCCTGTCTTGACTCGGGACTTGACTCGAGACTTGAGGGCAAAGACTTGAGACTTATTTGTGACTTGCAAAACAATAACTTGGTCCCACCTCTGCTAATTAGGAGTCTTTGTTTGTTTACTTACTACTAAAAGACAAGTAGTCTCGTATGTTCACTATTTTATTTAAGGACTAAATTGCAATAAGAAACATATGTTTAATGTACCCTAAGATTTTTTGTTAAAATAAAGCCAATAATGACATTTTTTGTGGTACCCTTTATTATTATACTGTAATATTACATAAGATATAATACTAATATATTATATTAGTACAATCAAATGTAGTACATATATATAGGGATGATGTTTGATAAGAAATTATCGAGTTCGAGCCTATTATCGAATACTCTTATCGAACCGATTCCTTATCGATTCTCTTATCGAATCCAGATAGGTTGTTGTACTGTATATGAAAAAAACCCACAATATTTGGTTTAACAAAAGCTCACTTTTATTTTATAAGAACAAAATAAAATAAATAAATATATATTGACTGATACCCCCCTAAAAAAAAAAAAAAATTAAATATTGACTGTTGTTACCCAAAGTATATTAAGTCGGATTTTCAGTCCCTTGGGCACAAAACTGAAAATAATACAGCCCTCCAAAAAGTGCACTTCTGCTGCTATTGGAACATACTAACTACACACACAGGCAGACAGCTAACAAACAATCCAAGACGTCTAATAAAGTTCCAAAGCAGATTAATCCATTTAGGCTCTTTATTGTTGTTGATCTTGCTTTGTCTTTTCCTATCTTTACTTTTGTCTTGCACTGGACTGTTATTTATTTATTTTTTAAACTGAAATACACACAATGACAAATGTATAAGCTATGTGATTCAATTAACATACTCAAATTTAATACACAATATGTAAATATTAGCTTCACACAAATATACAGTACTATCATCAAACAAATACTTCTGAGTGTTGAAACTATTTCGATGGTGGAAATACACGACTGGCAGCCATTTTAAGTCCTCAAATCATCCATTGAAACAGTGCACAAAAATCGTTTTTCAATAAACATCTTAGTTTTAAATGTAACCACTTTCCACCTTAATATTGAGTTGCATAAACAAGTTAAAAAGTTTACTTACAGACTTATCTTTTCCAAGGCTTGTAAGAGCTAACACAACTTGTCTACTTCTCAATTGTCTCATGAACTGAACTGACTCGCCAACCCGGAAGTGGCCAAACTATTGACGTGTAATATCTTCATATCGCCACAAGGTGTCAATAAGAGTCTACAATCAAATGGGCATAACATTGCCCATTTGGGATTCGTTCCCAGGGATTCAAATAAAGAACCAACTCTTTTTCTTTACTATAGTGGTCTCGATAACGGGTACCGATTCTCAAAAAGGGATTCGAGTCCGAGGACTCCTGGTTCTTTTCTTATCGAACAACCGGGAAAACCGGTTTCGAGCATCATCCCTACATATATATAATATGTATATATTACAATGTAAAATTACACTATATTACATTTTATCATATTACACTATTACACATTATGAATGAATGAATGAATGAATGAATGATCTTTATTGTCATTGTGCATGTACAGGTACAGGTCCAACGAAATCTAGGTTGCTTCCCTAAGGTGCTTTGCATTTAAAAAAAAAGAAAAAAAAAGAAGAAACCACACAATATACAAAAACAACACAATATACACAATATGCAATATGGCCTAGGACCACTCTAAGATATTATATTGTATTATATGATATTACATTACACTATATTACATATTATATCATACTGTATTGGTATTACCTTTGACTATATCACGATACTATACATTTTTAGTATTAAATAACCACATAAAAGGACTAACTCTTGAATGGTAGGTCGGGGAAGAGAAAGTCTTGTTGATGTAATACAAATGTAAAAAGAAGTTAACTTCTGTGTACTTGGCAGAAGAAATATTGCCGCATGTGGCCGGGAGGCAAGCCTCTTCACGTATTAACTTTAAAAAAAAACCTCAGCTGTCGTGTAAATGATACGATATAAAATGATATTTATTGTTTGTTGTCAACTTTGCCATATTGTACTGAGCAGCCAGAGCCTTCCCTCTGTCATTTCTTCTGGTTCACTTTTCCTCTTTGCCTTGGGCGGTACTTTTCTGTTGTGGCATCAGAAAGAAGCCAAAGAAAAAGCGAGGCGTATTGACAGTGAGCATAAAAACTACGTCTTCACAGCGAGGAGTGATAAATGTTGCTGCGACTCCCAGTAAGCACACATGGAGACCATTGGGGGTTGAAGGAACAACATAATAATAGCACTTTTGTTTCCACTTTGCTCTTAGTAATTCTTCCAGGCTGTCGACTGTCAATAATGACGCACGGATAGTGTGAACCTCAGCAGATTATGATTACGAATATGTTTCCTGCGTTGCATTAAAACAAGCTGTTCAATATGATCAAGTTTTTTAAGTCAAAATTAATCATATCCATTTCCCATTTAGCAGCTAATTCAATTGTAATTAGAGAAAAAATACCCTCACTTTCATTTTGCATTCTAACTTTTGCTTATGTTTGAGTTCCAAAGAAAGCCTGAAAAACACCCAAATAAATCTGTATTCTTGTTGGAAGATTTTCTTGCTCTTGCACTCCCTCTACAGTCTACAAGGTGTAACGTTTCATTGACGTTGATGCCACTCTGCTGAATAAAAACTTAAACTACCTTAATGAATAATTTAAAAAAAAATCGATTTATAAAACAATTAGGTGTGAACAAATGTAACTAATAACAATCACTTTTTTCCCGTTTACATCCACTTTGCACTCAGCAGCTATGAACCATCTGGTTGGCTGGCGACCGTCACGTGACAAATATTCTGATAAACCTGATTGGACGGTGCTCTTCCTGTTTCATGCGCTCACTTCCGTAATAGCGGTGGTAAAGGAGACATGACTTAAGTACATGAGTACAGAAACAATGAGTACAGTATTTTACATTTTACTCTGGTTTGCTAGTAAACCTTCGTGGTGAGCCGGAAACAAAGTAAAATTTGTGACGTCAAAATGGATATTTTGCCATCACTTCAGCGATGACATTACACGACACAAATTTTGGTCAGTCAAAGTACATTAATAATCACAAATATAGTATATATATGTATATATATTTACACCACAGTCAAAACAGTATCAGTTATTAACTAGTACCCTTACTAGACTAGACTTGGATAGTCTTCGCTGTTATTTTTGTTCAAAAGCACTTTACCTCCACTTCCACGGCAGCGCTGCATCAACGTTGTGATTGGCTGATGAGCGTCACTTGGGAGGGGTTACTGTGCGCCTGATTGGTCTGTGGATTTCTTGTGTACATGCATTCTCTTCCGTCAACACCAGAAAAACATATATATATATATATATATATATATATATATATATATATATATATATATATATATATATATATATATATATATATATATATATATATATATATATATATATATATATATATATATATATATATATATATATATATATATATATAAATATCCACTGCTTTAGGTGGGGGAAGAAAAAATAAAAATAAATAAAAATTACACACACATTTATATATATATATATATATATATATATATATATATATATATATATATATATATATATATATATATATATATATATATATATATATATATATATGTATATATATATGTATATATATATATATATATATATATATATATATATATATATATATATATATATATATATATATATATGTATATATATATATATATATATATATATATATATATATATATATATATATATATATATATATATATATATATATATATATATATATATATGAATGTATATTAGGGATGTCCAATAATGGCTTTTTGCCGATATCCAATATACCGATATATACAGTCGTGAAATTAACACATTATTATGCCTAATTTGGACAACCAGGTATGGTGAAGATAAGGTCATTTTTTTAAAAATTAATAAAATAAGATAAATAAATTAAAAACATTTTCTTGAATAAAAAAGAAAGTAAAACAATATAAAAACAGTTAAATAGAAACTAGTAATTAATGAAAATGAGTACAATTAACTGTTAAAGGTTAGTACTATTAGTGGACCAGCAGCACGCACAATCATGTGTGCTTACGGACTGTATCCCTTGCAGACTGTATTGATATATATTGATATATAATATAGGAACCAGAATATTAATAACAGAAAGAAACAACCCTTTTGTGTGAATGAGTGTAAATGGGGGAGGGAGGTTTTTTGGGTTGGTGCACTAATTGTAAGTGTATCTTGTGTTTCTTATGTTGATTTAATAATAAAAAAAATTAAAAAAAATTTAAAAAACGATACCGATAATAAAAAAAACCGATACCAATAATTTCCGATATTACATTTTAAAGCATTTATCGGACATCTCTAATATATATATATATATATATATATATATATATATATATATATATATATATATATGAATTAAAATGCGGAACAACAAACTTTGTCTATACATATACATACATACATACATATACGTATATATATATACATATATATATATATATACATATATATATATATATATATATATATATATATATATATATATATATATATATATATATATATATTTTTTTTTAATCCTCTGCTTTAAGTGGGGGGGGGATTAATAAACAAAAAAATTAAATAAATAAAAAAAATATATATTATAATAATAATATATATATATGGATTAAAATGCGGAACAACAAACTTTGTCGAATATGTACTTTACAGCTGTAGCACTAGTAGTAGTGTAGCTGTAGTGCATGATATTGAATATGTATGTGATGTTACTCCTTCTTGGGTGTCAATCAAGACTCAACATGAATATATTTGTAAAGAAAACAGGCACAACAAGTAAATATTGGACATCAGCTGTAAAATGTGGGATTGTACAGACCTTCTGTCCACTAGGTGGCAGCAGAGGAACGTTTAAAAAGAAAGCATGACGTAATGTAGAATGTTTCATATTTAAGATATGAAGTAAGGTTTTGAGTTACAATAGTTTCATATTTCTGATATTTAGTAATGTTTTGAGGTAGAATAGCTCCATATTTATGATATTTAGTCATTTATAAGTGGTTGATTTATATAGGCTAGTAAGGTCAATCAGCCACTTATAAATACACATTAGTAGGCTAAATGAACCTCTTCAACATGATATTTAGTAATGTTTTGAGGTACGGTGGACTTGTGGTTAGAGTGTCCGCCCTGAGATCGGTAGGTCGTGAGTTCAAACCCTGGCCTAGTCATACCAAAGACTATAAAAATGGGACCCATTACCTCCATGCTTGGCATTCAGCATCAAGGGTTGGAATTGGGGGTTAAACCACCAAAAATGATTTGCGGGCGCAGCCACCGCTGCTGCTCACTGCTCCCCTCACCTCTCAGGGGGTGATCAAGAGTGATGGGTCAAATGCAGAGGATAATTTCACCACACTTAGTGTGTGTGACAATCATTGGTACTTTAACTTAACAATAGTTCCATAGTTCTGATATTTAGCAATATTTAAAAGTAGAATAGTTTCATATTTCTGATATTAAGTAATGTTTTGAAGAAGAATAGTTTCATATTTCTGATATGTAGTTATATTTTGATATAATAGTTGATATTTAGAAATGTTTTGAGATAAAATAGTTTCATATTTCTGATATTTAGTCATGTTTTGAGGTACAATAGTTTCATATTTCTGATATTTAGCCATGTTTTGAGGTACAATAGTTCCATATGTCTAATATTTAGTAATGTGTTGATAGAATAGTTTCCTATTTCTGATATGTAGTTATATTGTGATATAATAGTTGATCATATTTAGAAATTATGATGAAATTGAGGTAGAATGGTTTCATATTTCTGATAATGTTTTTATATATTAGTATCATATTCCTGATATTTAGTAATATTTAGAATACGTTTATTTCTATCTAAAATCTAGTAATATTTTCAAGAATAGTTTTATATTTCTGATATTTAGTAATATTTTGAGGTAGCATAGTTTCATATTTCTGATATTCAGCAATATTTTAAGTTGAATAGTTTCATATATCTGATATTTAGTAATGTTTTGAGTTAGAATAGTTTCATATTTCTGATATTTAGTAATGTTTTGAATACGTTTCATATTTCTGATATTTAGTAATGTCTTGAGGTAGAATAGTTTCATATTTCTGATATTTACTAATGTTTTGAGGTACAATAGTTTCATATTTCTGATATTTAGTCATATTTTGAGGTAGAATAGTTCCATATTTCTGATATTTAGTAAAGTTTTGAGGTACAATAGTTTCATATTTCTGATATTTAGTAATTTTTTTGAAGGAGAATAGTTCCATATTTCTGATATTTAGTCATATTTTGAGGTAAAATAGTTCCATATTTCTGATATTTAGTCATATTTTCAGGTAGAATGTTTTAATAGGACTTGGTAGACTTTGTGTGTTTGTGTTGTGTGATCTTTGCAAAGCTAATAAACTGCTCAAATAGTTTTTTATATTTCAAGTGTTTTCTTTCTTAGCTATTCAATTATTCCCATAATAAATCCACGGAGGTGTAAAACATCCAAAAAGGTAAAACACACATATTGTAAAGTCACCTCAAACAAGCTCATTTATTGTGTTGTTGTTGTGCAGCACGACACAAACATGTGTTATCATACAAAGTGTGCATGGTGTATTTACATGTGACACTAATACAACACACACTCTAAACGTCATCCTGTCATGTGCATCACCATCTTAAAACAACTTTAGGTGTGTCCAAACTGCAACCTGGGGGCCATTTTCAGCCCAAAGTCCTTTTTTATTGTTCTTCAGCATTTTGTAAAAATAACAAATTATAAATGAGCTTTTCCATCGATCACACCCGGCTAATATGTTAGCTTAGCATTTCTTGTTTTTACAATATTTAATAAAGGTGTACCAAACATGTTTTTGTACCGCAATTTTCGTTGCCAGTCAGTGCACATTTAGGCGAGGGACAGGAAGTGTGCGTCATGTCGGCGCGTGCGGCAAAAGTTAACCACGTCACTTTCCTACTTGCCGGCAGTTTTCCCCCCCAAAAATGTAGTTTTAACATTTCACCATTTTTCGGTTCGCCAAAGAATTGACAACATCCTGAAATTAAAGACAAGCCCACTTTAAATTTAAAATAAATGTTATCCATCAACATTTTTCATTATTGAAATCTGAAGCTGCCATTTTCCTCTCAATTTTGACTCCACATGATTACGTAACTTCCAACATCATATTGCTATCCGAACAATTTGAATGCACATGCTTTATTTTTGTCATGTTTTTTCACGACTCAAAGTGTTTAAGCTGTAGTAATTTGCTAGGTTTGCGCTGACAGGTTAAGCAGTGATACAGCAGGAGTTTTAGCCAGCTAGCTCGCTAGCGCTAAATAAACTCTATGGTTAGATTCTTGCTGGGGAACATTTCTTTTGAAATGCGTGATTAAAGATAAGTTAAGATGAACGTTGAGTTATTAATATTGTACTTTAGCCAGTAAAATGTACTACAGATAAACTTTTACTCTTGTATTTGCATTGTGGCTATTGTACTTTTTTTTTTTTTTACTTCGTTTGGAAAACTCATTCCAGATCAAAAACTGAGGTTTTATGTTTTTTATTCAATCAATCAATCAATCAATGTTTATTTATACAGCCCTAAATCACAAGTGTTTTAAAGGGCTGTACAAGCCACAACGACATCCTCGGTACAGAGCCCACATTATTCCTTGCTGTAGTGAAAATTAATGGAAGTGAGACGTAAAAAACTGAAGTGTGTAGCAAAGCGTGAGGACTTTGTAGTCCTAGCTAGCTAGCTAGCAAACGCGATCAACTTTTACTGTTGTATTTGCATTGTAGCTCTTGTACTGTTTATTCCAGATCAAAAGATGAGCGGTTTTATGTTTTTTATTCCTTGCTGTAGTGAAAATTAATGGAAGTGAGAAGTAAAAAACTGAAGTGTGTAGCAAAGCGTGAGGACTTTGTAGTCCTAGCTAGCTAGCTAGCAAATGCGATCAACTTTTACTGTTGTATTTGCATTGTAGCTCTTGTACTGTTTATTCCAGATCAAAAGCTGAGCGGTTTTATGTTTTTTATTCCTTGCTGTAGTGAAAATTAATGGAAGTGAGACGTAAAAAACTGAAGTGTGTAGCAAAGCGTGAGGACTTTGTAGTCCTAGCTAGCAAATGCGATCAACTTTTACTGTTGTATTTGCATTGTAGCTCTTGTACTGTTTATTCCAGATCAAAAGCTGAGCGGTTTTATGTTTTTTATTCCTTGCTGTAGTGAAAATTAATGGAAGTGAGAAGTAAAAAACTGAAGTGTGTAGCAAAGCGTGAGGACTCCGTAGTCCTAGCTAGCTAGCTAGCAAATGCGATCAACTTTTACTGTTGTATTTGCATTGTAGCTCCTGTACTGTTTATTCCAGATCAAAAGCTGAGCGGTTTTATGTTTTTTATTCCTTGCTGTAGTGAAAATTAATGGAAGTGAGAAGTAAAAAACTGAAGTGTGTAGCAAAGCGTGAGGACTCCGTAGTCCTAGCTAGCTAGCTAGCAAATGCGATCAACTTTTACTGTTGTATTTGCAGTTGCTCTTGTACTGTTTATTCCAGATAAAAGCTGAGCGGTTTTATGTTTTTTATTCCTTGCTGTAGTGAAACTGAAAAGAAGTGAGAGGTAAAAAACTGAAGTGTGTAAAAAAGCGATAGCGCTAAAGAGATTCTATGTTTACCTTCCTGCTTGGTACCGTTTCTGTTGCGATTAAAGATAAGTTAAGATGAATGTTGAGTTATTAATATTGTACTTCAGCCAGTAAAATGTACCACAAATCAAAGTTTACTATTGTACCTTTTATACTTTCTTTGTGAAAGCTGAGCAGTTTGATGTTTTGAGTGAAAGTGGGAGGTAAAAAAGTGCAGAGTCACTCCTACTTTCAACATACTCACGGTACTTCTTGGACTGGGAGTATTTCCTGTGAGCTTTTTGTAGCCAATCAGGAAGCAGAAGAAAGTCATTTCCGGGAAAAGGCACAATAGGAGGAAGTTTGTGTCAACGTGCTAGCTTAGCTCCCCTCAGAGGCCCTGCTCGCTAGCGCGCGTGTTCTTGTAACAGAAGGGGCGTGTCCAGCCCGCCCATCAAAACGTGCGTCAGTGGACCGCCCCGTTGTAGGACTTGTCGTAGGGGTCAAAGTCCAGTTCCACGAAGGCGGCCGAGGAGGGCTGCTTGTAGAGTGGGTTGGAGGCCTGCGGGACACGAAGTGCAGGCGTCAGACGCGGCCGCCTCTCAGGCAGGGGTCCTTCTTGCCGCACACTTACCACCTCGTAGCGTGCACGGGAGCGAGCGCTCTGGAAGCGCGCAAACTCCCGGCGGTCGTGCACGGTGATGACCATCTTCCAGGCGGCCAGCAAGATCACGCCCACCAGCAGGATGCTGCCGACCACCGCTAGCAGGACCATCAGCGCGTCTGGACCCCCGGAACACTCTGACACATCATCGTCATGGTTACGTCACATGGCAGTAATAATACGATACTACTATTTCACATATATTAGAATAAGTCAAAAATACTATACACTAATTATAATTAAACACAACACTATATTAAAATAAATATAATTAATTACAACACTATATTAAAATAAATACTATACACTAATTATAATTAAATACAACACTATTTTAAATTAAATATAATACAGTAATTATAAATACGACACTATTAAAACAAATATAATGCACTAACTATAAATAAATACAACACTATATTAAAATAAATAATACACTAATTATAAATAAATACAACACTATAATAACAAAATACATATAGTACACTATAAAACACTAGAATAAAATAAATACAATACACTAATTATAATTAAACACAACACTATAATGATTAAATGTTATACACTAATTATACATAAATACAACACTATATTAAAATACACTAATTATAAATAAATACAACACTATATTAAAAAAACATTATACACTAATTATAATTAAATACAACACTATATTAAAAAATATACTGTATAATTAAATACACTATATTAAAATAAATATAATTAAATACAACACTATATTAAAATAATATAATCAAATACAACACTATATTAAAATTATATAAATAAATATAACACTATTAAAATAAATATAATTAAATACAACGCTATATTCAAATATATATAATTAAATTAAAGTTCCTGAGGGAACTCTCCTAAAGGAATCAATAAAGTACCATCTATCTGAATACACTATATTAAATTAATATAATTAAATACAACACTATATTAAAATATATACAATACACTAATTGTAAAAAAAATACCACACTATAATAAAATATATATAATACACTATAAACCACTACAATAAAGATAATACACTAATATTAAATGAATACAACACTACTTTGATTAAATATAATACACAAATTATAAATAAATACAACACTATATCAAAACAAACACACTAATTATAAATAAATACAACCCTATATCAAAACAAATATAATACACTAATTCTAAATAAATACAACCCTAAATCAAAACAAATATAATACACTAATTATAAATAAATACAACACTATAATAATACAAATACATATATTACACCATAAAACACTAAGAATAAAATATATACAATACACTAATCATAATTAAATACAACACTATAATGATCAATATAAAACACTAATTATAAATAAATACAACTTTATAATAGAATAAATATAAAACACCATTAATACAATACTATATTAAATATAAATATAATAAACGTATTAAAAATAAATACAACACTATAATGATTAAATATAATACACTATTTATAAATAAATACAAAACTAGAATAAAAAATTAATATACAAAAAACAAATAAAATAGATACAATAAACTAACTATAATTAAGTACAACACTATAATGATTGAATAAATATAATACACTTTTTTATAAATAAATACACACAAAAATAAGTATAATAAACTAATTATAAATAAATACAACACTAGAATAAAAAATAAAATACACTATAAAAAAATACAATACTCTATAGTAATTTGATGTTACATATTAATAGTACTCTACATACTGTAATAATTTCATGTTACATATTTAAATTAGTACTGTTTATACTATGATGGTATTGTATGATCATTTTATGTGATGTATTAATAGACTTAGACAAACTTTAATGATCCACAAGGGAAATTGTTCTGTATATAGTACTGTATATATACTGTACATAAGAGTACAGTATATACTTTATGATCATTTCATGTAATATTTATAATATTGGATATAAACTAATATTTCAATGTGATATTAGTACTGTATATACTGTATGATCATTCTGTTAAATATATATTTAATAAAAAAAAAATTATAAAATAAAAATATTATAATTTATGATGTACTGTATAAAGTAATGTATCAACAACAGTTGTGTGTGTATATATATATATCTGTTGTGTGTGTATATATATATATATATATATATATATATCTGTTGTGTGTGTATATATATATATATATATATATATATATATATATATATATATATCATATAATACTTTAACATAATAGTATTGTACATTTTTATAATAATTTAATGTAACATTTATAATATTGTATATAATAATTACATGTGATGTATTAATAGTACTGTATATATTGTATATCATTTGAATGTTATTCATATAAATACAAAATGTAAAATGTATAATAATTGAAGTTGATAGTTATTATAGGTTTGTAGATTTGATTTGTTCAGGTATTAATTTTGAGCGAGGTTAGTGTTTGTTTAAGTTGAGTGGTAACGGTGATCAATAAATCCTAAATGGACAAACAGGACGTGCGTACCTGCTTCCCTCAGCGCCGTCAGCACCGCTCGTCCGCTGGCGTGCTCCAAGTACGTGAACTTCATCACGCAGTCGTCGTCTGTCTTGTAGACGCACAAGACGGCGCCCGGCTCCTCCGTTTCTACCAGACACAACATTAGGTACACCCTCATCGTCTTCATCTTGCCACGTTCTCACATTTTATAAACCATGAGAAAGGCTCTTTCATGGATAAAATATATGCAATAAGTCAAATGTTGAAAATAAAATATGAATAAATGGGGAACATTTTTAAGGGTTTACAAAACATGATTAATGAGAACATCAAATACATACAGGAAGTTAAAATTCAACCTTTTATGGTCATGTCATCACAAAATCGCCTTATAATTAACATTAATCTGCAGATGTTGTTTATACAATGTTTCTTTGCAAAACACGATGTTCCTTTACTCAACTGCAGAGAGTAACTTGTAGTTATGACACGGCTCGCAGGTCACGTGCTAACTAACCTCGCTTTATTGGCAACATTTGAAAGTATATTCTTCATATTTATATTTAACATGTCACACTCAACAGCACCTCCTCTGGTTGTAAACAAGAAGTGCAACCCTCAATTCTGTCAATAAACAATGATTAATGATAAATAATCATGAACCAATGATTATTGATAAATAATCATGAACCAATGACTAATGATAATCACGCAAAAATGATTAATGATAAATAATCATTAACCAATGATTAATCATAAATAATCATTAGCACATGATTAATCATAAATAATCATTAACCAACGATTAATCATAAATAATCCTTAGCCAATGATTAATCATAAATAACAATTAACCAATGATAAATCATAAATAATCATTAGCCAATTGTTAATCAGAAATTATCATTAACCAATGATTAATCATACATAATCATAACCAATGAATAATCATAAACCAATGATTAATCATAAATAACAATTAGACGATGATTAATCATAATAATTAACCAATGACTAATCAAAAGAATCATTAACCAATGATTAATCATTAATAATCATTAGCCAATGATTATTAATGATTAATCATTAATAATCATTAGCCAATGATTAATCATAAATAATTATTAGCCAATGATTAATCATAAATAATCATTAGCCAATGGTTAATCATAAATAATCATTAGCCAATGATTAATCATAAATAGTAATTAGCCAATGATTAATAACAAATAATCATGAACCAATGATTAATAATTAATCACTAACCAAAGATTAATGATAAATAATCACGAACCAATGATTAATGATACATAATCACAAACCAATGACTAATCATAATCATTAACCAATGACTAACCGTAAATAATCATTAACCAATGACTAACCATAAATAATCATTAACCAATGACTAATCATAAATAATCATTAACCAATGAGTAATCATAAATAATCATTAACAAATGAATAATCATAAATAACAATTAGCCAATGACTAATCATAAATAATCATTAACCAATGATTAATCATAAATAATCATTAACCAATGATTAATAATAAATGATTAGCTCATGATTAATCATAAATAATCATGAGCTCATGATTAATCATAAATAATCATGAGCTCATGATTAATCATAAATAATCATTAACCAGTGATTAATCATAATTAACCAATGATTAATCACAAATAATCATTAGCCAATGATTAATCATACATAATTAATAATCATAAATAACATTATCCAATTATTAATCATAAATAACAATTAACCAATTATTAATTATACATAATCATTAACCAGTTGGACCCCGACTTAAACAAGTTGAAAAACTTATTTGGGTATTACCATTTAGTGGTCAATTGTACGGAATATGTACTTTACTGTGCAACCTACTAATAAAAGTCTCAATCAATCAATCAATCAAACCAATGAATAATCACAAACCAATGATTAATCATAAATAATAATTAACCAATGATTAATCATAAATAATCATTAGTCAATGATTAATCATAAATAACCATTAACCAATGATAAATCATAAATAACAATTAATCAATGATAATCATAAATAATCATTAACCAACGATTAATCATAAATACTCCTTAGCCAATGATTAATCATAAATAACAATTAACCAATGAGTAATCATAAATAATCATTAGCCAATGATTAATCGTAAATAATCATTAACCAATGATTAATCATAAATAATCATTAACAAATGATTAATCATAAATAACCAGTAACAAATTATTAATCATAAATAACAATTAGCCAATGATTAATGATAAAAAATCATGAACCAATGATTAATCATAAATAATCATGAACCAATGATTAATAATAATCATTAACGAATGATTAATCATTAACCAATAATTAATTAATCATGACCAAATGAATAAACATTATTAATCAAAGACACAAAATAATTTCAAATTTATAATACAAAATATAAAATAATTTTAAAATTATGAAATAGAATAAATACATTGAACAGTAATAACAGTAATAAATGCATTATATATTGTATAATATGTTTAATGATTATGCTAAGGCAAATTAATTTCCTCTTTTTTTAGAGGATTAATAACGTTTATTTATAGAATTTTAGAAAATAAATACAAATATTTGTATTATGACTTGAGAAGACAAAAGATGTTTCATATTTCTTCACAGTTGACCTGCATGACGTGGATTATCTTAACTTAATTTACTGATTGCAGGAAGCATGCAAAGATTGTTTACTCACTGAGAGCGTCCACTGTGACTATTTCATCCTTGCACACGCGCTGCTGACACGTCTGGTTGTCTGACGGACGTCCCGACTTGAGCAGATGACACTCCACGCATTCCCTGCAGGAAGAAGTTTCTTTCAAAATAAAATCACTTCCTTGAACATGTCTGAAATGTGGCCCTTGACGTGAAGCATCACTCTTGTTAGAACCTTTGAAGACACAACAATATGTTGTAAGCAGAGGTGTGGACTCGAGTCACATGACTTGGACTCGAGTCAGACTCGAGTCATGAATTTGATGACTTTAGACTCGACTTGACAAAATGTAAAGAGACTTGCAACTCGACTTAGACTTTAACATCAATGACTTGTGACTTCACTTGGACTTGAGCCTTTTGACTTGACATGACTTGCTACTTTCCCCAAAACCTAAAGCTTAAAAAGTTATTTGGGAGCGCTCCGTAGCTTTCATTTTGTACGTGTCTGTCTATCAGCGTGTGTGCTGCGTGTCAGCGCGTGTGCTCTCAGTACAACAGCCAATCAAATTAGATCTACGTTGTTTTCATCACACAGCATTCAGCCAATCAAACTGCAGGACAACCAATGAACAAGAGTTGTCAAACAACGCGCCAGTGAGAAAGATTTATACCAAAGTTGGTTTCGTTCGGGTATAAAAACTACGACTTGGTCAACAAAAAACGAATTGCCGTATGCAAATCACGCAGTTCGAATATTACAGACGGAGACGCAACAACTTCCAACTTCGTTCGACATTTGAACTTGCACAAAGAAGGGTAAGTTTTGAATGTAAGATAACGTTTATTGGCTAAGTAACGTGACTTTTATTTGCTGTGTAGTTAAATCAGTGAGGCTGTAAACTCACTGCTAACGTCATAACCATAGACATCTTATAAGTAGACGCAGCATCGAGCGCTACTGCCTACTGGCGCAGACGAGACGCGGGGCCGCCATCTTGGAGTGGTGATCCGCTCCACTCAGTGCAATTCATTTGGCAGGAGCAATGAACTGTCAGCGCATTTAATTCATTTTACCTCACTGAATACCACTCATTTTCACGCGCTTTTTTGTCATACGTGTAGCTATGATAACGGACACATGTTTTATTATTCATAGTTTGCTTAACAGTAATATAATATTCTTATATGCTATTAGTGACCAGACGTCCGAGATCAAAACTGGGAATATAAGCCCAGAGAAGGGGGAAAAAAACGGTCAGCTATTTTTAAGTTGAAGAAACAATATGATTACGTTATATATACATGCGTATATCCTACATAAACAATGTATGAATACATTAGATATCTATATATCTTATAGACCGTATCTCTGTTGCTGCAGCAGCAGAGAGTTTATTCTGTCTTGACACTTTGTATTGATATTTTGTATTACATTCTTCCCTTAAATGATAATGTTTACAGTGATTGTTATATATGTATTTTTTATGTATGTCGCTTTGGATAAAAGCGTCTGCCAAATACTTAAACTTATATAAACACCTGAAACTCTTTATATCAGCTAAAACCACCAATCTGTTTCACTGGATTCAGAATAAAACCAAATGCTGTCTTACCCAACAATGTTAGTATTTGAATATTGTTACTTGAAGACTTATTCCTTGTTACAATTATACTGTTAAGAAAGTATTGTCTTATATTTTGCCTAAAATGAGAATGCATCATAATCAGTGGCGGCTTGTGAATTTTGTTTTAGGTGGGGCTGAAAGTTTGTAAAGCAAACCCCTGTAGGGGTGTCATCCTCCCCCAGAAGATTTATTTGTGATTTTCACATACAAATATTGAAGATCTTTGCTCCTTCTCAACTCTGTGGTAATGTTATTTTCATAAAATACAACCAATAGTACATTAATGTTAAATCTTACTTGTGAAAAGTAATCACCCGATTTCTATTTTCAACAGTCCGCTCATTTGAGCAGGAAAACGCTGAACACCAGCTCGGCATCTTTGTTTCCTACCTGTCAACTGTCAGTTTAGGCTGCTCGCCGGCTCCTCATCACCACTTCAAGATGCAATTTGCTCGCGTCACAGCAACCAATACTGCGTCTACTTATAAGATGTCTATGGTTATAACATCATTTCAAACACAGCAATATGTTGCGTCCACTGCAGTTTGCTACCTTATTCATACTTTTTGTCAAGTGATTTTTTTAAGCAGGGATGCATGAGGTACCAAACATAACGTTACGTTAGTCAATGTATCACACACAGTAACATAACGTTAGACGGCGGTCAGCAGCACCGCATATTTTAGCCACCTACAAAAAGACAAACATAGTCAAATAAAGGTCAGTTAAAATGTATACTATATTAAGAATATGTGTACATATTGCATAGGGCCCTGACATCTAAAAAGTACAACTCTGTTCATTGTTATGTTCATGTATTTGTTATGTTTTTCATGTGTACGCACACATCAACACACATACAGTATGAGATGAGATCAATGAGATAAGGTAAGAACAGAATAGAAACTGCTGTGGAACTAGTTACAATGCAATATGCCATGGAAATACAATGTTAACACTTTTGTACAAATAAGTACAGTTGCACTTGTTTTTGCAAATGTGTTTATTCTGTAAAGGAATGAGTTAAATGTTTAAAATTGTTTAAACTATTAAAATGACTGGTTAATAGTGCTATTATGAATTGCAATGTCAGTACTATTTTTTTTCCTGCTATTTCAAATGCACATGTTTTAATAAATAAATACAGCGGTTTAAAAGCATACACAATTTGTGTAAAAATATTAGTCTGTGGTTAAAAGGACTTGAAAGGACTCGAAACTCAAAATGCAGGACTTGTGACTTGACTTGAGACTTTCCAGTCTTGACTTTGGACTTGACTCGGACTTGCCTGTCTTGACTCGGGACTTGACTCGAGACTTGAGGGCAAAGACTTGAGACTTACTTGTGACTTGCAAAGCAATGACTTGGTCCCACCTCTGGTTGTAAGACACACTGATCACCTCCTAGGAAACATCAGTAGTCTGTTCCAGGGTCAAACTGTGTTTGGAGTCACATTTTAACATCATTAACTTGTCATACAAGTGTAAAAATAAGTCAACCACTGTTTTTATATTTTACTTTGTACATCGTTGTTTTAATGTATATACTTGTTTACCATATTTTATTGAGTTTTTATTAATATACTGTTTACTACATTTGAGTTTTTATATATACGGTTTACAATATCTTATTGAGTTTACACACACATATATATATATATATATATATATATATATATATATATATATATATATATATATATACAGTATATACTGTATATATATACAGTATATACTGTATACAGTATATATATATATACTTTTTACTATATTTTATACAGTTTTTATGTATATACTGTTAAATATATGTTATACAGTTTTTATGTATAATCTGTTTACTTCATTGTATGCATAGTTTACTAAATTTTGTATATAGTTTTTAATGTATACATTTTCCTATATTTAATACATAGTTTTTATGTATACACTGATTACCAGTATTTTATACATAGTTGTTTATTGTACGGCATATATTGTTTACTAGATTTTATACATATATATTTTATGTACGTTTACTATATTTTAAATATAGTTTATGTAGAGTATTGTTTACTGGATTGTATATATAGTTTATGTAGAGTATTGTTTACTAGAGTTTATATATAGCTTATGTAGAGTACAGTTTACTAGATTGTATACGTATATACTTTACATATGTTTACTACATTTTATATATAGTTTATGTTCAGTAGAGTATTGTTTACTATATTTAATATATAGTTTATGTAGAGTACTGTGCATACTGTTTACCATCTTTACTCCTACTTTTCTACGTATACACGTGTATTTCACAACTTTAGTGTGCGTGTACCTTTTGCTGTCGCAGGCGTCCGGGCAGGTGGGGCACTTTTGGCAGGCGTCCCCGAAGGCGCCGGGCTGCGTGCACTGGCAGCGCCCGCACACGCAGTGGCCCCGCCCGCTGCACAGCTGCCCGTCGTCGGCCACGCAGGACGCCGTCTCCGTGGAGCAGTTGCAGTTGTCCCCCACGTAGCCGGCGTGACACTTGCACTCGCCGCAGTGGCACTCGCCGCGACCTGACAGGAAGACAGGCGGGTTGCCATGACTACCTTCGTCTCACCAGCAGGGGGCGTTAATTCAACGTGAAGGAAAGTGGAGCGACTGTCTAAAAGAGTGATTCTCATCTAATGGTACCCAAAGAATCACATAATTAAATATTTAAACACAGTGTTACTGTTCAAACTGTATGTAATATTAAATCAACTGTCATTTACTGTTGGAGAGCAAAGAAAGTTTGAGAACCACTGAGCTAAAAGTGTGCCCACTCTAAGATTCTTCGTGGTCAAACCATGTAAGCTTCGAACCTTATATTTAATACTTTTACCTTACATGTACACTACCGTTCAAACGTTTGGGGTCACCCAAACAATTTTGTGGAATAGCCTTCATTTCTAAGAACGAGAATAGACTGTCGAGTTTCAGACGAAATCTCTCTTTTTCTGGCCATTTTGAGCGTTTAATTGACCCCACAAACGTGATGCTCCAGAAACTCAATCTGCTCAAAGGAAGGTCCGTTTTGTAGCTTCTGTAACGAGCTAAACTGTTTTCAGATGTGTGAACATGATTGCACAAGGGTTTTCTAATCACCAATTAGCCTTCTGAGCCAATGAGCAAACACGTTGTACCATTAGAACACTGGAGTGATAGTTGCTGGAAATGGGCCCCTATACACCTATGTAGATATTGCACCAAAAACCAGACATTTGCAGCTAGAATAGTCATTGACCACATTAGCAATGTATAGAGTGTATTTCTTTAAAGTTAAGACTAGTTTAAAGTTATCTTCATTGAAAAGTACAGTGCTTTTCCTTCAAAAATAAGGACATGTCAATGTGACCCCAAACTTTTGAACAGTGGTGTATCTTCTAAATTCATTATTTTACCTTCTTCTACCTTATATTTACTACTTTTACCTTCTTTTTATCTTGTTTTATCTTATATATTTCTTATTTTACCTTTTATTTACCTTCTGTTTACCTCATGTTAACTTCTATTTACTACTTTTACCTTCTATATTCCTTTTTTTTTTTTTTTTACCTTTTATTGACCTACTTCCATCCATTCATTCATTCTTAAAGTAATCTTACTTATCTCATCATATGAAATATGACTTACTTCACCAATTCTTATTATTAAATTCTTACTATTATTTATTTATTTATTTTTTATTGCGATTACTTATGGAGTTTATTGTGAATAAATTGTGAACAGGAAGTGAACAAAAAGGTTTAGCAACTGTTATGTAAAGAAAAGGGGTATGATTAAATAAGCTCTGCTTCTTCCTACTCCTTTTCGAACATGTCGAAAAGAGAAACTAGAAATTGTGATGTATCCTGTTGCATGTTCGAAATAAACTCAAACTCAAAACTCTTGCGTCGTTTAACCCCATTTACCTTCTTTTTTCCTTATTTCACTGTCCTTTATCTTGTTTCACCTTCTTGTATCTTGTTTTACCTTTAATTAAATTATATTACCTTATCTTACCTTCTACTTACCTTTCACCTTCTTTTACGATCTTTTATGTTTAACTTGTTTTACCTTCTGTTATGCGGTCAGTATTTGATACATTCTATTAGTTACACTCATTAACAATTAATCAAAGAAATATAATTTAAATCCAAGCTTTTCTCTAATCTTATTAATCAATCATTGTTTTCATTTTGGCCAAAGCGGCACAACTGCACCAAGTTTTGAGGACAATCGGTTAAATCACAGTTTTGTGTGAGTGGTGAGAGCACACCAGGGAAAAAGCAGAATGGATGCATGCTTGTTGTTGAGCAGTTGAAGTCAGTTGCTAACCAAATTGATGGCTCCTGGCCATTTTGTGGCTTTCTGCAGTCACTTTGCATGTTGTCTTAAGTCTGACTTCCACTCCTAAGAAGAGGGATTGTCTTACTCTCAGAGGAAGCTGGACGAGACCGACGCTTTGTGGCGTGCAGCCTGTCCCCGCCGACTCCAAGAAGTGACGCTATCGCCCCAAACCGCTGCACTTCATGGCGAAGCCTTACTGACACGGGGGAGGATGGCTGCCTCTCCAGCAAAAATAAAACATCCCATAAAAAAGCGGGCAGGATTTAGTCACTTTGTGGTCTCACGCGAGGTCAAGAAACCTAAAATAAGTCATGGAGACTAGAGATCGACAATATGTTTTTTTTTAGGGTCGAAACCAATACCGATTATTATATAAGGCCGATTACTGATATTTTGAGCTGATATATTTCAACATAAATACTATCAGCTGGACAAACTTGGAAGTTTTTTTTTAACGAAGTGGGAGACAAGTAGCAGCGCTAATATTCTGTTTAATTTAGCAGCAAAACAAACACCTTTATTACACGCGTCTAAGAAGAACATCAACATTTGCTTTTCAAAATATGGCAAATCTCCTGAAAATGTGTAAAAATAAGACATTTCCCAACATCGCCATCTACTCAAGTTTTATAGTAGTTTATGGATTTCATTCATTGGAAGGTTTCCTTGTTAGGGACCCTGAAATATTGCCAACATTTCAATAAAAACATTTCTGGTCTTCACGTAGATTATAGTTGAGACATTTTTAATCTGGCAGACATTTCTTCCTGGATGTTACATAAAGTATGAGAATGTGTGAGCGGCTGCCTGCTCTTCTTTACTTATTGTATTTTCCCAAGTGTAGAGCGCACCGGTATATAAGCCACACTAACCAAATTTTAGAGCTTTTTTCCCATATATTTAGCTGCATCGGACTATAAATCGCAGATAAATACGTTGTGAAATGAGGTATTTACACAGAAATATTCTGTTAATGTTTATTTAGATACCTTGATTGTTTCCAAACGGTGTCTGTAACACGGCAGTAAAACGGCTGATCAAACAAAACAGAAGTCATCGTCATGGACCCACTAGCTGCGCAAGCTAGTTGTCCATTCAGCTAAACAGACTCAATAACTTCATGATGATGTTTTGGTGAATTTACTGAGGAATTTGTGAAACTGAAACAATTAAAAAAGAATGCCATTGTAAGTTAATAATAGTATATTAGCTAATGCTAACAATGCTAGCTTCATTGCATTACGATAGCACGTACAAATAGGCATGAAAACACTCCTACAGACATCACGCATGGGACCGTTCAGTAAGTAAGAATTGTTTTAGTTATATTGTAAAACTTACAAACAGTGTTTGGAGTGATGAATGAAGAATCCATACGAGTAGAAACGTTACGGACGGCTAGATGACTGAACGGCAATTCTACTTCCAGTTTTGAAGCACTATATAGAAGGACACTGCAGCACATCCAGTGAGTGAACCGGTCCAAAAGATGGCGCCATAGCACAAACAATAAAACAATTTTTGTATTTGCTGGTTTTTAATTTTTTTATTATTTGTATTATGCTGTCAGCACAGAAAAATCCATAAATTGGCCGCACCGTCTTTTAATAAACTTTTTGGTAGTGGTGGTAAAAAAAAAAAAAAAAAAGAGCCTGGTGAAATTTGAGTTTCAGTTTCACACATGGGACAGTTTAGTAAGTAAAAATTGTTGTAGTTATATTGTAAAACCTACAAACGTTGTTTGGAGTGATGAGTGAAGAATCCATACGAATAGAAACTCTGGACGGCTAAAAGATAGAACGGCACTTCTACTTCCTATTCAACGCTTTAGACAGCAGGAAACACTTGTAGGAATTCAACCAGCAGCAGTGAGCAAACTCGTTAAAAAAAACACCATTTAAGTGTCTTTGCTTGTGTCTCATGAAAACTGTTTGCTTTATGGCCGTCAGCGAAGAAAAACCCATAAATTAGCCGCACCGTTTTACTTGCCGCAGGGTTTAAAGTGTAGGAAAAAAGTAGTGTCCGATAGTGCGGAATTTACGGCATGTCTCCTAATTGTCAATATATTTACACTAAGTTTGGATTTTTGCCAGAAATGTTTTAATTCGTCGTCTTCATGTGCATCCGTGTCTGTCTGATTGTGTAAAAAAAACAAAAAACAATCAATACCGATAAAAAAAAAGAAGGCAGATACCGATAAAAAAAGGCAGATACCAATAAACGTCCAAATGACAAATATCGGCGCCGATAATCGGTCGATCTCTAATGGAGACACTTGATAAATTCATACTATAGTAGGAAGCACAAGAAACCGAAAGGAATATATAAACCAGGGGTGCCCAATACGTCGATGTCAAGCTACCGGTCGATCGTGGAGGGTGTGTCAGTCGATCGCCAGCCAGGCATTAAAAAAATAGACCTAAAAATTAGCGGACATCAATCTTCACCAAGACGTCACTTTTGTCACTTGATTGACATTCTCAGCACACGAGGGTCTTGTGAGATGACGCTGGCTGCTACCAGATCATTATTAAGGAAAAATGACCGACAGGAAGGAGAGAAACACTTTTTTATTTCAACAGACTCTCGCGCCGTCAAAACTCTAAAGACCGAGTTTTGATGAAGCATATCTAAAGTGCTGCTTCATCCTGCCTGCGCTAACAAAATAGGAGTCTCAGAAAGCTAGCGCACACAAGCTAGCAAGCTACGGAGTTTGCCGCCAAGGTATTTCTTGTAAAGTATAAAAAGGAATATGGAAGCTGGACAAATAAGATGCCAAAAACCAACCACTTGCATGTAGTACTGGACAGAAAGGAGGACTTTTTTTTCTCCCCCATTTATAAATTAAATGAGTTATACTTGTATAGCGCTTTTCTACCTTCAAGGTACTCAAAGCGCTTTGACAGTATTTCCACATTCACCCATTCACACACACATTCACACACTGATGGCGGGAGCTGCCATGCAAGGCGCTAACCAGCAGCCATCAGGAGCAAGGGTGAAGTGTCTTGCCCAAGGACACAACGGACGTGACTAGGATGGTAGAAGGTGGGGATTGAACCCCAGTAACCAGCAACCCTCCGATTGCTGGCAGAGCCCCTAGCTAAATTTGAATATTCTTGTCTTCATGAAAGAAAGGAATCTATATGTGTTAAACATGCTTGTATTATCATGAAACACCTTTAACTTGTTAACGCCTCTTTCATAAATACATAAATATAAATTATAAATATGAATGAGGTAGATCCCCTCGACTTGGACAGTTGAAAAGTAGCTCGCCTGCAGAAAAGGTGTGGGCACCACTGATATAAACAATCACTCAGACTGCCAATGTGGATACTTGGCTCCTTTATGAACCCCGACACTAAATATGTCTGACATGTCATCCTCCTTCAGGGCTAAATGTTACAATATTATTCCTGGCTCCTGATAAGAGGAACACAACAAACTGAAGCTCAAACTTCACCAGGCTCTTTTTTATAATACCACCATCAAGGAGGTTTTCTCCTGTTGATTGGTCGCTTTACACACATACAACTACCGAAAATGCCAACTTTTTTTCTTACGCTTTGTACTCTGCGGCCTATGAAATGGTGCAGCTCATTCATGGATTTTTCTTCGCTGACATCATAATAGGTGTATATATATATATAAATGATAAATGGGTTATACTTGTATAGCGCTTTTCTACCTTCAAGGTACTCAAAGCGCTTTGACAGTATTTCCACATTCACCCATTCACACACACACACACACACACACATATATATATATAGTGAAGTGAATTACATTTATATAGCGCTTTTTCTCAAGTGACTCAAAGCGCTTTACATAGTGAAACCCAATATCTAAGTTACATTCAAACCAGTGTGGGTGGCACTGGGAGCAGGTGGGTAAAGTGTCTTGCCCAAGGACACAACGGCAGTGACTAGGATGGCGGAAGCGGGGATCGAACCTGCAACCCTCAAGTTGCTGGCACGGCCGCTCTACCAACCGAGCTATACCGCCCAATCATTGGTACTTTAATCTTAATCTTAACTTCCAGTTTTGAAGCAGTCAATAGGAGGACACTGCAGTGTATTTGGTGGGTTTTAAAAATTATATATATATATATAATTTTTAAAACCCACCATGCAAATATATATATATATATATATAATTTTTAAAACCCACCAAATAAAAATCACTGCAGTGTCCTCCTATTGACTGCTTCAAAACTGGAAGTTAAGATTAAGATTAAAGATTAAAGTACTGCAGTGTATTTGGTGGGTTTTAAAAATTATATATATATATATATATATATATATATATATATATATATATATATATATATATATATATATATATATATATATATATATATATATATATATATATATATAATATATATATATATATATATATATATATATATATATATATATAATTTTTAAAACCCATATATATATATATAATTTTTAAAACCCACCAAATAAAAATCACTGCAGTGTCCTCCTATTGACTGCTTCAAAACTGGAAGTTAAGATTAAGATTAAAGATTAAAGTACCAATGATTGTCACACACACACTAGATGTGGTGAAATTTGTCCTCTGCATTTGACCCATACCCTTGGGGAGCAGTGGGCAGCAGCGGAATTGCCCTTCAGCCTTGTAGCCGTCCATAGCGCTTAGAAAAGACTAAGTAGATGGCTCCATTTACCGTTAATTCCAGACAATAAACCGCTACTTTTTTCCTACACTTCGAACCCTGTGGCAAATAGTTAAAAACAAACAAACAAATACACTGAAAAGGTGTTTTATTGTTTGTGCTATGGCACCATCTTATGGACAAGTTCGCTCACTGCAGGTGCTGCAGTGTCCTATTTGGTGCTTTCAACCGTCCATAGCATTTTTACTCATATGGATTCTTCATTCATCACTCGAAGCAACGTTTGTAAGTTTTACAATATAACTAAAACAATTCATACTTACTAAAGAGCCCCATGTGTGATGTCTGAAGGAGTGTTTTCACGCATATTTGTACGTGCTATCGTACAGTATTGAAGCTAGCATTGTTAGTATTAGCTAATATGTTATTATTAACTTACAATGGCATTCTTTATGTATTGTTTCAGTTTCACAAATTCCTCAGTAAATTCACCAAAACGTCACCGTGGAGTTATTGAGTCTCTTTAGCTGATTGGAGAGCTAGCTCGCGCAGCCAGTGGGTCCATGACAATGACTTCTGTTTTGTTTGATCAGCCGTTTTACTGCCGTATTACAGACACCGTTAGGAAACAATTAAGGTATGTAAATTAACATTTACAGAATCTTTCTGTGTAAATAACTCATTTCACAACGTATATATCTGCGGCTTATAGTCCGTTACCGCTAATATGTGGGAGAACAAATTCTGCTAAAATTTAGTGGGTGCAGCTTATGTACCGGTGCTCTATAGTCCAGAAAAGACGGTAGATTGGAACATTCGACTTCATGGCAAAGACTACGTCCAACACACCATAGCCTATACACTACTGCCATCTAGTGTCTTGGAATTGCAACTGCATGCAAAGTAGCAAATATACTACTTGCAAATGAGACTCAGAGGTGGAGAGAATCAAGATGTAACAACTGGACAGCACATTTATCATCTCACTGTTAAATGTTCAAATATATTGTTGTATTCAACAAAAGTAGAGAAAATTGTTACAGTTGAGGTTTGTTTCTACATGGAAGCTCCTCCTCCAGCCTTGCACAAAAACAAACCTCGCTCTCTGGAGGTGCAGATCTAAAAGGTTGCAATTGATGGAGTTTTAGACTCCGACAATGTATTTTTGGCCCCAGCAGGACTCTTAAAGCCAAAGCCAAGGTCTAACCCTGCCAAGTTGGGACTGTCAGCCGTGAATCTTCTCCCAGACTCAGCGCTATTCTATAAATATTACTGCTTATAAAGTGCATTACAAACCGGCTTAAGAACGGGAGCCGTAGAGACGCGCAGGCCGAGACATGTCACGTGCGCCGCGTTGTTGGCGATGAGAAAATAATCACTGAGTGGCGGCGAGGAGAAGTGAAACCTTCTTGCGCAACTAAATTTGCAGAGGGATCACATTGGGGCTCAAGTGCAGGCATCAGCAAGTTGACAGCCAATGGCGTCACTGACAGAGCAGTCATTACGGAAACATGAAAACAGTATCAGTGCTTTTTTATCCGTCGCCATGACAACAGCATAGGGGCCTTAAAATTACAAGAAGGGACTCAAGCGCCTTTTAAACTTGACCATGAATGGACGTACACTTTGCTGCGGCAGAAACGTTGTATCAAAACAAGGAGTGTCCCGATCGCAACCAATATTCTCCTAATATCAGCAAAAAAACAAGTGTGGAATGATATCATGTTGGATGGGAAATGTGTGACATCAGGTGCGATACAAGCAATCCTGCAGCGTGTTGACTTGTGCACAGCCAGTTAACAACAAAGCTGCTCTTTTCTTCTATTTTAGTCAAATCCTTTACAAAAGGTAAACATGGTAGGCTATAGGCTACTCGGAGATAGCAGCTACACAACAACTAAGCACACAATAGCACATAAAGTAGACGTACGTAATAATAATTGAACAATATTGCAGTGTAAAACATCACATTTGTCAAAATAGACAAGTGGCAAATATTATAGTTGCATATTACTTACACATACAAAGTCTCCAAGGCAGAGGTGTATTAGAAAATATCGAGTAACAATCGTGTCCGCATTGTCATTGAACTTACTGCGTTACGAGTTAAACTTCATGAATTATTGTGGCCAATTACCACTCCACTTCAACACAAAGACAGCATAAGTCCATTGCAGACGGTCAATAATAAATAGGTTTTTGTTTTTTCAAACCTATCATTGTTTTTTGTTTGACTCATTTCACTTAATCAAACATTTTCTAACATTCCACTAGGGTTGTACGGTACACCGCTACTAATAAAGTATCGTCGTACTAATGAATTAAAAAGGGTACAGCACTGCCTCTGAAAAATGCATGTGGGCATATATATATATATATATATATATATATATATATATATATATATATATATATATACATATAT
>NC_084740.1:71366977-71371977 GCF_033978785.1 Entelurus aequoreus
ATTAGTCATTTTTGCGAGGGCTGTCTCCGTAGAGTGATTTGCCCTGAAACCGGATTGAAAAGGTTCACAGAGCGCTAAGTGTTCATTTAGCTGCTGTGCGACAATTTTTTTCGAGAATTTTCGAGATAAACGGAAGGTGGGAGACCGGCCGGTAGTTCACCATGAGGTCAGGATCGAGGTTAGGTCTTTTGAGTAGAGGATGAATAACCGCTTTTTTGAATGCTAGGGGAACAGTACCAGAGGAAAGTGATAAGTTTATAATATTTAACACTGATGGACCTAATAATACAAAAAGCTCCTTGATAAGTTTCCCAGGAATTGGGTCAAGTAAACATGTTGTTTGTTTTGTCCCATTTACACATTTTAACAATTCCTCCAATGTAATTTCATCAAAGAGAGAGAAACTATTTTGGAGGGCAGTGTCCGTCGTATATACAGTCGTATTTGTGTTAATAGAACCCAGTTGTAGCTGAGATGCATTGTCTTTAATCTCTTTTCTAATTACTTCAATTTTCTTATTAAAGAAATTCATAAAGTCATCTGCTGAGTGGGTGGAGCTACTGGGAGGAGTCCCTTGTTGGGTTAGCGATGCTACTGTACTAAACAAAAATTTAGGATCATTTTTGTTGAGGTGGATGAGATTTGAGTAATATTTAGCTTTAGCTGAGGTAAGCATGCGTTTATAAGTTATTAAACTATCACTCCATGCTTGATGGAAAACCTCAAGTTTAGTCGCACGCCATTTGCGTTCCAGCTTTCTACATGATAATTTCTGGGCTTTAGTTTCTTCTGTAAACCATGGGGTACGCCTTTTAGGGGCCCTTTTTAGCTTTAGCGGTGCTAAACTATCAATGGTGTCGCGCAGGGCGTCGTTAAAGCTGTTAGTGAGGTTATCAATAGAGCCCACATAATTTGGGAATGGTGCCATTACCGAAGGCAGGTCAGTAAGAGTCGTCGTTGTGGCAGCATTAATGTTGCGGCTGCTATAGTAGTTATTATTATTATTATTAGTTTGTTGACAATGAGTCAGAACTTCAAATTTTATAAGGTAATGATCGGACATTACTTTAGTGTACGGGAGTATCGTAACTTTAGAGGTGGTGACACCCCTGACAAGCACTAGATCTATCGTATTACCGTTGCGATGCGTGGGTTCATTTATTATTTGTGTAAGACAACAGCTATCAATTATAGTCTGGAGCGCCACGCATGGAGGGTCCGATGGGGTATTCATATGGATGTTAAAGTCTCCCATTAAGATTATATTGTCGGCGTGCGTCACTAGATCAGCAACGAACTCTGAAAATTCATTGATAAAGTCCGAATAGGGCCCTGGGGGCGGTAGATGACAGCCAGGGTGCAGAGGCAGCGGTGTGACAAACTTCACAGTAAGCACCTCAAACGAGTTATATTTATTATTTAGGTCCGAGGTAAGGCTGAAGTTTTTGTTGTATATTAGTGCAACACCCCCACCCCTTTTAATGGGACGGGCAATATGCGTTCCCGTATAGCCAGGAGGAGACGCCTCACCTAGCGCAAAAAATTCGTCTGTTTGAGCCAGGTCTCGGCTAGACCAACGACATCAAGATTGTTGTCTCTGATGACTTCATTAACTAATAACGTTTTGGAAGACAATTACCTTATGTTTAAAAAGCCCATATTATAGGTAGTGGGCTGTTTTGAGGAGTTTTTGTTGAAAGTATCCGTAGTAGCAATATTAATAATGTTACGTTTATTATGCGTAGTGCACTTTAAATAATTTCGACCATATCTAGGAATTGATATGACAGGAATTTTTAGATTGTTTGCCACCTCAGTAAAATGCATGTCCACCTCTGACGCAGAAAAAACATTATGTGAGTTGTATATTATTCTAAGAGAATTGCTATGTGTGCAGGGATTATCCAGCCTGGCGCTGGCTAGTTCTAGCTTAACAGACTCCTTATTAGCGCTTCTTTGTGGATTAGCATTTAGCTTTTTCGTTAGCCCCGCTAACAACAACGCATTTAGCTTTGTTGTTAGCCCCCGCCCGACACCCCCCGCTTCTGCTTCCGAGGGCATCGCTTACGTCTCTTTCGTTGACGGTCTCCGCTGGTAGTGGACGCCGCTGCTTCAAAGGCCACTGCTGGATGTAGCTCGCGAAGAATTCCCAAGCTAGCGAGTAGGTCCACCGTACACGCATCTTTCAGCCCAAAATGGCCCGATCTCTCCACATCCAGAATCGTAAGTCGGTCGTAAGTGATCACGGAGTGAACACGCTGTGAGCCAGCCTTGAAATTGACTGAATTGAGGGGTATTTTTGCCAAATCGGTCTACACTTCCAGGAGCGCTCGCAAGAAGCCGCTGCCTTGAAGCACCGCCATCTTGGAAAAAAGTCTTATTCTTTTAATTTTGCAACCGTTTACCCCAAATAGCTTATAAATTGGTACTTGACATATGCTAACTGAATTTTACACTTTTTTTTGCTAATTATGTCGCCATACACCTTAGCTTAGATATTAGATAGATAGATAGATAGATAGTACTAGATATGGTACATGACCTATGCTAACTGTTAGCAGGCTAAAGTTAGTATGTTAACATTAACATGCTAGCTTATTTTTTTAATTTTGCAACCGTTTATCCCAAATAGCATATAAATTGTTACTTGACATATGCTAACTGAATTTTACACTTTGTCGCCATACACTTTAGATATTAGATATGGTACATGACCCATGCTAACTCTTACCAGGCTAAAGTTAGTACACTAACTGTTTACCCCAAATAGCACATATATTTGTACTTGACATATGCTAACTGAATTTGACACTTTTTTTTTGCTAATTATGTCACCATACATCTTAGATATTAGATATGATACATGACCTATGCTAACTGTTAGCAGGCTAAAGTTAGTATGTTAACATTAACATGCTAGCTTATTTTTAAAATTTTGCAACCGTTTACCCCAAATAGCATATATATTGGTACTTGACATATGCTAACTGAATTTTACACTTTTTTTAGATCATTTCGCAGCCGTGCACTTTAAACTTGTATAACTTGGACGTGTTTCTCGCGATTCCGCTCTCTCCGCTTGGAAGCATCAACAAGCAGAACCAGCATCGGGACCACGAGGACCACTTGCACATACGCCTTGAGCGGAAAACCTTTTTAAAGCCACTTCAGCGTTCCTCCACCGCGCTGCGTTCCCACAGAGCTATGAGGCCGCCTCGTATTTTTAGGCGGGACTTGTGGAGCGAGGCCATAATTGACATCCAGAGCAAAATGAAAGGAATCCGTAAACATCAGAATGTGGTCTTCAATAAAAGCATGTTTCAATGTTGGACGCTCCTCAAGTGACGTCACTTTAATAACAGCGCTACCTAGTATCAAAATGTGTTTTTGATACTTCTTGATACTTTTCTAAATAAAGAGGACCACAAAAAAATGTCATTAATGTCTTTATTTTAACAAAAACTCTTATGGTACATTAAACATATGTTTCTTATTGCAATTTAGTCCTTAAATAAAATAGTGAACTTACAAGACAGCTTGTCTTTTAGTAGTAAGTAAAGAAACAAAGGCTCCTAATTAGTCTGCTGACGTATGCAGTAACATATTGTGTCATTTATCATTCTATTATTTTGTCAACATTATGAGGGACAAACTGTAAACCCCCCCCCCCCCCCCCCCCCCCCCCACCGTTTACTCCAAATGGCATTTAACTTGTTACTTGACATATGCTAACTCAATTTTTTACACTTTTTAAAGCTCATTTCGCAGCTGTACACTTTAGACTGATATAACTTGGTACATGGCCTATGCTAAATGTTAGCATGCTAATGTTAACATGATGATATTCTAACATTAACATGCTAACTAATTTAGCAAATTTTGCAACCGTTTACCCCCAAAGGGCATTTAACTTGTTACTTGACATATGCTAACTCAATTTTTACACTTTTTTTAAGCTAATTTTGCAGCTGTACATTTTAAACTGATATAACTTGATACATGGCCTATGCTAACTGTTAGCACGCTAATGTTAACATGATGATATTCTAACATTAACATGCTAACTAATTTAGCAAATTTTGCAACCGTTTACCCCCAAAGGGCATTTAACTTGTTACTTGACATATGCTAACTACATTTTTACACTTTTTTAAGCTAATTTTGCAGCTGTACACTTTAAACTGATATAATAATAATAATACCTGGGATTTATATAGCGCTTTTCTAAGTACCCAAAGTCGCTTTACATGTTTTTCTGAACCCATCTTGGTATAACTTGGTACCTGGCCTATGCTAACTGTTAGCATGCTAATTTCAACATGATGATATGCTAACATTAACATGCTAACTCATTTTGCTAATTTTGCAACCGTTTACCCATAAGGGCATTTAACTTGCTACTTGACATATGTTAACTGAATTTTACACCTTTTTAAGCTCATTTTGCAGCCGTACACTTTAGACTCATATAACTTGGTATGGCCTATGCTAACTATTAGCTCGCTAATGTTAACATGATGGCATACTGACATTAACATGCTAACTCATTTAGAACATTTTGTAACCATTTACCCATAGGGGCATTTAACTTGGTACTTGACACATGCTAACTAAGTTTTAACACTTTTTTAAAGCTAATTTCGCAACTGTACACTTTAAACTGATATAACTTGGTACATGGCCTATGCTAACTGCTAGCATGCTAATTTCAACATGATGATATGCTAACATTAACATGCTAACTCATTTTGCTAATTTTGCAACCGTTTACTCCAAATGGCATTTAACTGGTTACTTGACATATGCTAACTAAATTTTTACACTTTTTTTAAGCTAATTTTGCAGCCGTACACTTTAGACTCATATAACTTGGTACGTGGCCTATGCCAGTGGTTCTCAAATGCGTACCCCTGGGGGTACTTGAAGGTATGCCAAGGGGTACGTGAGATTTTTTTTAAATATTCTAAAAAAAGCAATTCAAAAATCCTTTATAAATATAA
>NC_084740.1:71379477-71386977 GCF_033978785.1 Entelurus aequoreus
CGCTGACAAGCAGCACACACGCTTATAGACACAGACGTATAAAATGAAAGATACGGAGTGCTCCCAAATAACTTTTTAAGGTTTGGGTTTTGGGGAAAGTAGCAAGTCATGTCAAGTCAAAAGCCTCAAGTCCAAGTGAAGTCACAAGTCATTGATGTTAAAGTCTAAGTCGAGTTGCAAGTCTCTTTACATTTTGTCAAGTCGAGTCTAAAGTCATCAAATTCATGACTCGAGTCTGACTCGAGTCCAAGTCATGTGACTCGAGTCCACACCTCTGGTCAGTACGTCTCTGCAGCACCCAGCATTGTCCCACCCACACAACCATCTGATTGGTTACACGCAGAACGGTAACAGCCAATCAGCAGTGCGTATTCAGAGCGCTGGTAACAGCCAATCAGCAGTGCGTATTCAGAGCGCATGTAACAGCCAATCAGCAGTGTGTATCCAGAGCGCATGGAATCGGTGCTCAGGCAGGCAGAGAGGAGAGACGGTGGGTTGAGCAGAAAGGTGTTTAGCAGGTGAGCATAATGCAGCGAACTCTCCCCAAATTATAATAAACACTTCCAAGTCAACTACTAGTAACATCACTATGAGCCCGTTGACGTTCTAGAAACATAAGCGGCAGCTCAGCTCACTCGCAGTCCTTGAGGTGAAGGCTAATTAGCTTTTAGCTTAACGTTAGCTCATTTTGCGGTGTGTGTGCGTGTGTGCGTGCATGCGTGCGTGCATGCGTGCGTGTGTGTGTTACGGACAGCAAATCGCTGTCTGTCTGAGAGAAAAACAAGCATTATTGACATACAGTTAACAACTAAGTTATTTCACTCAACCTTTTTCTGTGTTGATTGAGCTGTGTTGAAGCAGCAAAAAAGGACATTATGTTAAATGAAGAGTTTCTGTCTCTGATAGTTGTTATAATAATGTAACTGTATCATAAAGCCTACATGAACTCTATGGTGTTCAGGGATGAATAGTCTCTCCTATTGCTATTGTACTATTTTTTTCAGCTATAGTTACATTAATCATTAGTAATGTAGTAGCTTAGTTTTGAATGGCAGGGTCCCTGCTATCACATGTTGATAAAAATATAACATTTACATAATAAAAATCCTCCTTGTTCCCTACTTCTTACTTCCTGCTACCTTATTCCCGACTTCCTACTTCATCCTTCCTTGTTTCCTACTTCTTACTTCCTGCTTCCTTATTCCCGACTTCCTGCTTCCTTGTTCCATACTTCTTCCTGCTCCCTTATTTCTGACTTCTTACTTCCTGCTTCCTTGTACTTCTTCCTTGTTTCCTACTTCTTACTTCCTGCTTCCTTATTCCCGTCTTCTTGCTTCCTTGTTTCCTACATCTTTATTCCCGACATCGTACTTCCTGCTTCCTTGTTCCCTACTTATTACTTCCTGCTTCCTTGTTCCCAACCTCCTGCTTACTTGTTTCATACTTCTTACTTCCTTATTCCCGACGTCCTACTTCCTGCTTCCTTGTTTCCTACTTCTTCCTTCCTGCTTACTTATTCCCGACTTCCTGCTTCCTTGTTTCCTACTTCTTACTTCCTTATTTCCGACTTCCTACTTCCGGCATCCTTGTTTCCTACTTCTTACTTCCTGCTTACTTATTCCCGACTTCCTGCTTCCTTGTTTCCTACTTCTTACTTCCTGCTTCTTTATTCCCGACTTCCTGCTTCCTTGTTGCCTACTTTTTACTTCCTGCTTCCCTATTCCCGACTTCCTGCTTCCTTGTTCCCTACTTCTTAATTCCTGCTTCCTTGTTTCCTACTTCTTACTTCCTGCTTACTTATTCCCGACTTCCTGCTTCCTTGTTTCCTACTTCTTACTTCCTGCTTCTTTATTCCCGACTTCCTGCTTCCTTGTTGCCTACTTCTTACTTCCTGCTTCCCTATTCCCGACTTCCTGCTTCCTTGTTCCCTACTTCTTAATTCCTGCTTCCTTATTCCAGACTTCCTACTTCCTGCTTCCTTGTACTTCTTACTTCCTGCTTCCTTATTCCCCCTTGTTCCCTACTTCTTAATTCCTGCTTCCTTATTCCTGACTTCCTGCTTCCTTGTACTTCTTACTTCCCGCTTCCTTATTCCCGACTTCCTACTTCCTTGTTTCCTACTTCTTACTTCCTGCTTCCTTATTCCAGACTTCCTACTTCCTCCTTCGTCGTTTCCTACTTCCTTATTCCCGACTTCCTGCTTCCTTGTTTCCTACTTCTTACTTCCTGCTTACTTATTCCCGACTTCCTGCTTCCTTGTTTCCTACTTCTTACTTCCTGCTTCTTTATTCCCGACTTCCTGCTTCCTTGTTGCCTACTTTTTACTTCCTGCTTCCCTATTCCCGACTTCCTGCTTCCTTGTTCCCTACTTCTTAATTCCTGCTTCCTTGTTTCCTACTTCTTACTTCCTGCTTACTTATTCCCGACTTCCTGCTTCCTTGTTTCCTACTTCTTACTTCCTTATTTCCGACTTCCTACTTCCGGCATCCTTGTTTCCTACTTCTTACTTCCTGCTTACTTATTCCCGACTTCCTGCTTCCTTGTTTCCTACTTCTTACTTCCTGCTTCTTTATTCCCGACTTCCTGCTTCCTTTTTGCCTACTTCTTACTTCCTGCTTCCCTATTCCCGACTTCCTGCTTCCTTGTTCCCTACTTCTTAATTCCTGCTTCCTTGTTTCCTACTTCTTACTTCCTGCTTACTTATTCCCGACTTCCTGCTTCCTTGTTTCCTACTTCTTACTTCCTGCTTCTTTATTCCCGACTTCCTGCTTCCTTGTTGCCTACTTCTTACTTCCTGCTTCCCTATTCCCGACTTCCTGCTTCCTTGTTCCCTACTTCTTAATTCCTGCTTCCTTATTCCAGACTTCCTACTTCCTGCTTCCTTGTACTTCTTACTTCCTGCTTCCTTATTCCCCCTTGTTCCCTACTTCTTAATTCCTGCTTCCTTATTCCTGACTTCCTGCTTCCTTGTACTTCTTACTTCCCGCTTCCTACTTCCTGCTTCCTTGTTTCCTACTTCCTGCTTCCTTATTCCAGACTTCCTACTTCCGGCTTCGTCGTTTCCTACTTCCTTATTCCCGACTTCCGGCTTCCTTGTTTCCTACTTATTACTTCCTGCTTCCTTTTTCCCTGAGTGTAAATGTCCAAGAGTGTTTGATGCTGACTCCTCACAAATAAGAAGTATGGGACGGGCGCTGCATTTTGATGATGTCAGCTTTTCTCTGCTCGTCCTGTGAGTTTGCCGCCAGTCAGTTGTGGTGCAAGTGCAGCTGCGGACTTCTTCCTCACACACTGAGACTTCTGTGCTGCTCCAAATGACAGAGCAGCCTATTTCCACAAGCATCTAATTGTATAGCACCGCACTGTGTGTGTGTGCGTGTGTGTGTGCGTGTGCGTGTGCGTGTGCGTGTGCGTGTGTGTGTGTGTGTGTGTGTGTGTGTGTGTGTGTGTGTGTGTGTGTGTGTTGGCTACACGTGTCATCAGAGAGGGGTGACAACAAAACAGCAGCCTAGAAATAGCAACGTGTGCAAGACCCCCCCCCCCCCCCCTCTCCTTTTTTGGTGCACCTGGTTGCATTGACTTCCCAGCATGCCTTGTGCTTTATTTATAATAATTTATTTGATCACTCATATTCTGTCCATCCGTCTTCATGTGTCCTAACATGCCATAAAGTGTACTCATGATGCATGTAATACATGTTCATGGCCACCGGATGGCGCTTCAAGGCTTGACCTGTTTGTCTGATGTACATTTTAAAAATCAAAAATAGAATTATGTAGCTTCTCATTACAATTTCTTAGTTACCACAATTTTTGTCCATATTAGCATTATTTAATTATTATTAATAATAATGGTAATAATATTAACAGTGTTAATAATAATAATTATTAGTACTTTAATACTAATAATAATCAATCAAAAAAATATACAGCCCTTATTCACAAGTGCCTCAAAGAGTTTCACAAACTCAATAATATATATTGATAATATGAATAATTTAATAATATTAAAAATCAAATACAAAGGAATAAACTCAATAATGATA
Organism: Entelurus aequoreus; assembly: GCF_033978785.1. Lineage (NCBI taxonomy): Eukaryota > Metazoa > Chordata > Actinopteri > Syngnathiformes > Syngnathidae > Entelurus > Entelurus aequoreus. Next base: position 71,383,523 of record NC_084740.1, read on the forward strand.
TTACAAATAACGACAATAATAACAAAAAAGTGATAAGATTAATGATAATGATAATCGTAATAAGAATAATGATAAGAATTATATGAATAATTTTGCTAATAATAATGGTCGTAACAATAATGGCAATACAAATACTAGTGATAAGAATTATAATAAAGATCATGACAAAAAAATATAAGAATAATGATATAATTATAATAATGATAATACGAATAACAGTACTAATAATGATCATTATAATTATAGTTTATAGGATAATAATATTAATGGTTCGTCTAACTGATAAGCTCTTTGTGAATGAAATTAAAAAAAATCTAATGTAAACCAATTTCAATCCACATCTAATCCAGATTGCATAGCTAATATTTGCTAGTATATTATACTAGTAAATATTGATCCACTACTGATAAACTACTTATTTACTATAGACCCATTTCGATCCACTACTTATTCACTACTTATCCACTATTGATCCACTACTTCTCCACGACTGATCCACTACTGATAAACTACTTATTCACTATAGACCCACTTCGATCCACTACTTATTCACTACTTATCCACTATTGATCCACTACTTCTCCACGACTGATCCACTATTGATCTACTGCTTATCCACTGCTTATCCACTATTGATCCACTACTGATCCACTATTGATCTACTACTGATCCACTGCTTATCCACTATTGATCCACTATTGATCCACTGCTTATCCACTATTGATCTACTACTTATCCACGACTGATCCACTATTGATCCGCTATTGATCCACTGTTGATCCCCTACTGATCCACTTCTGATCAGTTACTTATCCATGACTGATCCACTATTGATCCACAATTGTTGTCCTCAGATGGAGCAGCTGTCGGACGAGGAAGTGGAGCTCCGAGAGGATGAGGAGGAGGAAGACAGCGACAAGGAGGACCAGGACTTGGACCAGATGTTTGGAGCCTGGCTGGGGGAGCTGGATAAGCTCACACAGGTAAGATTTAGGATGTGTACACATGACAAATATGACAATCACTCCACCTATTTTCTGTCTGAAACGAGCAACGTCAACAAGCATTACCCACAATACATTGCACGACATAAAGAAGTGAATAAATCAAATCAAATAATCATATATACTGTATGTATACATGTATGTAGCATCACACTTCTACCATGTAAAACAGCAAGAAGATCTCATGGTTGAAACAAAACACTTTATGGAACATAATTTTGTATACTGTACTTTTTTTTTTTTTTTTTAGTACTACAGTACTACCATATATGGAACATAACTTTGTATGCTGTACTCTTTTTTTAGTACTACAGTACTACCATATATGGAACATAACTTTGTATACTGTACTCTTTTTTTAGTGCTACAGTACTACCGTGTATGTAACATAACTTTGTATACCGTACTCTTTTTTTTAGTACTACAGTACTACCATATATGGAACATAACTTTGTATACTGTAATCTTTTTTTAGTACTACAGTACTACCATATATGGAACATAACTTTGCATACTGTACTCTTTTTTTTAGTACTACCATATATGGAACATAACTTTGTTTACTGTACTCTTTTTTTTTTTTTTTTACTACTACAGTACCACCATATTTGGAACATATAGTAGTGGTCAAAAGTTTACATACACTTGTAGAGACCATAATGTCATGGCTGTCTTGAGTTTCCAATCATTTCTACAACTCTTATTTTTTTGTGATAGAGTGATTGGAGCACTCATTGTCACATAAAACAATGACCCCAAACACACGTCAAAAGTGGTAAAGGAATGGCTGAATCTGGCTAGAATTTAGGGTTTTAGAATGGCCTTCCCAAAGTCCTGACTTAAACGTGTGGACAATGCTGAAGAAACAAGTACATGTCAGAAAACTAACAAATTTAGCTGAACTGCACCAATTTTGTGGTAAAAAATTCAACCAGAAGCTTACCAGAAGCTTGTGGATGGCTACCAAAAGCGCCTTATTGCAGTGAAACTTGCCAAGGGACATGTAACCAAATATTAACATTGCTGTATGTATACTTTTGACCCAGCAAATTTGGTCACATTTTCAGTAGACCCATAATAAATTCATAAAAGAACCAAACTTCATGAATGTTTTTTGTGACCAACAAGTATGTGCTCCAATCACTCTATCACAAAAAAATGAGAGTTGTAGAAATTATTGGAAACTCAATACAGCCATGACATTATGTTCTTTACAAGTGTATGTAAACTTTTGACCACGACTGTAACTTTGTTTACTGTACTCTTTTTTTAGTACTACCATATTTGGAACATAACTTTGCATACTGTACTGTTCCTTAGTACTACAGTACTACCATATTTGAAGTACAGTGTAAAGATCTGTAGTAAAAACTACAAAACGTCAACAACAACTACAAAGTCGATACGGAAGTGATTACGTCGATATTTTTATATTCTCAAAACAATTTTTTGGTTACTGTTTACAAATTCGGAGAACAATTCCTTGGACACGAGGACTTTGAGGGAATTTATTTTATTTTATTTTTAATTTTTTTAAAGTAAGAATTTATTTTTACTTTTCTTTTATTCATGTGTACTATTAACTTGTATTAATTATTTAAATATTGTTTTGATATCATAAACTGTCAATAGTATTCTCCAGATATTCTCCAGAAATACATGTATATTTAATACATGTAATCAGTGTTGGTATCGGCTAGGGCTGCAACTAACGATTAATTTGATAATCGATTAATCTCTCGATTATTACTTCGATTAATAATCGGATAAAAGAGACAAACTACATTTCTATCCTATCCAGTATTTTATTGGAAAAAAACAGCATACTGGCACCATACTTATTTTGATTATTGTTTTTCAGCTGTAAATGTTGCAGTTTATAAATAAAGGTTTATTAAAAAAAAAAAAAAAAATTAATTAAAAAAAAAACTCTTCGCATAGCATAGATCCAACGAATCGATGACTAAATTAATCGGCAACTATTTTAATAATCGATTTTAATTAATTTAATCGATTAGTTGTTGCAGCCCTAGTATCGGCCAGTGTATGATCAGTGTATCATCAAATATAAAACTGATTATTAGATATTACTTTGTCGACCTACATGGGTTGCTTTTAGAAGCTTGAGTGTAGAAAATGTATCAAACTAAATGAACAGAAACAATTTTCCTTCATGTTTTAGTTTTTTATCGCCAGATGTAAATAAGTGTTAAATTGTATTCAGTACGATCTTAAAACCTGCAGAGAGTACAAAAGAAATACTACAAGTACGTAGGATTTGTGCTGGTATCACATCAGTCAATACAATATTGGTATCGTATCAGACTTCCCCTAATTGTTTATGTTTACATTTGTTTAGTTGATGTCATTTCTCACAATACAAACTGAACTAAAAATGTTCTTTGTTGATGTGACTTATTAAAATGTAGTAAAAAGTTTCTAAGTTGAGAC
>NC_084740.1:71391977-71394477 GCF_033978785.1 Entelurus aequoreus
CAGTAGTGGTCAAATACAAATAAGGCAACAAGAGAAGTATCCTACAATTCTCTTTTGTAAAGTAAATCTGAACAGCCTATATGGGCATCTACATCAACTATATATTTGCCTGAGAAGCTGGAAAGGACAAAAAAAACCATTTATTTTTATTTAAAAAAAATTTTTTTTAATTTGTGGCGGACGTAATTCTTTCGTGGCGGGCCGCCACAAATAAATGAATGTGTGAGAAACACTGTATATGTTTATTATGTTACGTTTTTTTACGTTAGAGTCCTTCTGCTGATTAGTCAGGCTCCTCTGCTGGTCGCAGCCGTGTATTACACTCCATTTTACATCCATACAATGTGCGGACTTGTTAACGATGAATTATTGTCCTAATTGCTTCTTGACAGGTGCGCTCCATCGCCCACTCTTCACGCTCCTCCATCACCTCGGCCTCAGGAACCTCCGTCAACTCGGCTTCCTCCATGGACTCTCTGGACAACGTTCACCACGCAAACCAATCCGACAGCCCTCATGCCGCTTTAGCCCCGCCCCCAGCCAACGGTGCCAGCCAAGGTCGTGATAGCACGGAGGTAAGCAGTCATTTTGATCCATGCACAGCATTCTACAACATTCCACATTGTTGGACGCCTGCTAGTTCTACTTTTCTCTCATATTTTATTATACTTTATAAATTATTATGTCTATATACTATTATACTATTCTATTTTAGTATACTTTATAAATTATTATGTCTTTATACTATTATACTATTCTATTGTATTATACTTTATAAATTAGTATGTCTTTAAATTATTATACTCTTCTATTTTATTATACTTTATAAATGATTACGTCTATAGATTATTATACTCTTCTATATTATTATACTTTATAAATTATTATGTCTATGTATTATTATACTCTTCTGTATTATTATACTTTATAAATTATTATGTCTATATATTATTATACTCTTCTATATTTTTATACTTTATAAATTATTATGTATATATATTATACTCTTCTATGTTATTATACTTTATAAATTATTATGTCTATATATTATTATACTATTCTATATTATTATACTTTATAAATTATTATGTCTATATATTATTATACTCATTATTATTATACTTTATGAATTATTATTTCTATATATTATCATACTTTTCTATATTATACTTTATAAATGATTATGTCTATATATTGTTATACTCATCTATATTAATATACTTTATAAATTATTATTTCTATATATTATTATACTTTATAAAGAATGATATTCCTATATATTGTTATAATCTTATATATTTTTATACTTTATAAAATAATATCTCTATATATTATTATACTTTTCTATATTATTGTACTTTATTAATTATTATGTCTATATATTATTATACTCTTCTATATTATTATATTTTATAAATAATGATGTTCCTATATATTATACTCTTATATATGATTATACTTTACAAATGATTATATTCCTATGTATTATAGTCTTCTTTATTATACTTTATAAATTATTATATTTCTATGTATTATTATACATTTCTATATTTCTATACTTTATAAATTATTATATTAATATATTATTTTACTTTATATAGCATTACATTCCTATATATTATTATACTCTTCTATATTATTATACTTGATAAATTATTATTCCTATACTCCTCCATATTATTACACTTTATAAATAATGATGTTCCTATTTATTATTATACTCTTCTATATTATTATACTTGAAAAATTATTATATTCCTATATATTATTATAATTTCTATATTAATATATTTGATATATTATTATATTTCTATATGTTATTATAGTAGTCTGTATTATAATACTTTAGAAATATATATATTCTATATTATTGTATTCTATATTATTTTACTTTTTAAATAATTATCTTTCTATATTTTCTAAAATACTATTCTCTATTATTATACTTCATAAATAATTATATTCCTATACATTATTATACTTTTCTATATTATTATAATGTATACATTAGCATATGTATACGCTCATTGTGTCATACTTTATATATTATTATGCTTTCATATATTATTGTACTTTATATATTAGTATACTCCTATACATTATTATACTTTATATAGTATTATACTCATATTACTATACTTTATATATTATTATACACTTATATATAATTATACTCATACATGTTTATACTTTATATATTATTATACTATTATATATTATCCATTCATCCATTTTCTACCGCTTGTCCCTTTTGGGGGGGGCTGGAGCCTATCCCAGCTGCTATCATACTTCTCTATATATTATACTGTATAATTGTACTCTTCTATATTAATATACCCTATATATTGTTACTCTTTATACATTTTAAACTCTGTTATTTTACTCTATATTATTGTACTTTGTATAATATAAAATTGTATGTATTGTAATAGTCTTCTATGTTATTATACTCTATACATTTTATACTATGTAATATTATTATACCACGTAATATAATTTT
>NC_084740.1:71399477-71421977 GCF_033978785.1 Entelurus aequoreus
TAACATATATCCTATATGATACAAAACGTCTTAGTAGTACAGCCTCCCCCTCGTTTTATTGATCCTAAAAACTAGTTTTATTGGTCCTAATAACTAGTTTTATTGATCCTAATGACTAGTTGTATTGATCCTAATAACTAGTTTTATTGATCCTAATGACTACTTTTATTGATCATAATTAGTTTTATTGATTCAACTAACCAGTTTTATTGATCCTAATAACCTGTTTTATTGATCCTAAAAACTAGTTTTATTGGTCCTAATAACTAGTTTTATTGATCCTAATGAGTAGTTTTATTGATCCTAATAACTACTTTTATTGATCCTAATGACCTGTTTTATTGATCCAAATAACCAGTTTTATTGATCCTAATAACTACTTTTATTGATCGTAATTAGTTTTATTGATTCAACTAACCAGTTTTATTGATCCTAATAACCTGTTTTATTGATCCTAAAAACTAGTTTTATTGGTCCTAATAACTAGTTTTATTGATCCTAATGACTAGTTTTATTGATCCTAATGACCTGTTTTATTGATCCAAATAACCAATTTTATTGATCCTAATAACTACTTTTATTGATCGTAATTAGTTTTATTGATTCAACTAACCAGTTTTATTGATCCCAATAACTACTTTTATTGATCCTAATGACCTGTTTTATTGATCCAAATAACCAGTTTTATTGATCCTAATACTACTTTTTTTGATCGTAATTAGTTTTATTGATTCAACTAACCAGTTTAATTGATCCTAACAACTACTTTTATTGATCCTAATGACCTGTTTTATGTATCCAAATAACCAGTTTTATTGATCCTAATAACTACTTTTATTGATCGTAATTAGTTTTATTGATTCAACTAACCAGTTTTATTGATCCTAATAACTACTTTTATTGATCCTAATGACCTGCTTTATTGATCCAAATAACCAATTTTATTGATCCTAATAACTACTTTTATTGATCGTAATTAGTTTTATTGATTCAACTAACCAGTTTTATTGATCCTAATAACTACTTTTATTGATCCTAATGACCTGTTTTATTGATCCAAATAACCAGTTTTATTGATCCTAATAACTACTTTTATTGATCGTAATTAGTTTTATTGATTCAACTAACCTGTTTTATTGATCCAAAATAACTAGTTTTATTAATGCTTATAACCTGTTTTATTGATCCAAAATAACTACTTTTAATGATCCTACTAACTACTTTTATTTATCCTAATAACTAGTTTTATTGATATAATAACCTGTTTTAATTATCCTAATAACTAGTTTAGTGATCCTAATAACTAGTTTTATTGACCCCAATTTCATTGTTCAAAATAGCCAGTTCTGTATATCCCAATAATCAGTTGTTTTCATCCAATTACCCGTTTTATTCATCAAAATAATAGGTTTTATTAATCCATGTAGCCAATTTTAATGACCCAAATAACCAGTTAAGAATCAAAATAACTAGGTTTATTAATTCCAATAATTTGTTTTATTCATCTAAAAACTAGCTCTATTTATCCTAGGCTAATAACCTGTTTTATTGATCCCAAATATAAGTGTTTTTATTCAAAATAACCAGTTTATTGATGTAAATAACCAGTTTTAATGATCCCAACAAATTGTTTTATTAATCAATAGAATGTATTTTAAGACCTCCTCAATCCCACCAACACATCTTCCTATGAGGAAGCAGTGCCTGGGGAATCTGTGGTGGGCTCTCCTATTTCTGGGGCTGAGGTTGCTGAGGTAGTTAAAAAGCTCCTCGGTGGCAAGGCCCCGGAGGTGGATGAGATCCGCCCGGAGTTCCTTAAGGCTCTGGATGCTGTGGGGCTGTCTTGGTTGACAAGACTCTGCAGCATCGCGTGGACATCGGGGGCGGTACCTCTGGATTGGCAGACCGGGGTGGTGGTTCCTCTCTTTAAGAAGGGGAACCGGAGGGTGTGTTCTAACTATCGTGGGATCACCTTTCTCAGCCTTCCCGGTAAGGTCTATTCAGGTGTGCTGGAGAGGAGGCTACGCCGGATAGTCGAACCTCGGATTCAGGAGGAACAGTGTGGTTTTCGTCCTGGTCGTGGAACTGTGGACCAGCTCTATACTCTCGGCAGGGTCCTTGAGGGTGCATGGGAGTTTGCCCAACCAGTCTACATGTGCTTTGTGGACTTGGAGAAGGCATTCGACCGTGTCCCTCGGGAAGTCCTGTGGGGAGTGCTCAGAGAGTATGGGGTATCGGACTGTCTGATTGTGGCGGTCCGCTCCCTGTATGATCAGTGCCAGAGTTTGGTCCGCATTGCCGGCAGTAAGTCGGACACGTTTCCAGTGAGGGTTGGACTCCGCCAAGGCTGCCCTTTGTCACCGATTCTGTTCATAACTTTTATGGACAGACTTTCTAGGCGCAGTCAAGGCGTTGAGGGGATCTGGTTTGGTGGCTGCAGGATTAGGTCTCTGCTTTTTGCAGATGATGTGGTCCTGATGGCTTCATCTGGCCAAGATCTTCAGCTCTCGCTGGATCGGTTCGCAGCCGAGTGTGAAGCGACTGGGATGGGAATCAGCACCTCCAAGTCCGAGTCCATGGTTCTCGCCCGGAAAAGGGTGGAGTGCCATCTCCGGGTTGGGGAGGAGATCTTGCCCCAAGTGGAGGAGTTCAAGTAACTGAGAGTCTTGTCCACGAGTGAGGGAAGAGTGGATCGTGAGATCGACAGGCGGATCGGTGCGGCGTCTTCAGTAATGCGGACGCTGCATCGATCCGTCGTGGTGAAGAAGGAGCTGAGCCGGAAGGCAAAGCTCTCAATTTACCGGTCGATCTACGTTCCCATCCTCACCTATGGTCATGAGCTTTGGGTTATGACCGAAAGGACAAGATCACGGGTACAAGCGGCCGAAATTAGTTTCCTCCGCCGGGTGGCGGGGCTCTCCCTTAGAGATAGGGTGAGAAGCTCTGCCATCCGGGGGGAGCTCAAAGTAAAGCCACTGCTCCTCCACATCGAGAGGAGCCAGATGAGGTGGTTCGGGCATCTGGTCAGGATGCCACCCGAACGCCTCCCTAGGGAGGTGTTTAGGGCACGTCCGACCGGTAGGAGGCCACGGGGAAGACCCAGGACACGTTGGGAAGACTATGTCTCCCGGCTGGCCTGGGAACGCCTCGGGATCCCCCGGGAGGAGCTGGACCAAGTGGCTGGGGAGAGGGAAGTCTGGGCTTCCCTGCTTAAGCTGCTGCCCCCGCGACCCGACCTCGGATAAGCGGAAGAAGATGGATGGATGGATGGATGGATATTGATCAAACAATCAGTTTTCTTGATCCCAATCATCATTTTAATCAAAAGAAGCAGTTTTATTCCAACTAGGTTTAGGGCTTAGACGAGGATTTCAAGTTGGGGTGGTCTCAAACGAGAGAAGTGGTTTTCATACTGTAACTAGAGTTTTAGTGTTTAAAGTAAGACCTTTTTACAGCAAATTACATGTGATAAGAAAAATGTCAAGTTCAAGCATAAACTCTTACTTTTTTAGGAAAAATTTGTAAAATTACAGTTGAAAAAGAGGTTTTCAATCTCAATGGGATTTTTTCCAGGTTAAATAAAGGTTACATAAAAAAATGTATATTTAAAGAAAAAAGAAAAAAAAGACTGTTACAAGAGAACAATGTACTTAATACAATGCTGTACTTTTTTCAAAGATTTTTTTTATTACCGTATTTTTCGGACTATAAGTCGCTCCGGAGTATAAGTCGCACCGGCCGAAAATGCATAATAAAGAAGGAAAAAAACATATATAAATCGCACTGGAGTATAAGTCGCATTTTTTGGGGAAATGTATTTGAAAAAGGCCAACACCAAGAATAGACATTTGAAAGGCAATTTAAAATAAATAAAGAATAGTGAACAACAGGCTGAATAAGTGCAATTTATAGTCCGAAAAATACGGTAGTAATATTTTCCAGTGTCTTGTTGTAATGAAAAGTTGTATTTTATTCTGACTTTAAAACTTGACACATTCAATACTGTTCCTGACTGAGCTTACTTGTTTAATAACGGCTTAAAAAGCATTTTTCCTTTCGAGCACTAAGCTCTCAGATTATTTTCTCATATTCCTGCACTGACAAAGTCTCGTCATTGCACTTGTTTCATGCGTTACAATATGCTGGCTATATTTAGTGCCGTGTTTCTATGTCAGTGTCACACACTTACACACACATACACACACACACACACAGACACACACTCACACACACACACACACACACACACACACACACACACATCGGTGCATCGCAGCTGCTTTCTGCCGTTGTTTGGCTACATTTGTGACCTGATACCTAATAAAATCACTCTAACCACCAGGTGTCGCTTAAAAAAAATAAAATACCACTCCACTTCAATTTAAAGACAATACACCTTTGTCCTAAGGTCAGTGTTTTCCACATTTCCTGTTGATATCAGATCATCATCGGCATCGGCCAATACTCAACGTATCTTTGGGAACATTACATAAACAATGCGACGCGTTAGCCAACACTCCCGATGCTTTTCATTATCGTAATTATTCACCACTTTTTAGAAAGGATGCGACGTGTAATCCGTACTTATTGTTGTTGCGTAATAATTTTTCTCACATTAAATCCCTGACAGGACTTTTGAGCCTAATAAATCCCTGCTTATTTGTATTATTCTTGCCTTGAAAGCACAATAGTTATGTAAGACTCCGGTATTTTCAGTAGCTTAGCTGCTAATGCTAAGTGCGGCTGCTAATTGTACATTTATTTCTTCTCAAGGGAGCCAACCGTTTTTGTTACCAAATTTCTATGAAGCTTTCTAGTTAAATAAAACGGTCTATTTAGATTAAAATAACGTATTATTGGGATCAATAAAAACGGGTTATTTTAATTAAAAGTCAATTGGTTTTACTTTAGTGCAAACTCTGCATACTTAGCATTCTAGCTCGGCTAACAAAGTCACTTTCTGCTAAAGCTAAATACCGTGACCTCAAATTAACTATATATTTACATTTATCACGGAACACATACCGTATTTTTCGGACTATAAGTCGCAGTTTTTTTCATAGTTTGGCCGGGGGTGCGACTTATACTCAGGAGCGACTTATGTGTGAAATTATTAACACATTAGCGTAAAATATCAAATAATATTATTTAGCTCATTCACGTAAGAGACTAGACGTATAAGATTTCATGGGATTTAGCGATTAGGAGTGACAGATTGTTTGGTAAACGTATAGCATGTTCTATATGTTATAGTTATTGGAATGACTCTTACCATAATATGTTACGTTAACATACCAGGCACGTTCTCAGTTGGTTATTTATGCCTCATATAACGTACACTTATTCAGCCTGTTGTTCACTATTCTTTATTTATTTTAAATTGCCTTTCAAATGTCTATTCTTGGTGTTGTTTTTTTTTAAAATACATTTCCCCCAAAAATGCGACTTATACTCCAGTGCGACTTATATATGTTTTTTTCCTTCTTTATTATGCATTTTCGACCGGTGCGACTTATACTCCGGTGCGACTTATACTCCGAAAAATACGGTACATGTAACTGTATATCAAGGAACCGCGTAGCAAACTTTTGTTTTGTTACCTAGCTAGTCCCTGGTTAGCCACAAGCTAGCACAATAACGTCAAGCTATTATGGGCTAAAAATACATTATGATCTCAAAATGTGATAAATATCTCTCTTATGATCATCCGCCATCTTGTTTTACCTTCCACACCCCTCTCACTCGACAGGGAAAAACGCACACAAACAAATTAATGTACAAAACCCAAAACCAGTGAAGTTGGCACGTTGTGTAAATGGTAAATAAAAACAGAATACAATGATTTGCAAATCCTTTTCAACTTATATTCAATTGAATAGACTGCAAAGACAAGATATTTAATGTTCAAACTGAGAAACTTAATTTTTTTGACAAATAATCATTATGTTAGATATAATGGCAGCAACGCATTGCAAAAAAGTTGGCACAGGGGCATGTTCACCACTGTGTTACATGGCCTTTCCTTTTAACAACACTCAGTAAACGTTTGGGAACTGAGGAGACACATTTTTGAAGCTTTTCAGCTGGAATTCTTTCCCATTCTTGCTTGATGTACAGCTTAAGTTGTTCAACAGTCCGGGGGTCTCCTTTGTGGTATTTTAGGCTTCATAATGGGCCACACATTTTCAATAGGAGACAGGTCTGGACTACAGGCAGGCCAGTCTAGTACCCACACTCTTTTACTACAAAGCCACGCTTTTGTAACACGTGGCTTGGCATTGTCTTGCTGAAATAAGCAGGGGCGTCCATGATATTGTTGCTTGGTTGGCAACATATGTTGCTCCAAAACCTGTATCATTAATGGTGCCTTCACAGATGTGTAAGTTACCCATGTCTTGGGCACTAATGCACCCCCATACCATCACAGATGCTGGCTTTTCAACTTTGCGCCTATAACAATCCGGATCTTTTCCTCTTTGGTCCAGAGGACACAACGTCCACAGTTTCCAAAAACAATTTGAAATGTGGACTCGTCAGACCACAAAACACTTTTCCACTTTGCATCAGTCCATTTTAGATGAGCTCGGCCCCAGCAAAGCGTTTCTGGGTGTTGTTGATAAATGGCTTTCGCTTTGCATACTAGAGTTTTAACTTGTACTTACAGATGTAGCGACCAACTGTAGTGACTGACAGTAGTTTTCTGAAGTGTTCCTTAGTCCATGTGGTGATATCCTTTACACACTAATTTCGCTTTTTGATGCAATACCGCCTGAGGGATCGAAGGTCTGTAATATCATCGCTTTCATGCAGTGATTTCCCCAGATTCTCTGAAACTTTTGATTATATTACGGGCCGTAGATGGTGAAATCCCTAAATTCCTTGCAATAGCTGGTTGAGGAATGGTTGTTCTTAAACTGTTGGAGAATTTGCTCACGCATTTGTTGACAAAGTGGTGACCCTCGCCCCATCCTTGTTTGTGAATGACTGAGCATTTCATGGAAGCTGCTTTTATACCCAATCATGGCGCCCACATGTTCCCAATTAGCCTGTTCACCTGTGGGATGTTCCAAATACCGTATTTTCCTATTTTCCGCACTATAAGGCGCACCGGATTATAAGGCGCACCTTCAATGAATGGCCTATCTTAAAACTTTGTTCATATATAAGGCGCACCGCATTATAAGGCGCACAGAATAGACGCTACAGTAGAGGCTGGGGTTAAGTTATGCATCCCGTAGTTGCGAGACCTGTTGTGGCTCAATAGTGGTCCATATATAAGGTGCACCGGATTATAAGGCGCACTGTCAGCTTTTGAGAAAATTGGAGGTTTTTAGGTGCGCCTTATCGTACGGAAAATACGGTAAGTGTTTGATGAGCATTCCTCAACTTTCTCAGTCTTTTTTGCCACTCGCGCCAGCTTTTTTGAAACATGTCGCAGGCATCAAATTCCAAATGAGCTAATATTTGCAAAAATTAACAAAGGTTACCAGTTCGAACGTTAAGTATATTGTCTTTGCAGTCTAATCAATTGAATATAAGTTGAAAAGGATTTGCAAATCATTGTATTCTGTTTTTATTTGCCATTTACACAACGTGCCAACTTCACTGGTTTTGGGTTTTGTAGATATCGACACATATAAATACGTAAGTATTGTATTTGTTCTCATAAAATAAAATACATAAATCAATAAAAAGTGTAAAATTCCTTCTTTTCCAGGAAAAAAATCCCATAATTTGACATAAAAATATTGACAAGTACCAGTTGGATACGTAGTGGTGGTCTACAACTGTGCATTGTTATCTTCTCACATGTTCAGAAAGTGTTTTTGTAGCGGTGCAGTAGTAATAAGTAGATAGTACTAGTACAGCGGTCGGCAACTTTCAGCATACAAAGAGCCATTTAAGACCATACACCCCCAAATAAAACCCGTTCAGGAATCTGTTCGATTCCTGAACCTGTTCAGTGGCCTTTTGGTTAGTGTCCACCCTGAGATCGGTAGGTTGTGAGTTCAAACCCCGGCCGAGTCGTACCAAAGACTATAAAAAATGGGACCCATTACCTCCCTGCTTGGCACTCAGCATCAATGGTTGGAATTGGGGGTTAAATCGCCAAAAATGATTCCCGGCCGCGGGCACCGCTGCTGCTCACTGCTCCCCTCACCTCCCAGGGGGTGATCAAGGGTGATGGGTCAAATGCAGAGAATGATTTCGCCACACCTAGTGTGTGTGTGACAATCATTGCTACTTTAACTTTAATATTAGTATTCATGTGCTGGATGACGATGACCTGTCCGCCATTTTGCTTGACTCTGCTGCGGTTTGGCTCCTCCTCCTTCTCTCACCGTTTAGCTCTCTCTCTCTCTCCTTTTCTCTCTTTTTCTCTCTCCTTTTCTCTCTTTTCTCCATCCTGTCAGTCAGAGAGGAAGCGGCGGGATGAAGAAGCGTCTTTGTCGACTTAGTCAGCTGCCAACGCTAGCTGGACCACTACTTTAGCTAGCCGGGCCGCTAATTTAGCTAGCTGTTTTTGTCCTATTTTGGCTTGGTCTGTTCTCTTCTGCTGGAAGTATTTCTAGATGTCTTTTTTTTTGTTATTTTTTGTTTGTTTAGTTTTTTAAGTCGCTTAGTAAGTGGAGCTAACTTAGTGACTGCGCGAGCTGTGCGCTGTAAGGTTGCCGTGACGACAACGTCAGGATGCTAAATTGGGCATAGGCTGGAATATTCCGGAACGTTTTTTTCAACTCTGGACACGGAATATTTGACCCAAAACCGAAACTATGAATTCCTGTTGGAAAAGTCAGGTCGGTTTGAAGTGTTTAATTGTGTGTACATTTTTTAACAGAGACGTGTGTGTGTGTGTGTGTGTGTGTGTGTGTGCGTGTGCGTGTGCGTGTGTGCGCAGGAGGAGCAGGCGGCCAAGATGAAGGCCGACAACATCCGTGTTGCTCTGGAGAAGATCAAGGAGGCGCAGGTGAAAAAGGTGAGTCTGCACTGGACACAACATTAGGTACACCTCTATGGAGGAGAGCTTTGATTGACACGAGGATTGTTGGGGTGTAGAAACGACATGGCACTGTTTTGTTTCATCTACAGTGTGTGTGTGCGTGTGTGTGTGTCGCACGTGTCCAGCCTATGTGGGTCAGGTCAGTGAGACTCCACAATAAAAACTCTGGTTGATAGCAGCTGGGGTCACACACACACACACACACACACACCACTCAGCATAATGACCATTGCAAATGAAATCCTCAATCCCACTGAGGAAAGAAGAGCGATGCTGGATTAACTGCCTGGATTTACTACACACTCACAATCACACACACACACACACACACACAGAGTAAAGTCCAGATATGAAAAGTGTGTCTTGTATCCATTTTTGAAAAGGTTTGATATTTTCCGACTTTTTGTAAGACAGTGAACGCGTCCCTGCTGATGGTGACTGGTGATTGGACGAGTGCCAGGTAAAATATCGTAGGTATTTGCAGTAATCCAGGTGGTGTTTGTCCTGACAGTTGGTGATCCGCGTACATTTGTCGGACGAGAGCTCCAAGACCATGATGGTGGACGAGAGACAAACGGTCCGACAGGTACGTTAGCGAGCAATAAACCTGCTACACAAATGACTTAACGACGTATGCAATTATCAACTGTATATATTATATTATATTATATCAACTGTATATAGAGTGGACTGAAGTGGTTGTTGAACATGGTAACACGTTGGTAGAGTGACACAGACTTCCTCATAAACATCAATGGAAACATGAATCATTGCTTCTAGTCTTGACAAATGTCCATGTTTTAGTGATATAGTATATATAGTGTTAGGTTCAAACACTGATGACATCTATTAAACAAGACAAGAAGCAAGGAATCAAACAGACCAAATTAAAATTTGGCTCAATGAGGAGAAACGCGTACACCTGTACCCCTTGAACAGTGTCACCACGCTCTGACGAAAGATTGTACATAATAATAATATAATAGATTTTATTTCTAAAAAAGCACTTTACGTTGAGCAAACAACCTCAAAGTGCCACAGTGTAAAAACAAATAAAAATAGTAATAATAATAATAAAAGATAATAAAAACAAATAAAATATAAAACCAGAAACAGCCCAACAGCTAGAACCAGCATGCATATCTATAAAAATCTATAAAAAAGCCTTTTTTAAAAGCATCCACAGTCTGAGGTGCCCTCAGGTGGTCAGGGAGAGCGTTCCACAGACTGGGAGCAGCGGAGCAGAAAGCCCGGTCTGTACGCCTCCTCTTTTATTTGTACTTTCCCTGATTACATGGCAACAGCTGTTTCTAAGGGAGGGGGGTCGTAAACAGCCACTGCCTTTTGGTTACAAAACAGTTCAAAGAAAAGGTCGTAAAACAGTTCAAAGAAAAGGTCCCTGGAGCTTGGGCCGGTCCTGCTTCCTCTCCACTTTGTAGGTCTCGGGTCAAGACAAAATCTTTCTGTGGATTACAATACATCAAAGAAACCGACGCTTTCATGTCGCTTCTTATCGTACACAGTGGAGTTTTACAAGCCTTTTTGCTTGGTAGGATCAAAGACAGCTTTTGTCCTCTCGCCGGGAACTCATGGAAACACAGAGTTTTGTGATAACTTAGATACAATTATTCTGACATATAGTAGTAGTGTGTGTGTGTGTGTGTGTGTGTGTGCGTGCGTGCGTGCGTGCGTGCGTGCGTGCGTGCGTGCGTGCGTGCGTGCGTGCGTGCGTGCGTGCGTGCGTGCGTGCGTGTGTTAAATATATAAATAATATATATACAGTCGTGGTCAAAAGTTTACATTTGTGAAGGACATAATGTCATGGCTGTCTTGAGTTTCCAATAATTTCTACAACTCTTCCTTTTTTGTGATAGAGTGGTTGGAGCACATACTGTTTGTCACAAAAAACATTGATGAAGTTTGGTTCTTTTATGAATTGATTATGGGTCTACTGAAAGTGTGAGCAAATCTGCAGGGTCAAAAGTATACATACAGCAACATACATTATCAATTTTGGTGATGTAGAAAAGTTACAATTAAATTAAATTAGCTTCATGTCATGGCCTCTTAACTTCATGTGAGTGATTATGATGGACGACACCTGTTGACTCCTCTGAGCACATTTAAATATGGCTCGTGTGATGCAGTCATTAGACTCGGTTATAAACGTGACAATGGGAAAGTCAAAGGAACTCAGCACAGATCTGAAAAAAACAAATCATTGACTTGAACAAGTCGGGAAAGTCACTTGGAGCCATTTCAAAGCAGCTTAAGGTCCCAAGAGCAACTGTGCAGACAATTGTTCGTAAGTATAAAGTGCATGGCACAGTTTTGTCACTGCCACGATCAGGAAGAAAACGCAACCTATCACCTGCTGCTGAGAGAAAATGGGTTAGAGAACCACCAAAAAGCAGGTCTGCAATGAATTGGAAGCTGCTGGAACACAGGTATCAGTGTCTACAGTCAAGCGTGTTTGCATCGCCATGGACTGAGAGGCTACCATGCAAGAAGGAAGCCCTTGGTCCAGAAGCGACACCTTAAGGCTCGACTAAAGTTTGTTGCTGATCACATGGACAAAGATAAGACCTTCTGGAGGAAAGTTCTGTGGTCAGATGAAACAAAAATTGAGCTGTTTGGCCACAATACCCAGCAATATGTTTGGAGGAGAAAAGGTGAGGCCTTTAATCCCAGGAACACCATCCCTACCGTCAAGCATGGTGGTGGTAGTATTATGCTCTGGGTCTGTTTTGCTGCCAATGGAACTGGTGCGTTACAGAGACTAAATGGGACAATGCAAAAGGAGGAGTCCTGACTTAAACGTGTGGACAATGCTGAAGAAACAAGTCCATGTCAGAAAACCAACACGTGTAGCTGAACTGCACCAATTTTGTCAGGAGTGGTCAAAAATTCAACCAGAAGCTTGTGGATGGCTACCAAAAGCGCCTTATTGCAGTGAAACTTGCCAAGGGACATGTAAGCAAATATTAACATTGCTGTATGTATACTTTTGACCCAGCAGATTTGCTGACATTCTCAGTAGACCCATAATAAATTCATAAAAGAACCAAACTTCATGAATGTTTTTGGTGACAAACAATTATGTGCTCCAATCACTCTATCACAAAAAAAATAGGAGTTGTAGAAATTATTGGAAACTCAAGACAGCCATGACATTATGTTCTTTACAAGTGTATGTAAACTTTTGACCACGACTGCATATATATTAATATGTATATATATAGTATATATAATAGTAGTGTGTGTGTGTATATATATTAAATATGTATATAGTATATATATAATTAAAGTACATTCATATACACATGAAGTACTGTAGTTATGGTGTTAAATCAACATTATGGAATAAAGCATAAACTATGAAGAATAAAGGTTGGCGTTTATGTCGCTAGCTCAATGCTAACATACAAAGGACATTCCCATTGACATGCTAACAAAACTTAGCATCACGATCATTTTAAACTTGTAAAAACGTTTGACAAATGAGATTTTAACAAAACAAAATTGACAAATGTATTTCTATATAATATTGATGTCAACTTTTGTATGACAAGTCCGGCCCGCTGCTCTGCACTCTGCTGACTAACTACGGAAGCCTGCTGTTCAAAGTGTAAATGTAAGACAAGTAACGCAGTCGATGGTTTATGTAACATTGGTGTCATATCTAATATACCTTATTTATTATTGAATTGATTTCATGTCGAGGGGCCAATAAATACTAGCTGCGGGCTGAAGACGGTCCCCGGGCCGCACTGTGAACACCCCTGATGTAATTGAGTGTTGATTTGCTAATGTCCTGTGGTCCAGGTTCTGGACAGTCTGCTGGAGAAGTCCCACTGTGGTTACAGTCCAGACTGGTCTCTGGTGGAAACCATCAATGAAGTCCAAATGGGTAAGAATTTGTGTTATTATTATTATCATCATTATTATTAAATATTATTATACTTAACAGCTGAAAAAGGGGAAAACGTCCAAATGGGTAGGAATTATTATTATTAGTATTATTATAAATAACAGCTGAAAAACATGAGAAAGTAATCAAATAGACACAAGAAAAACATTTTTGTTTAGTTGACATTTGAATATTTACATTTTTGTTAGTTTGCAGTAATATTTTTTTTCAGAAATTATTCATAACAATATTTTTTTTTACTAATACATTGTTTTATATTGATGCATTAATGTATAAAAAATGATTAGAATAAAATAATTTCCCTGTGTTATTATAGTCCTAATCAACCAGAGCAGTGCTTCTCAAATAGTAGGATGTCCTATTATATGTGTGGGGGAGCGTGAGAGTGTATATCTTGGCACATAGATAAATAAAATAAAAATGTAACCGAGCAAGTTCCAAACAGTCCGTTTAATGCAGTGCTTCTTAAAAAGTGGGCGCCATGAAGTGTCGGGAGGGGAAGGGGGCGTGAGAGGCAATAGTGTAATAGCATCTTTAGTGTTAGTAAAGAACTATCCTGACTTATGCAGATACAAAAATAAACATTATATTTAGGGGGGCATAAGAAATGTTGTTCTTTATGGGGGGGCGTGAAAAAAATGTTGTCCTTTATGAGGGGGCGCGAAAAAAATATTGCTCTGTATAGAGGAATGTAAAAAAATATATTTATGGGGGGGCATGGGAAAAATTGTTGCCCTCTATAGAGGGGCGTGAAAAATGTTGTCCTTTATGAGTAGTGTGAATACAAATGTTGTCCTTTATGGGGGTGGGCGTGAAAAAATGTTGTCCTTTATACAAATATACAAAAAATGTCTTTGTGGGGGGGCGTGAAAAAAAATATTGCTCTCTCTAAGGGAATGTGAAAACATTTCTTTATGGGGGGGCATGAAAAAAATGTTGCCCTCTATAGAGGGGCATGAAAAATGTTGTCCTTTATGATTAGTGTGAATACAAATGTTGTCCTTTATGAGTGGGCATGAAAAAATGTTGTCCTTTATACAAATATACAAAACATTTCTTATTGGGGGGGCGTGACAAACAAATTGCTCTCTCTAAGGTAATGTGAAAACATTTCTTTATGGGGGAGCATGAAAAAAATGTTGCCCTCTATAGAGGGGCGTGAAAAATGTTGTCCTTTATGAGTAGTGTGAATACAAATGTTGTCCTTTATGAGTGGGCGTGAAAAAAAGTTGTCCTTTATACAAATATACAAAAAAATGTCTTATTGGGGGGCGTGAAAAAAATATTGCTATCTCTAAGGGAATGTGAAAAAATGTCTTTATGGGGGGGCATGAAAAAAATGTTGCCCTCTATAGAGGGGCATGAAAAATGTTGTCCTTTATGATTAGTGTGAATACAAATGTTGTCCTTTATGAGTGGGCGTGAAAAAATGTTGTCCTTTATACAAATATACAAAACATTTCTTATTGGGGGGCGTGACAAACAAATTGCTCTCTCTAAGGTAATGTGAAAACATTATCTTTATGGGGGAGCATGAAAAAAATGTTGCCCTCTATAGAGGGGCGTGAAAAATGTTGTCCTTTATGAGTAGTGTGAATACAAATGTTGTCCTTTATGAGTGGGCGTGAAAAAAAGTTGTCCTTTATACAAATATACAAAAAATTTCTTATTGGGGGGCGTGAAAAAAATATTGCTATCTCTAAGGGAATGTGAAAAAATGTCTTTATGGGGGGGCATGAAAAAAATGTTGCCCTCTATAGAGGGGCGTGAAAAATGTTGTCCTTTATGAGTAGTGTGAATACAAATGTTGTCCTTTATGAGGGGGCGTGAAAAAAAGTTGTCCTTTATACAAATATACAAAAAATGTCTTATTGGGGGTCGTGAAAAAAATATTGCTCTCTCTAAGGGAATGTGAAAACATTTCTTTATGGGGGGCATGAAAAAAATGTTGCCCTCTATAGAGGGGCGTGAAAAATGTTGTCATTTATGAGTAGTGTGAATACAAATGCTGTCCTTTATGGGGGGCGTGAATTTTTTTTGTCCTTTATACAAAAATACAGAAAATGTCTTATTGGGGGGGCGTGAAAAAAATATTGCTCTCTCTAAGGGAATCTGAAAAAATTCCTTTATGGGGGGGCATGAAATTTTTTTTGCCCTCTATAGAGGGGCGTGAAAAATGTTGTCCTTTATGAGTAGTGTGAATACAAATGTTGTCCTTTATGAGGGGGCGTGAAAAAAAGTTGTCCTTTATACAAATATACAAAAAATGTCTTATTGGGGGTCGTGAAAAAAATATTGCTCTCTCTAAGGGAATGTGAAAAAATGTCTTCATGGGGGGGCATGAAAAAAATGTTGCCCTCTATAGAGGGGCGTGAAAAATGTTGTCCTTTATGAGTAGTGTGAATACAAATGCTGTCCTTTATGGGGGGCGTGAATTTTTTTTGTCCTTTATACAAAAATACAAATATACAAAAAATGTCTTATTGGGGGGCGTGAAAAAAATATTGCTATCTCTAAGGGAATGTGAAAAAATTTCTTTATGGGGGGGCATGAAAAAAATGTTGCCCTCTATAGAGGGGCGTGAAAAATGTTGTCCTTTATGAGTAGTGTGAATACAAATGTTGTCCTTTATGAGGGGGCGTGAAAAAAAGTTGTCTTTAATGGGGGGCTTAAACATTTTTTTGCCTTCTGTAGGGGGCGTGAACATTTTTTTGTCTTTTATGTAGGGGGGCGTGAAAAAAAAAAATCCTTACAAGGGGCGTGACATAAAATGTTAGCCTTTATAGGGGGCATGACAGAAAATGTTTTTCTTTTACGGGGGGTGTAAAAAAAATCTTTTTATGGGAGAGCGTGAATTTTTTTTTACCCTCTATAGGAGAGCGGGTAAAAAAAGTTGTCTATTATGGGGGGCATGCAAAAGGTTTTGACCTTTTAGGGAGGACATGGAACATTGTGTCTTTTATGGGGGTCATGAAAACATGTTGTCCTTTTTGGGGGGGTCATGAAAAAATGTTGCTCTCTGTAGGGGGGCATGAAAAATTTACTTCATGACTAGCTTAAAAAAATGTCCTTTATGGGGGGCGTTAAATTTGTTTTGCCCTCTATGGGGGTCCTTAACATTTTTTGCCCTCTATGGGGGGGGGGCGTGACAAAAATTATGTCCTATAGGGGGCGTGAAAAAAATAGTATTTTATGGGGGGACGTGAAAAAAAATGTTGTCCCTTGACAGAAAATGTCCTTCATGGGCATGTTTTTATGGGGGGGGGGGGGGTGAAATGTTTTTTCTTTTATGTTGAGGCGTGAAAAAATGTTGCCCTTAATAGGGGAGCGTGAAAAAAAAAATTTAATGGGGGGGACGTAAAAAAAATATTGTCCCTTATGGGGGGGGCGTGAGAGAAAATAATTGAGAATCCCCAAATGACATCAGGAAGAGTGGAGATCATTTGCCTTGTAGCAAATCGATACCAACATTTCCAGTATCACCACCATTCTGGAACAACATATGTCTCCTTTTATGGTCAGAATAATACTTGTATTAGTATCAGTATTATTGGAAGCAGCATGACAGTATCAGACTATCAGACGTTTGGGAATATCTCTTAAATCTTCGCAAAGTATTTTTCTTCACCGCTGCAGTTCCCACAGTGCTTGAACGCACCGTGTGTACTCGCAAACATGAATAGTACACACTTTCCTCAGGGGGGCACAATGTACTATATCAGCTTCAACTCCATTTAACAGTCTTTGAAGCACACACACACACACACACACACACACACACACACACACACACACACACACACACACACACACACACACACACACACACACACACACACACACACACGTGCAGTGATGTGTGTGATGTAACCCACATCTTCAGGGCTGTACCAGCCAGTCCTTAATGAGAAACAGGAAGTGCATCGTGAAGCCTTCACAGGCTCTCACGACTCACGGAGACCCGCGCGCTCCAGCAGCATGCCGCCGGGCGACAGATTGACTTCCTGTCACATCGTGACCTCTGACCTTTTCCCACAGGAAATGATCCTATGTAACAATTTTGCTATCACAACTTGACTTTTAAACACAGCATAATGCAGAACTGTAATGGAGTATATGCACTAATGTAAAGAAGAACTGTAATGCAGTACTCCAATGCAGTAACGTAATAGAGTACTGAAATACAGTAATGTAATGGAGTACTGTAATGCAGTAATGTAATAGAGTACTGTAATGCAGTACTCTAATGCAGTAATGTAATAGAGTACTGTAATGCAGTAATGTAATGGAGTACTGTAATGCAGTAATGTAATAGAGTACTGTAATGCAGTACTCTAATGCAGTAATGTAATGGAGTACTGTAATGCAGTAATGTAATGGAGTTCTGTAATGCAGTATTGTAATGCAGTACATGCAGTACTCGTAATGTAATAGAGTACTGTAATGCAGTTTTCTAATGCAGTAATGTAATAGAGTACTGTAATGCAGTACTGTAATGCAGTACATGCAGTACTCTAATGGAATACTGTAATGGAGTACTTTAATGCAGTACATGCAGTACTCTTAATGCAGTATGTAATAGAGTACTGTAATGCAGTACATGCAGTACTCTAATGCAGTAATGTAATAGAGTACTGTAATGCAGTAATGTAATAGAGTACTGTAATGCAGTGCATGCAGTACTCTAATGCAGTAATGTAATGGAGTACTGTAATGCATTAAAACATGCAAAGTTTGATTTTCTTCAGGATTATCGGCATGAAAACGTGTAATCTGCAAATTTACCAAAAATATTCTGCTTTTCAGAACGCATCTTCGAGGATCACGAGAACCTGGTGGAGAACCTCCTGAACTGGACCAGAGACAGTCAGAACCGCCTCATGTTCACGGAGCGGGTAGAGAAGTACGCGCTGTTCAAGAACCCGCAGGTGAGTCACCTGGCTGACCAGGGGTGGTATCATTTGACATGAATCGCTACCTTGTAGGGGTGGTATCATTTGACATGAATCTGATGCTCCATTTTTCAAAAAATGTGCTAGCTCAATGCTAATTTACATTGGAGATGCTATATACATGCTACTCATTAGCATTAGTGATTTTGCATGGCGATTTTCAACACCTAAGATGCAACTAAGATGCATGTTGCAATCAAACAGCTGGTGTGTAATAAGTACAATAACTAGAGTATAAACACTTTGTAGGGCACAACATAAGGCAAGACTGGCACAGTCAACTTTTTATGGCAAAGACTACTTCTTGGCGACGGCATACTTGCAAGTGATACTCAGAAGTGTAAGAAAACAGAATATGGCACAGAGACAACTCAGTCATCAGTATCAACTCACTGTTAAATCAAATATATTTGATTAATACACAATTACATTTTATTACCACATGAACACACACTAAAGAACATATATTTGGTGTGAAAGGTGCTA
Source organism: Entelurus aequoreus (assembly GCF_033978785.1). Classification (NCBI taxonomy): domain Eukaryota; kingdom Metazoa; phylum Chordata; class Actinopteri; order Syngnathiformes; family Syngnathidae; genus Entelurus; species Entelurus aequoreus. Next base: position 71,417,848 of record NC_084740.1, read on the forward strand.
CACACTGAGGTACTTGTACAATGTCACCTGTTGCAGTTTGGTGAGTCAGCGTCTTTCAGGCCGAGTACAAACTAACTCTTTAGTGCAGGGGTCACCAACGCGGTGCCCGCGGGCACCAGGTAGTCCGTAAGGACCAGATGAGTAGCCCGCTGGCCTCAAATAGCAGCACTTACCAGTGAGCTGCCTCTATTTTTTACATTTTATTTATTTACTAGCAAGCTGGTCTCGCTTTGCCCGACATTTTTAATTCTAAGAGAGACAAAACTCAAATAGAATTTGAAAATCCAAGAAAATATTTTAAAGACTTGGTCTTCACTTGTTTAAATAAATTCATTATTTTTTTTACTTTGCTTCTTATAACTTTCAGAAAGACAATTTTAGAGAAAAAATACAACCTTAAAAATGATTTTAGGATTTTTACACACATATACCTTTTTACCTTTTAAATTCCTTCCTCTTCTTTCCTGACAATTTAAATCAATGTTCAAGTAAATTTATTTTTTTATTGTAAAGAATAAGAAATACATTTTAATTTAATTCTTCCTTTTAGCTTCTGTTTTTTCGATGAAGAATATTTGTGAAATATTTCTTTAAACTTATTATGATTAAAATTCAAAAAAAATATTCTGGCAAATCTAGAAAATCTGTAGAATCAAATTTAAATCTTATTTCAAAGTCTTTTGAATTTCTTTTAAAAAATCTAGAAGAAATAATTATTTGTCTTTGTTAGAAATATAGCTTGGTCCAAATTGTTATATATTCTAACAAAGTGTAGATTGGATTTTAACCTATTTAAAATATGTCATCAAAATTCTAAAAGTAATCTTAATCAGGAAAAATTACTAATGATGTTCCATTAATTTTTTTAATTTTTTCAAAAAGATTCGAATTAGCTAGTTTTTCTCTTCTTTTTTTCGGTTGAATTTTGAATTTTAAAGAGTCGAAATTGAAGATAAACTATGTTTCAAAATTTTATTCTCATTTTTTTCGTGTTTTCTCCTCTTTTAAACCGTTCAATTAAGTGTAAATATCATTAATTATTAGTAATAACATTGAGTTAAAGGTAAATTGAGCAAATTGGCTATTTTTGGCAATTTATTTAAGTGTGTATCAAACTGGTAGCCCTTCGCATTAATCAGTACCCAAGAAGTAGCTCTTGGTTTCAAAAAGGTTGGTGACCCCTGCTTTAGTGTGTCAGCATGTTAGCTAGGTGTCACCAACGTCAACAATAACATGTCAGCAGTTGTCTCCATGGTAACTTAACCTCACTTCACTGCACTGGTATTACTATATCCATACTAAGGATTCCTAGTTACTATAGAGTTACTAATGGGTACTATGAACTAGGGTTGTCCCCATGCCAATATTTTGGTACCGGTAGCAATATGTGTTTCGATACTTTTCTAAATAAAGGGGACCACAAAAAAAATGTCATTATTGGCTTTATTTCAACAAAAAATCTTAGGGTACATTAAAATATGTTTCTTATTGCAATTTAGTCCTTACATAAAATAGTGAACATACTACACAACTTGTCTTTTAGTAGTAAGTAAACAAATAAAGGCTCCTAATTAGTCTGCTGACGTATGCATTAACATATTGTGTCATTTCTCATTCTATTATTTTGTCAACAATATGAGGGACAAACTGTAAAAAGTGATTATTAATCTACTATTTCATTTACTGTTAATATTTGCTTACTTTTTGTTTTAACATGTTCTATCTACACTTCTGTTCAAATGTAATACGGTAATGACAATAAAGTCCATTCTATTCTCTTGAGTTCCAAGCTGTTTGTTTACATGCTTTTTTTATTTATCTTTGCTATTTGGGCTTATTGGACCCTAATTAGAATAAAAACTAAGAATTATCTTTTGATATGATGTACTTAGTCCATAAGTAACAAACGTGTACTTCATGCTCATTCTTATTTTTACACTTTTTTTTTACAAATTCCATTGTATGTTATACTCTTGTGACACCACCAGATGGCAGTATAAGTGCCCACATAAGCGGCCTTAAGACCCCAATTCAGTAGTGTACACAATTTTGGAAATAATAGCTAAAAGGTGCTGTCCACGCATGTGGCCACTAAGGCCTTTAGAAGAAGACAGAAAGAGATGATACAGTATGATCTGCTCACAAATGCCACCTAGTGGTTGTTTGAGCACACTGCAGCTCGTCCTCCCAAATGTGTCAGTCACACGCAGGATTCTCACAGGAATGAGGCAAAAAAAATACAACCTTACCTTCTGTATTTTGTTTACAACCTGCTTTTTGTGTGTGACGCAGAACTATTTGTTGGGGCGGAAGGAGACGTGCGAGATGGCCGAGAGGAACAAAGAGGCTCTGCTGGAGGTCAGTGTCCTCGTGGTCATTTCCAAGTGCGCCATCTAGTGGAAGGAGGACATGAATAGCTTTCTCAAGGGCGTTCTTACCTCTGTGTGTGCCAGGAGTGTTTCGGGGGCAGCTCCGTGTCCGTGCCCGAGATGGAGGGCATGCTGTGGCTGAAGGAGGACGGCAAAAAGTCCTGGAAGAAGCGCTACTTCCTGCTTCGGGCCTCTGGAATCTACTATGTCCCCAAAGGCAAAGCCAAGGTGTGTCACAATAATCGCTAGAACATTCCCGCGCAAATTCTGATGGGCCTGCTGTCTGCACCCTGAGCCTCTGGTGGGTGGAAGTCTGCATACTTCCAAGATGGCGACAAGTGTCCAAATCCATGCTTTTTAGGTGTAAACATACACAATTAGCCAAAATTGTTAGCATGCTAACGTTACTATAAGAGACGTTAGCATGGTAAGAAGTACGCTTGCTTCGCAGCTGGCCCTTAATGATAAAAGACTTGTTCTAGACAAACATGGCTCCATCTAACGTGTGGCTCGTCCCTGCAGGCGTCCCGAGACCTGGTGTGTTTCCTCCAGCTGGACCACGTCAACGTGTACAGCGGACAAGACTACAAGAACAAGTACAAAGCTCCCACGGACTTCTGCATGGTGCTCAAGGTAGCCTCACTTCTCACTTCCCACTTCTCACCCATCAACATTCTTTCATTCATTTTTATTCCTTTGTGGGTTATTAAAAAGCATTCAAATGGATTTGTTCTAAATTATCTTATATATATTTATATACACATATATATATTATATAATATATATATACTATACATCTATTATATATATATAAGATACATATATATGTATATACATATATATATATGATGTATATTTAAAATGTATATATATATAATATATACACAAGATATATATCTATATATATAAAATATGTATATGTATATATATATAGATATACATATGTATGTGTATGTATATATATATTATATACACGTAAGATATATATTTATATATATAAGATATGTATATCTATATATATATATAGATATACATATGTATGTATATATATATATTATATATATATATATATAAATATACACTACCGTTCAAAAGTTTGGGGTCACATTGAAATGTCCTTATTTTTGAAGGAAGATAACTTTAAACTAGTCTTAACTTTAAAGAACTACACTCTATACATTGCTAATGTGGTAAATGACTATTCTAGCTGCAAATGTCTGGTTTTTGGTGCAATATCTACATAGGTGTATAGAGGCCCATTTCCAGCAACTATCACTCCAGTGTTCTAATGGTACAATGTGTTTGCTCATTGGCTCAGAAGGCTAATTGATGATTAGAAAACCCTTGTGCAATCATGTTCACACATCTGAAAACAGTTTAGCTCGTTACAGAAGCTACAAAACTGACCTTCCTTTGAGCAGATTGAGTTTCTGGAGCATCACATTTGTGAGGTCAATTAAACGCTCAAAATGGCCAGAAAAAGAGAACTTTCATCTGAAACTCGACAGTCTATTCTTGTTCTTAGAAATGAAGGCTATTCCATAAAATTGTTTGGGTGACCCCAAACTTTTGAATGGTAGTGTATATATTTATATATATATATATAAATATTAGGGCTGCAACTAACGATTCATTTGATAATCGATTAATCTGTCGATTATTACTTCGATTAATCGATTGATAATCGGATAAAAGAGACAAACTACATTTCTATCCTAAAAAACAGCATACTGGCACCATACTTATTTTGATTATTGTTTC
>NC_084740.1:71427428-71449669 GCF_033978785.1 Entelurus aequoreus
TATATATATATATATAATATAATATATATATATATATATATATATATATATATATATATATATATATATATATATATATATATATATATATATATATATATACATATACATAAATGTATACATATATATACATATACATAAATGTATACATATATATACATATACATATACATATATATATATATATATTTTTAAACATGTTTCATATTAAAGTTGTGATATTTTGGGGGGCCAAGCACCAATTACATTCATTTCCACTTCATTTCAATGGGCGACACTGTTTCACAGAACATGTTTTTGAGGTCTTATCTGCGTTACAGAACCAATTCAAACGTGTGTATCAGTGCCACTTTATTAACTTCTTCACACAATATCTGGAAAGGAGTTGTATTTTTCCTGTGTATGTAATGAACAAGGAGATGTTTTTAACATCTACATAGAAATATGTATTTGTAGTTGGTTTACTTCTACTATTGAGTATGATGATACTACTTCTACTGATGGGAGAAAATGTGATAATATCGCATGTTGTGTTACATTAAACAAAAATAGTAGGCTGACAATGTTGATTCAGTGGTAATATTTGATGTAACTGGGAGATGAGGAAAAAAATGTAAATATCGAATTTGAATTTTAATAAAATGTATGACGCATTTAGAAATGTTAAAATTAGGGCTATCAAACGATTCGAATATTTAATCGTGATTAATAGCATTGTTCATAGTTAACTAAATTAATTGCAATTAATAGCTAAAAGATATAATTTTTCATCATTAATAAGTGTTCCATAGACAAATCCTTTTCAAGTGTTTAAAGCCATAAATGTTCAATTTGTTTGCTTAAATGGCGTGTTTATTAAACATTATGCTTTTTAAACAGCTCGACACAAAATGGACATGAACACACTTTTAATGACAATAAAATAAAGTACCTGCAGTGCGACAGAATTTCAATTCCTGCTGTAGGAGCGCTTGCATTCAGAGGAGAGGAGCCACGCTTACATGTTTGGATGCCAGTTTTGCGCAATATTAACACAAAATGCAAATTGATACGATCATGCTTTGATTATCAAAGTTGTTTGGTAATGTAATCTGTGATATTTCTACCTGAATAAATGCTTCTGATACTCTTTGCATTACGTGTTGTACAAGTTAAACATATTCATATCGCTGCATGACAATGTCTTAACCTTCTCTATTCTTTAATGATGTGTAATATTCAGTCTGCTTGACAGTCTGTAATTGAGGACTATAAACCTGAGCATGTTACACAAAAATATACACTTTACAGCCTGCCAGGAAATGTCCCACCTCTACTCCTCAATGTATGTACTAGATTTAGGTAGAAATATCACAGATTATATTACAAAACATTTTGCATGATCATAATGTAAGCTATTTTTCATTTACTTGCTTTTATTTTGAAGCCGGAAGTGTGTGGTTGGTTTGAGAATCAGTCTTGTTTTGACGACAGACAGATAAAAAAAGGGCTTCTCGACTTCCCGCCTACCGTCTTTCATTTCTGCTGAGCTTGTATCCCATCTTGCTAAAGCAGTTACAGTAACAACCTACATTTCATGTAATCAATGCACTAAACTGATGACATTTCACTGCGACTGTGGATCTAAACATTGCAGTGTTTCCCATAAACTGCCAAGATACCTGTGGTGGTGGGGGCGTGGCTAAGGGCGTGGTCACCATGACATCATCGAGTAATTTGCATAATTTACTACAATGATATGATTTTCTCTAAAAAGGCTCAAAAAATGTATACTTACTAATTAATAACAACAGTTTTGTTTTAAACGTCCATCCATCCATCCATCCATTTTACAATATAATTACAACACTTTATGTACATATTTATATACAGATTTGAACAATAAGTTATTCACTGAAATATATTTATTAATTGTGGTTCTTACAAAAAATATATCTTATAAAAATATAAAAGCTAAAATGTCTCTTAAAGCTCTGCCCCTTTAATTAGTGCATACTAAATAATTTAACTTTATCCTACTACTACAACCATATTATTTACCAGCAACATAAAGTGAAACAGAGGCACATACTAAATAATTTAACTTTATCCTACTACTACAACCATATTATTTACCAGCAACATAAAGTGAAACAGAGGCAGAGGCGTCCTGCCACAGTCAGTAACAAATAAACAGAAAACAGTAGTGGTGGTAGATAGACACAAAGCTTCATCAAACATCTGATCCACTGAACAAAGAGCTCCAAAAATCTTGATCCTACACTTCTCTTTTGTAAAGTAAATCTGAACAGTCTATATGGGCATCTACATCAACTATATGATTTGCCTGAGAAGCTGGACAGGACACACAAAAAAACAAAAAAAAAATGTTTTTGTGGCGGCCTTAATTCTTTCGTGGCGGGCCGCCACAAATAAATGAATGTGTGGGAAACACTGCCTTGACAGCCCTCGTTAAAATCAAGCAATTGGATACTAGTTTCATTTTGTAAAAATTAAAACAAGCAAAGTCTGGATCTGCACAAAAAAGGTGAGGGGTTCTTACAGATTTATGGCCCACCCTCCGACAAAGTTTGGCGAAAATCGGTTTAGCAGTTTTTTGCATAATCCAGTTTAGTTCCTGGCCAGCGCCCTAAGACACCACCTCTGTAGTTAGACCAGGGGTGTCAAACTCATTTTAGATCGGGGGCCACATGGAGAAAAATCTACTCCTAAAATCACGGCACGATAACTTAAAAATAAAGACAACTTCAGATGGTTTTCTTTGTTTAAAAATAGAACAAGCACATTCTGAAAATGTACAAATCATAATGTTGTTGTTTTTTTTAGAAATGTCCGATAATGGCTTTTTTTGCCGATATCCAATATTCCGATATTGTCCAACTCTTACTTACTGATACCGATATATACAGTCGTGGAATTAACACATTATTATGCCTAATTTTGTTGTGATGCCCCGCTGGATGCATTAAACAATGTAACAAGGTTTTCCAAAATAAATCAACTGAAGTTATGGGAAAAAATGCCAACATGGCACTGCCATATTTATTATTGAAGTCACAAAGTGCATTATTTTTTTTTAACATGCCTCAAAACAGCAGCTTGGAATTTGGAGACATGCTCTCCCTGAGAGAGCATGGGGAGGTTGAGGTGGGCGGGGTTGAGGTGGGGGGTAGCGGGGGGGGGTGTATATTGTAGCGTCCCGGAAGAGTTAGTGCTGCAAGGGGTTCTGGGTATTTGTACTGTTGTGTTCATGTTGTGTTACGGTGCGGATGTTCTCCCGAAATGTGTTTGTCATTCTTGTTTGGTGTGGGTTCACAGTGTGACGCATATTTGTAACAGTGTTAAAGTTGTTTATACGGTCACCCTCAGTGTGACCTGTATGGCAGTTGACCAAGTATGCTGTGCATTCACTTGTGTGTGTGAAAAGCCGTAGATGTTATGTGACTGGGCCGGCACGCAAAGGCAGTGCCTTTAAGGGTTATTGGCGCTCTGTACTTCTCCCTACGTCCGTGTACACAGCGGCGTTTTAAAAAGTCATACATTTTACTTTTTAAAACCAATAAAGATAATTTTGAAACCGATACCGATCATTTCCGATATTACATTTTAAAGCATTTATCGGCCGAAAATATCGACAGTCAGATATTATCGGACATCTCTAGTTTTTTTTTACACTTACGTGTTGCGGTTAATAGTATTCTACCTTTATTTGTCGTTACTTATATTTTCTTAATAAGTTATGTGATAATGTTTATCAGTCAACTCATTGGTGTTCATTTTCAATATATCAAGATAAAATAATATCATAATCAAATTACAAGATTGTATTTATGTAGTATGCTCATTTTCCTCAACTGGTGGACTAACATCATGTGGTTTTTTTGTTTTTTTTACATATGTAGCATCATCTACAAAGATACAAATAATTGCTATTGTGACATCTAGTGGACACATTTAGAACAGCTGGTTTTTTTCATTCAAAAATGTTGGCTCACTTTTGTACTTCGCAAACTCATCCCGCGGGCCGGATAAAACCTGTTCGCAGGCCGTACGTTTGACACCCCTGAGTTAGACTAATCAATACGTGCATGACTTCAACAGGACCAATTTAAACATCATTTTCAAATATACTTCAGTCACTTATCATCATAGGCAGAACCGTCTCACACACACACACACACACACACACACACACACTGCATTACTAATGTCACCTTCAGATGGTAATGAGGTGTAATTACGGCCCTGTCAGCAATTTTGAGTAAATGCAGAAATGAGATCATCAGAGACATCTTTAAAGAACGTCTGTGATGCAAAGTTCATAATTTCTCTCCGTGTGGACTAAACTCAGCCCAAGGTGTGTGTGATGAAGCGGCTCTGAATTGTCTGACATTGATCGGTCGATCTTCTTTACGTTGTCGTTGACCGTTTCTGCGCTTCGACGGAAAGGTTATCGGCGTCAGTTCATGTTCTCGTCTAGACGTGCACGTCAATTATCACGTAATGAGAAACATGGCGTGCTCGAGGACTATTATTATTTTGAAGATTGAAAATAGGGAGTCCCTGCTGGCGGCAGTGTTTCCCATAAACTGCCAAGATACCTGTGGTGGTGGGGGCGTGGCTATGGGCGTGGTCACCATGACATCATCAAGACATTTGCATAATTTACTACAATGATATGATTTTCTCTAAAAAGGCTCAAAAAATGTATACTTACTAATTAATAATAACGGTTTTGTTTTAAACAATCCATCCATCCATTTTACAATATAATTACAACACTTTATGTACATATTTATATACAGATTTGAACAATAAGTTATTCACTGAAATATATTTATTAATTGTGGTTCTTACAAAAAAGATATCTTATAAAATATAAAAGCTAAAATGTCTCTTAAAGCTCTGCCCCTTTAATTAGTGCATACTAAATAATTTAACTTTAGCCTACTACTACAACCATATTATTTACCAGCAACATAAAGTGAAACAGAAACAGAGGTGTCCTGCCACAGTCAGTAACAAATAAACAGAAAACAGTAGTGGTCAAATACAAATAAGGCAACAAGAGAAGTATCCTACACTTCTCTTTTGTAAAGTAAATCTGAACAGCCTATATGGGCATCTACATCAACTATATGATTTGCCTGAGAAGCTGGACAGGACAAAAAAAAAAAAAAAATAATAATAATAATTTTTTATTTTTAATTTTTTATTTGTGGCGGACGTAATTCTTTCGTGGCGGGCCGCCACAAATAAATGAATGTGTGGGAAACACTGTGGCGGTGTACCGGGCCCCCTGTGGGAATTACTTTCTATTCATATCACAAAGGCAGCCGAGCACTTTGTTCTAATACGCAAATGCAGAACCTCATAAGTTTGAAGACCAGGGCCCGTATTCCTAAAGATTCAGAGAATCCTGTCAGAAAGCTCCTAACGTAACCAAAAAGTTCCTAGCAAGGAGTCTAATGTTAGGAGTGATTCCAGAACGCTCTCCGAGAACTCTGAGCTGGGACTGGACAGAAACTCCTATCTTAGTGAGGAGGTGTGGTTGACCCCCGTTCCTAGGTATGAGTCATCATTTCAAAAGCTGTGATTGCTTGATCTTAAAAGCTATTAAAAATAGGGATGTCCGATAATGGCTTTTTGCCGATATCCGATAGTCCGATATTGTCCAACTCTTTAATTACCGATACCGATATCAACCGATATATACAGTCGTGGAATTAACACATTATTATGCCTAATTTGGACAACCAGGTATGGTGAAGATAAGGTACGTTAAAAAAATGTTTATAAAATAAAATAAGATAAATAAATTAAAAACATTTTCTTGAATAAAAAAGAAAGTAAAACAATATAAAAACAGTTACATAGAAACTAGTAATTAATGAAAATGAGTAAAATTAACTGTTAAAGGTTAGTACTATTAGTGGACCAGCAGCACGCACAATCATGTGTGCTTACGGACTGTATCCCTTGCAGACTGTATTGATATATATTGATATATAATGTAGGAACCAGAACATTAATAACAGAAAGAAACAACCCTTTTGTGTGAATGAGTGTGAATGGGGGATGGAGGTTTTTTGGGTTGGTGCACTAATTGTAAGTGTATCTTGGGTTTTTTATGTGGATTTAATAAAATAAAATAAAATAAAAAAATAAATATATAAAAAACGATACCGATAATAAAAAAAACCGATAACGATAATTTCCGATATTACATTTTAACGCATTTATCGGACATTTCTAATGAAAAATATAGACTTTTGGTGATAATGGGCAAAAGACGGACTCTTAAATCGATAAACCTAGTCAACTTATATTCAATGGAATAGACTGCAAAGTTCGAACTGAGAAACTGATTTTTTTTTTTGCAAATAATGATCAACTTAGAATTTAATGGCACATTGCAAAAAAGTTGGCACAAGTGCATTTTTACCACTGTGTTACATGGCCTTTCCTTTTAACAACACTCAGTAAACATTTGGGAACTGAGGACACACATTTTTGAAGCTTTTCATGTGGAATTATTTCCCATTCTTGCTTGATAAACAGCTTAAGTTGTTCAACAGTCCGGGGGTCTCCGTTGTCGTATTTTAGATCTGGCCGATCGTTTCTCCCAATCACGCCTCGTGATTGCCAACGTGACCATTGAAGTCCCCCAGTAGAACAAGGGAATCACCTGAAGGAGCCCTCTCCAGTACTCCCTCTAGGGACTCCAAAAAGGACGGGTACTCTGAACTACCATTTGGTGCGTGAGCACAAAAAAACAGTCAGGACCCGTCCACCCACCCGGAGGCGGAGGGAAGCTACCCTCTCGTCCACGTACAAGCTCTGAGCCGCGAAGCAACAAGTATAGCCACACCCGCCCGTCGCCTCTCACTGCTGGCAATGCCAGAGTGGAAGAGGGTCCAGCCCCTCTCAAGAAGACTGATACCAGAGCCCTTGCTGTACGTCAAAGTGAGGCCGACTAGATCCAGTCGGAACTTCTCCACCTTGCGCACCGGCTCAAGCTCCTTCCCCCCAGCTAGATGACCTTCCACTAGGGGTGTAACGGTACGTGTATTTGTATTGAACCGTTTCGGTACGGGGGTTTCGGTTCGGAGGTGTACAGAACGAGTTTCCACATGGACATATCAAGTAGCGTACCGCACGTTGTGTAAACAATGCACACCGAGGCACAACACACGGCATGCTAGTAACGACCGGGCTACGACAACATGTAAAAGCCAGAGCTGGAACACCCTCCTGCCTCGTTAAGATCCCCCGTTTGGGAACATTTCGGCTCGCGCTGTGATACAACAATGGAGGACGGAGGTTTGCCGACATTGTTTCAGCAGCTGCTTCTGACAACACGACAAACATGCTAACCCATTTGAAGCGTCACCACCGCATTCAAGCAGCCTCTCCTCGGCGAGTCAGGCAGGGCTAAAGCAATAACGAATGTTTTTATAGCAGCAGATTTAAGACCATATTGCATTAAAAACTAGATTTTGACCCACTTCTATAGTGGAAGAACAATGAGCCCATATATCCTCTTACTGCCAAGTTAGCCAGGATGGGGGGGGGGGGGAAAGTTAATCTGAGGCTGAGTTGACTTGAAACTGTTTAATGTTGCACTTTTTATATGTAGAAGAAAAGTTTTGTCATTTTATTTAATCTGAGCAACAACTTGAGGCAGTTTAATGTTGATTAACGTGGACCCCGACTTAAACAAGTTGAAAAACGTATTGGGGTGTTACCATTTAGTGGTCAATTGTACGGAATATGTACTGTACTGTGCAATCTACTAATAAAAGTCTCAATCAATCAATCAAAAAAGGCACTTCATATGTAGAAAGGTTTTGTTAAGAAACCATTCTGAGCCTTACCTTATTTAGTTTTTATTTTATATACACTACCGTTCAAAAGTTTGGGGTCACCCAAACAATTTTGTGTTTGAGCCTTCATTTCTAAGAACAAGAATAGACTGTCGAGTTTCAGATGAAAGTTCTCTTTTTTTGGCGTTTAATTGACCCCACAATTGTGATGCTCCAGAAACTCAATCTGCTCAAAGGAAGGTCAGTTTTGTAGCTTCTGTAACGAGCTAAACTGTTTTCAGATGTGTGAACATGATTGCACAAGGGTTTTTCTAATCATCAATTAGCCTTCTGAGCCAATGAGCAAACACATTGTACCATTAGAACACTGGAGTGATAGTTGCTGGAAATGGGCCTCAATACACCTATGTAGATATTGCACAAAAAACCACCACATTTGCAGCTAGAATAGTCATTTACCACATTAGCAATGTATAGAGTGTATTTCTTTAAAGTTAAGACTAGTTTAAAGGTATCTTCATTGAAAAGTACAGTGCTTTTCCTTCAAAAATAAGGACATTTCAATGTGACCCCAAACTTTTGAACGGTAGTGTATGTTGACCACATTAACCCTGGCAATGGACCCTGTGTGTATATGTATGTTATGCCATTGTTTACAAATTTGGTAAATAAATAACCCAAAAATGTATATTTTGTTGTTTTCTTACTGTACCGAAAATGAACCGAACCGTGACCTCTAAACCGAGGTACGTACCGAACTGAAATGTTTGTGTACCGTTACACCCCTACGTTCCACGTCCCAAGAGCTGGCTTATGTAGCCAAGGATCAGACCGCCGAGGGCGCCGTCTTCGACTGCCGCCCAGCTGGCAAAGCACCCGACCTCTATGGGCCCGCTTATTGGAGGCGGGAGTCATGCTGCCTTTTTGGGCGGGCAAGGGGAAACTATTTCCCTGCTGTTTTTTTTTTATTCATAGGAGTCTTTGAGCTGAAAATGAATAAATAATGAGAAATGTTTCTTTCTGGAACATACGGATGGTCCATAAAGTCTGTTAACAATGTAAAACATTTATTACGAAAGCAAATACATATTTAAATTTGTGGGTGTCTGATTACAGAATGAGGGAGTAGATATTGAAGGTTGTTCTGCCTCATTTAAAGGCCTACTGAAATGAATTTGTTTTATTTAAACGGGGATAGCAGATCTATTCTATGTGTCATACTTGATCATTTCGCGATATTGCCATATTTTTTCTGAAAGGATTTAGTATAGAACAACGACGATAAAGATTGCAACTTTTGGTATCTGATAAAAAAAAAGCTTGCCCCTACCGGAAGTAGCGTGACGTAGTCAGTTGAACATATACGCAAAGTTCCCTATTGTTTACAATGATGGCCGCATGAAGTGAGAGAGATTCGGACCGAGAAAGCGACAATTTCCCCATTAATTTGAGCGAGGATGAAAGATTTGTGGATGAGTAAAGTGCAAGTGAAGGACTAGTGGGGAGTTGAAGCTATTCAGATAGGGAAGATGCTGTGAAAGCCGGGGGTGACCTGATATTCAGCTGGGAATGACTACAACAGTAAATAAACACAAGACATATATATACTCTATTAGCCACAACACAACCAGGCTTATATTTAATATGCCACAAATTAATCCTGCATAAAAACACCTGCGTGTTTGTTATGCTAGCTCCTAGCTCCTCTGCTAGCTCCTAGCTTCATAGAACACGCCAATACAATTCAAACACCTGATCAACACACACAATCACTCAGCCCAAAAGACCGTTCACCTAACCCAAGGTTCATAAAGCTTATATATTTTTAAAAAGTTACGTACGTGACGCGCACGTACGGTACGGTACGTGTTATGCTAGCTCTTAGCTCCTCTGCTAGCTCCTAGCTCCATAGAACACGCCAATACAATTCAAACACATGATCAACACACACAATCACTCAGCCCAAAAGATCGTTCACCTAACCCAAGGTTCATAAAGCTTATATATTTTAAAAAAGTTACGTACATACGCAAAAAAAAGCCAAAGCTGCATACTCACAGTAGCACGTCTGCGTCTTTGTCATCCAAATCAAAGTAATCCTGGTAAGAGTCTGTGTTGTCCCAGTTCTCTACAGGCGTCTGTGTATCCAAGTCAAAAGTCCTCCTGGTTAGAGTCTCTGTTATCCGAGTTCTTCCATCTTGACTGCATCTTTCGGGAGTGTAAACAAAGAAGCGCCGGCTGTGTACTGTTGTGGCTGACTACGTTCGAAAAATACGTCCATTTCGCACCGACAACTTTCTTCTTTGCTTGCTCAGCTTCCTTCTCCATAATGCAATGAACATGATTGAAACAGATTCACGAACACAGATGTCCAGAATACTGTGGAATTATGAAATGAAAACAGAGCTTTTTCGTATTGGCTTCAATGTGGAAGGCATACCCGTGTTCGCCGGTCTACGTCACGCGCATACGTCATCCTCAGAGGCGTTTCGAACCGGAAGTTTAGCGGCAAATTTAAAATGTCACTTTATAAGTTAACCCGGCCGTATTGGCATGTGTTATAATGTTAAGATTTCATCATTGATATATAAACTATCAGACTGCGTGGTCGGTAGTAGTGGGTTTCAGTAGGCCTTTAAAGCCCTTCTATACAGACATTAGTTTCATGAACCATTTCAAGGTTGTCCTCCATTTCCTGCCAAAATCGCTTTAGCATTTGCTCGTCAATGATGGCAACGCTTTCAGTGATGCTTTGATAGCAGATTTTCCAACATAACCCATAGAAAGTGCTATCCGGTGAACGAGGTGTCCAGGGAATTGGGCCATCGCTTTCATTTATCCACTGTTGGTTTTACATATGGGCCAAATGGGCAATTGCCCGAGGCGGTATTCTCAAGAGGACGTGACCCCGCCAGGAAAATCATTCATAAATTGTACCGTAAAGTGTTTTTGTGTCTTGTCAAACGGCGGTGGTATGTGTTGATCTACAGCGTGTGGGGAATTGGTGCTCCCATGTGTGGTGTAGGCAGGCCTGCCTTTCACATTTGAACCATTACGGTACCTGGGAATCCATACAAGCGTGTAAACCAATTTTGGCACTTTGTGGTAAAAGGCCATGTCTCTCGTTGTTATTAATGCCCACCATTTGTCATCCACAAATGCTATTTCGCTCCCTTTACTAGAACATTGTGTGCCATAATCCACCCACGTTGCCATTGAAATGCTAAATGGATGTTTTTTCCTTGATTAGCTAGTGTATAAAAAAATCAAATGAGTGGAAACTAGGGCTGGGGGATAAATTGATATAAATATACATCGAGATAAACCCGTATTCGGTATCAATGAAAATGCGTTCAATAAAATGTTATATTTTTTTTTCTTCTTCTTCTTCGTCGGAAGAAAGCGGAAGTTGCAAAGCAGGGTTGGTTGTGTGAACAAAGACACTCGCTCTCTGGTAACCGAGCAACGCAGGAGTGACACACTAACAGCCAATCAGGCGACAGTATCCACTATCAAGTTCGGTTGCGCCATCTTGTTGTCTGACGTTTAAGGGTGTAACGGTACACAAAAATTTCGGTTAGTTACGTACCTCGGTTTAGAGGTCACGGCTCGGTTCATTTTCGGTACAGTAAGAAAAAAACAAAATATAAATTTTCTGGTTATTTATTCACCAAAATTTGTAAACACCAATTCACCAAAATTTCGGTTTGGTACGTACCTCGGTTTAGAGGTCACGGTTCGGTTCATTTTCGGTACAGTAAGAAAAAAACAAAATATACATTTTCTGGTTATTTATTCACCAAAATTTGTAAACACCAATCCACCAAAATTTCGGTTTGGTACGTACCTCGGTTTAGAGGTCACGGTTCGGTTCATTTTCGGTACAGTAAGAAAAAAACAAAATATAAATGTTCTGGTTATTTATTCACCAAAATTTGTTAACACCAATTCACCAAAATTTCGGTTTGGTACGTACTTCGGTTTAGAGGTCACGGTTCGGTTCATTTTCGGTACAGTAAGAAAAAAACGAAATATAAATTTTCTGGTTATTTATTCACCAAAATTTGTTAACACCAATTCACCAAAATTTCGGTTTGGTACGTACCTCGGTTTAGAGGTCACGGTTCGGTTCATTTTCGGTACAGTAAGAAAAAAACAAAATATACATTTTCTGGTTATTTATTCACCAAAATTTGTAAACACCAATTCACCAAAATTTCGGTTTGGTACGTACCTCGGTTTAGAGGTCACGGTTCGGTTCATTTTCGGTACAGTAAGAAAAAAACAAAATATACATTTTCTGGTTATTTATTCACCAAAATTTGTAAACACCAATTCACCAAAATTTCGGTTTGGAACGTACCTCGGTTTAGAGGTCACGGTTCGGTTCATTTTCGGTACAGTAAGAAAAAAACAAAATATAAATTTTCTGGTTATTTATTCACCAAAATTTGTAAACACCAATTCACCAAAATTTCGGTTTGGTACGTGCTTCGGTTTAGAGGTCACGGTTCGGTTCATTTTCGGTACAGTAAGAAAAAAACAAAATATAAATTTTCTGGTTATTTATTCACCAAAATTTGTAAACACCAATTCACCAAAATTTCAGTTTGGTACGTACCTCGGTTTAGAGGTCACGGTTTGGTTCATTTTCGGTACAGTAAGAAAAAAACAAAATATAAATTTTCTGGTTATTTATTCAACAAAATTTGTAAACACCAATTCACCAAAATTTCGGTTTGGTACGTACTTCGGTTTAGAGGTCACGGTTCGGTTCATTTTCGGTACAGTAAGAAAAAAACAAAATATAAATTTTCTGGTTTTTATTCACCAAAATTTGTAAACACCAATCCACCAAAATTTCGGTTTGGTACGTACCTCGGTTTAGAGGTCACGGTTCGGTTCATTTTCGGTACAGTAAGAAAAAAACAAAATATAAATTTTCTGGTTATTTATTCACCAAAATTTGTAAACACCAATTCACCAAAATTTCGGTTTGGAACGTACCTCGGTTTAGAGGTCACGGTTCGGTTCATTTTCGGTACAGTAAGAAAAAAACAAAATATAAATTTTCTGGTTATTTATTCACCAAAATTTGTAAACACCAATCCACCAAAATTTCGGTTTGGTACGTACCTCGGTTTAGAGGTCACGGTTCGGTTCATTTTCGGTACAGTAAGAAAAAAACAAAATATACATTTTCTGGTTATTTATTCACCAAAATTTGTAAACACCAATCCACCAAAATTTCGGTTTGGTACGTACCTCGGTTTAGAGGTCACGGTTCGGTTCATTTTCGGTACAGTAAGAAAAAAACAAAATATACATTTTCTGGTTATTTATTCACCAAAATTTGTAAACACCAATTCACCAAAATTTCGGTTTGGTACGTACTTCGGTTTAGAGGTCACGGTTCGGTTCATTTTCGGTACAGTAAGAAAAAAACAAAATATACATTTTCTGGTTATTTATTCACCAAAATTTGTAAACACCAATTCACCAAAATTTCGGTTTGGTACGTACTTCGGTTTAGAGGTCACGGTTCGGTTCATTTTCGGTACAGTAAGAAAAAAACAAAATATACATTTTCTGGTTATTTATTCACCAAAATTTGTAAACACCGATTCACCAAAATTTCGGTTTGGTACGTACCTCGGTTTAGAGGTCACGGTTCGGTTCATTTTTGGTACAGTAAGAAAAAAACAAAATATAAATTTTCTGGTTATTTATTCACCAAAATTTGTAAACACCAATTCACCAAAATTTCGGTTTGGTACGTACTTCGGTTTAGAGGTCACGGTTCGGTTCATTTTCGGTACAGTAAGAAAAAAACAAAATATACATTTTCTGGTTATTTATTCACCAAAATTTGTAAACACCAATTCACCAAAATTTCGGTTTGGAACGTACCTCGGTTTAGAGGTCACGGTTCGGTTCATTTTCGGTACAGTAAGAAAAAAACAAAATATAAATTTTCTGGTTATTTATTCACCAAAATTTGTAAACACCAATTCACCAAAATTTCGGTTTGGAACGTACCTTGGTTTAGAGGTCACGGTTCGGTTCATTTTCGGTACAGTAAGAAAAAAACAAAATATAAATGTTCTGGTTATTTATTCACCAAAATTTGTAAACACCAATTCACCAAAATTTCGGTTTGGTACGTACTTCGGTTTAGAGGTCACGGTTCGGTTCATTTTCGGTACAGTAAGAAAAAAACAAAATATACATTTTCTGGTTATTTATTCACCAAAATTTGTAAACACCGATTCACCAAAATTTCGGTTTGGTACGTACCTCGGTTTAGAGGTCACGGTTCGGTTCATTTTCGGTACAGTAAGAAAAAAACAAAATATAAATTTTCTGGTTATTTATTCACCAAAATTTGTAAACACCAATTCACCAAAATTTCGGTTTGGTACGTACTTCGGTTTAGAGGTCACGGTTCGGTTCATTTTCGGTACAGTAAGAAAAAAACAAAATATAAATTTTCTGGTTATTTATTCACCAAAATTTGTAAACACCAATTCACCAAAATTTCGGTTTGGAACGTACCTTGGTTTAGAGGTCACGGTTCGGTTCATTTTCGGTACAGTAAGAAAAAAACAAAATATAAATGTTCTGGTTATTTATTCACCAAAATTTGTAAACACCAATTCACCAAAATTTCGGTTTGGAACGTACCTCGGTTTAGAGGTCACGGTTCGGTTCATTTTCGGTACAGTAAGAAAAAAACAAAATATACATTTTCTGGTTATTTATTCACCAAAATTTGTAAACACCAATTCACCAAAATTTCGGTTTGGAACGTACCTCGGTTTAGAGGTCACGGTTCGGTTCATTTTCGGTATAGTAAGAAAAAAACAAAATATAAATGTTCTGGTTATTTATTCACCAAAATTTGTTAACACCAATTCACCAAAATTTCGGTTTGGTAGGTACTTCGGTTTAGAGGTCACGGTTCGGTTCATTTTCGGTACAGTAAGAAAAAACAAAATATAAATTTTCTGGTTATTTATTCACCAAAATTTGTAAACACCAATTCACCAAAATTTCGGTTTGGAACGTACCTTGGTTTAGAGGTCACGGTTCGGTTCATTTTCGGTACAGTAAGAAAAAAACAAAATATAAATGTTCTGGTTATTTATTCACCAAAATTTGTAAACACCAATTCACCAAAATTTCGGTTTGGAACGTACCTCGGTTTAGAGGTCACGGTTCGGTTCATTTTCGGTACAGTAAGAAAAAAACAAAATATACATTTTCTGGTTATTTATTCACCAAAATTTGTAAACACCAATTCACCAAAATTTCGGTTTGGAACGTACCTCGGTTTAGAGGTCACGGTTCGGTTCATTTTCGGTACAGTAAGAAAAAAACAAAATATAAATGTTCTGGTTATTTATTCACCAAAATTTGTAAACACCAATTCACCAAAATTTCGGTTTGGTACGTACCTCGGTTTAGAGGTCACGGTTCGGTTCATTTTCGGTACAGTAAGAAAAAAACAAAATATAAATTTTCTGGTTATTTATTCACCAAAATTTGTAAACACCAATTCACCAAAATTTCGGTTTGGTACGTACCTCGGTTTAGAGGTCACGGTTCGGTTCATTTTCGGTACAGTAAGAAAAAAACAAAATATAAATTTTCTGGTTATTTATTCACCAAAATTTGTAAACACCAATTCACCAAAATTTCGGTTTGGAACGTACCTCGGTTTAGAGGTCACGGTTCGGTTCATTTTCGGTACAGTAAGAAAAAAACAAAATATAAATGTTCTGGTTATTTATTCACCAAAATTTGTAAACACCAATTCACCAAAATTTCGGTTTGGAACGTACCTCGGTTTAGAGGTCACGGTTCGGTTCATTTTCGGTACAGTAAGAAAAAAACAAAATATACATTTTCTGGTTATTTATTCACCAAAATTTGTAAACACCAATCCACCAAAATTTCGGTTTGGTACGTACCTCGGTTTAGAGGTCACGGTTCGGTTCATTTTCGGTACAGTAAGAAAAAAACAAAATATACATTTTCTGGTTATTTATTCACCAAAATTTGTAAACACCAATTCACCAAAATTTCGGTTTGGTACGTACTTCGGTTTAGAGGTCACGGTTCGGTTCATTTTCGGTACAGTAAGAAAAAAACAAAATATACATTTTCTGGTTATTTATTCACCAAAATTTGTAAACACCAATTCACCAAAATTTCGGTTTGGTACATACTTCGGTTTAGAGGTCACGGTTCGGTTCATTTTCGGTACAGTAAGAAAAAAACAAAATATACATTTTCTGGTTATTTATTCACCAAAATTTGTAAACACCGATTCACCAAAATTTCGGTTTGGTACGTACCTCGGTTTAGAGGTCACGGTTCGGTTCATTTTCGGTACAGTAAGAAAAAAACAAAATATAAATTTTCTGGTTATTTATTCACCAAAATTTGTAAACACCAATTCACCAAAATTTCGGTTTGGTACGTACTTCGGTTTAGAGGTCACGGTTCGGTTCATTTTCGGTACAGTAAGAAAAAAACAAAATATAAATTTTCTGGTTATTTATTCACCAAAATTTGTAAACACCAATTCACCAAAATTTCGGTTTGGAACGTACCTCGGTTTAGAGGTCACGGTTCGGTTCATTTTCGGTACAGTAAGAAAAAAACGAAATATAAATTTTCTGGTTATTTATTCACCAAAATTTGTAAACACCAATTCACCAAAATTTCGGTTTGGAACGTACCTTGGTTTAGAGGTCACGGTTCGGTTCATTTTCGGTACAGTAAGAAAAAAACAAAATATAAATGTTCTGGTTATTTATTCACCAAAATTTGTAAACACCAATTCACCAAAATTTCGGTTTGGAACGTACCTCGGTTTAGAGGTCACGGTTCGGTTCATTTTCGGTACAGTAAGAAAAAAACAAAATATACATTTTCTGGTTATTTATTCACCAAAGTTTGTAAACACCAATTCACCAAAATTTCGGTTTGGAACGTACCTCGGTTTAGAGGTCACGGTTCGGTTCATTTTCGGTACAGTAAGAAAAAAACAAAATATAAATGTTCTGGTTATTTATTCACCAAAATTTGTAAACACCAATTCACCAAAATTTCGGTTTGGTACGTACCTCGGTTTAGAGGTCACGGTTCGGTTCATTTTCGGTACAGTAAGAAAAAAACAAAATATAAATTTTCTGGTTATTTATTCACCAAAATTTGTAAACACCAATTCACCAAAATTTCGGTTTGGTACGTACTTCGGTTTAGAGGTCACGGTTCGGTTCATTTTCGGTACAGTAAGAAAAAAACAAAATATAAATTTTCTGGTTATTTATTCACCAAAATTTGTAAACACCAATTCACCAAAATTTCGGTTTGGAACGTACCTCGGTTTAGAGGTCACGGTTCGGTTCATTTTCGGTACAGTAAGAAAAAAACCAAATATAAATTTTCTGGTTATTTATTCACCAAAATTTGTAAACACCAATTCACCAAAATTTCGGTTTGGTACGTACTTCGGTTTAGAGGTCACGGTTCGGTTCATTTTCGGTACAGTAAGAAAAAAACAAAATATAAATTTTCTGGTTTTTATTCACCAAAATTTGTAAACACCAATCCACCAAAATTTCGGTTTGGTACGTACCTCGGTTTAGAGGTCACGGTTCGGTTCATTTTCGGTACAGTAAGAAAAAAACAAAATATACATTTTCTGGTTATTTATTCACCAAAATTTGTAAACACCAATTCACCAAAATTTCGGTTTGGTACGTACTTCGGTTTAGAGGTCACGGTTCGGTTCATTTTCGGTACAGTAAGAAAAAAACAAAATATGAATTTTCTGGTTATCTATTCACCAAAATTTGTAAACACCAATTCACCAAAATTTCGGTTTGGTACGTACCTCGGTTTAGAGGTCACGGTTCGGTTCATTTTCGGTACAGTAAGAAAAAAACAAAATATACATTTTCTGGTTATTTATTCACCAAAATTTGTAAACAAATTTTGCTTTATCCTTTTAACATAACAATAACATACATATTACACACAGGGTCCATTGCCAGGGTTAATGCAGTCAACATATATAAAAAAAACCTAAATAAGATAAGGCTCAGAATTGGTTTCTTAAAGGCCTACTGAAAGCCACTACTACCGACCACGCAGTCTGATAGTTTATATATCAATGATGAAATCTTAACATTGCTACACATGCCAATACGGCCGGGTTAACTTATAAAGTGCAATTTTAAATTGCCCGCTAAACTTCCGGTTGAAAACGTCTATGTAAGATGACGTATGCGCGTGACGTCAATCGTTGAAACGGAAGTATTCGGACACATTGAATCCAATACAAAAAGCTCTGTTTTCATCTCAAAGTTCCACAGTATTCTGGACATCTGTGTTGGTGAATCTTTTGCAATTTGTTTAATGAACAATGAAGACTGCAAAGAAGAAAGTTGTAGGTGGGATCGGTGTATTAGCGGCTGGCTGCAGCAACACAACCAGGAGGACTTTGACTTGGATAGCAGACGCGCTATCCGACGCTAGCCGCCGACCGCATCGATGATCGGGTGAAGTCCTTCATCGCTCCGTCGATCGCTGGAACGCAGGTGAGCACGGGTGTTGATGAGCAGATGAGGGCTGGCTGGCGTGGGTGGATAGCTAATGTTTTTAGCATAGCTCTGTGAGGTCCCGTAGCTAAGTTAGCTTCAATGGCGTCGTTAGCAACAGCATTGTTAAGCTTCGCCAGGCTGGAAAGCATTAACCGTGTAGTTACAGGTCCATGGTTTAATAATATTGTTGATTTTCTGTCTATCCTTCCAGTCAGGGGTTTATTACTTTTATTTCTATCTGCAGTTAAGCCCGATGCTATCACGTTAGCTCCATAGCTAAAGTGCTTCGCCGATGTATTGTCGTGCAGATAAAAGTCACTGTGAATGTCCATTTCGCGTTCTTGACTCTCATTTTCAAGAGGATATAGTATCCGAGGTGGTTTAAAATACAAATCTGTGATCCACAATAGAAAAAGGAGAAAGTGTGGAATCCAATGAGCCAGCTTGTACCTAAGTTACGGTCAGAGCGAAAAAAGATACGTCCTGCACTGCACTCTAGTCCTTCACTCTCACATTCCTCATCCACAAATCTTTCATCCTCGCTCAAATTAATGGGGTAATCGTCGCTTTCTCGGTCTGAATCGCTCTCGCTGCTGGTGTAAACAATGGGGAAATGTCAGGAGCCTTTCAACCTGTGACGTCACGCCACTTCCGGTACAGGCAAGGCTTTTTTTTATCAGCGACCAAGAGTTGCGAACTTTATCGTCGATGTTCTCCACTAAATCCTTTCAGCAAAAATATGGCAATATCGCGAAATGATCAAGTATGACACATAGAATGGATCTGCTATCCCCGTTTAAATAAAAAAAATTCATTTCCGTAGGCCTTTAACAAAACCTTTCTACATATAAAGTGCAACATTTCCGCATATAAAGTGCAACATTAAACTGCTTCAAGTTGTTGTTCAGATTAAATAAAATGACAAAAAAAATCTAGTTTTTAATGCAATATGGTCTTAAATCTGCTGCAATAAAAACACCAACAGCATTTGTTATTGCTTTAGCCCTGCCTGACTCGCCGAGGAGAAGCTGCTTGAATGCGGTGGGAGCTGTGTTTGTTTGTCTTTCTCTTCGTTGAAGCGATGTTATCCATTGTTGTATCGCACCGCGAAACCGAAATGTTCCCAAACGGGAGATCTTAACGAGGCAGGAGGGTCTTCCAGCTCTGACTTTTGCATGTTGTAGTAGCCCAGTCGTTGCTAGCATGCCATGTGTTGTGTCTCAGTGTGCATTGTTTACACAGCGTGCGCTACGCTACTTGATATGTCCGTGTGGAAACTCGTTCGGTACACCTCCGAACCGAATCGAATCCGGTTCAATACAAAATACACCCTTACTGACGGTTGATTCTTTGCATGGAGTGAGAAGAGAACGTAAAAAAATGAATAAATTGTGGATGAAAGAGGAAAAGTCACCCAGACAATGTGGTGGTTTGTTGGATTTTTTTCAAAGGGACCCTAGTCACACCAATGTGGTCTGTAAATGAATCAAGGCACTTTACCACTACCTTGGTAAATGGGTTATACTTGTATGTATATAATTGTATATATGTATATTTCCCACACTACCTTCACACACACATTCACACACTGATGGCGGGAGCTGCCACGCAAGGTGCTAACCACGACCCATCAGGAGCAAGGGTGAAGTTTCTTGTTTAAGGACACAACGGACGTGACTAGGTTGGTAGAAGCTGGGTGTGGAGTTAAAAACTCAGAAGTGTCAGTAATCCATGCCCTACATGAAAAGGAACGAGGTTCAGTCAGACTCATTCACCAAACAAGCTGCATGCAAGGAAGGACAGCAAGCAGCCACAACCGCAAGATCTACTCTACAAGTTTCTCCAAACACACCAATGGTTTACAACTGTTAAGTTCCACTCATCTACTCCAAAAGGACCCACGGACAACTCATGATTTCCAATTGAAGATCAACTGGAATGAAACCAACAATGCTTCAAGTTGGAAAATAAAAAGTTTATCAATTGGAAATCATGAGTTGTCCGTGGGTCCTTTTGGAGTAGAAGAGTGGAACTTAACACTGGGGATTGAACCAGGAACCCTCAGGTTGCTGGCACGGCCACTCTCCCAACCGCCCCACGCCGTGCTCACCCTTTAGAGCACAGCTAAACCTTCCTGGCACTCAACCTGTAGAAAATAGTTCTTCTCAGGTTTCTCTATGTTTACATTTTCCCACTTTGCACTTTATGAAGCATTTCTTACATATTTTACCTATCTTGCTGATTGTATTGTACCATATGACCCGGGAAGAAATCTGCGTTCAAAGAACTCCGGCTTATTAGTGATTCCCAGAGCCCCAAAAAAAGTCTGCGGGCTATAGAGCGTTTTCTATTCAGGCTCCAGTACTCTGGAATGCCCTCCCGGTAACAGTTAGAGATGCTACCTCAGTAGAAGCATTTAAGTCCCATCTTAAAACTCATTTGTATACTCCAGCCTTTAAATAGACCCCCCTTTTAGACCAGTTGATCTGCCGTTTTTTTCTGCTCTGCCCCCACAGGGGCACAGGTTCGGTGGCCACGGATGAAGCGCTGGCTGTCCAAAGTCGGGACCCGGGTTGGACCGCTCGCCTGTGCATAGGTTGGGGACATCTCTGCGCTGCTGACCTGTCTACGCTCGGGATGGTCTCCTGCTGGCCCCACTATGGACTGGACTCTCACTATTATGTTAGATCCACTATGGACTGGACTCTCACTATTATGTTAGATCCACTATGGACTGGACTCTCACTATTATGTTAGATCCACTATGGACTGGACACTCACTATTATGTTAGATCCACTATGGACTGGACTCTCACTATTATGTTAGATCCACTATGGACTGGACTCTCACTATTATGTTAGATCCACTATGGACTGGACACTCACTATTATGTTAGATCCACTATGGACTGGACACTCACTATTATGTTAGATCCACTATGGACTGGACACTCACTATTATGTTAGATCCACTATGGACTGGACTCTCACTATTATGTTAGATCCACTATGGACTGGACACTCACTATTATGTTAGCTCCACTATGGACTGGACTCTCACTATTATGTTAGATCCACTATGGACTGGACACTCACTATTATGTTAGCTCCACTATGGACTGGACTCTCACTATTATGTTAGATCCACTATGGACTGGACACTCACTATTATGTTAGATCCACTATGGACTGGACACTCACTATTATTTTAGATCCACTATGGACTGGATTCTCACTATTATGTTAGATCCACTATGGACTGCACTCTCACTATTATGTTAGATCCACTATGGACTGGACTCTCACTATTATGTTAGATCCACTATGGACTGGACACTCACTATTATGTTAGATCCACTATGGACTGGACTCTCACTATTATGTTAGATCCACTATGGACTGGACACTCACTATTATGTTAGATCCACTATGGACTGGACACTCACTATTATGTTAGATCCACTATGGACTGGACACTCACTATTATGTTAGATCCACTATGGACTGGACACTCACTATTATGTTAGATCCACTATGGACTGGACACTCACTATTATGTTAGATCCACTATGGACTGGACTCTCACTATTATGTTAGATCCACTATGGACTGGACACTCACTATTATGTTAGATCCACTATGGACTGGACTCTCACTATTATGTTAGATCCACTATGGACTGGACACTCACTATTATGTTAGATCCACTATGGACTGGACACTCAATATTATGTTAGATCCACTATGGACTGGACTCTCACTATTATGTTAGATCCACTATGGACTGGACACTCACTAT
>NC_084740.1:71449689-71489545 GCF_033978785.1 Entelurus aequoreus
ATGCCAGGATAACAAATGTTTCACTTTTCAAGAAAATTAATTTTCTCTTTTACCAATATTTGAAACACGTAAACAAAGTAACCCAAATTTCCCTGTTGTGGGATCAATAAATGCTTATCTTATCTTACCTTAAACCACAGACATAAAATCTAAACTCATTCAAACTTTTATTTTTACTTTTTATTTTTAACAACATTGAACATAAAGATTGTTATGGGGACCAGGTGGAAGTGATTAACTATACACGGAAGAAGTGTGAGCAGAGCAGCGAGTGCAGTACCAGCTACAGCCCGATGAGGGGGCTGCTGTGCAAATGTCTCACACTCAAACTAACCAGTAATCATGTTTTATAGGCCAAAGCTTAAAAATCACTGAGGCATCTTCAGAATGGATCTGACTATCATTTAAAAAGGTTTCCCTTTAGGGGACCTGTTTTATTGTCCCCATACCGTCAGAGGTCCCCTAAAGGTGACTGTGTAAACAGAGCCATGTCCCCATTAAGCAAGCATTGCCAGAACACACACACACACACACACACACACACACACACACACACACACACACACACACACACACACACACACACACACACACACACACACACACACACACACACACACACACACACACACACACACACACACACACACACACACACACACACACACACACACAAAAGAAGAGTTGTGTAGAAACAATAAGTGCATTCTTCTTGGTCAGTGTTTATGAGACATTCAAATTTAAATGTATTCAAATTAATTCATGAAGGCCCAACCCGAATAAATTTGGATCTTGTATGAAATTATGATTGTATTTTGCGATAGACTGGTCCTAAATATGGCGCAATACTAACGATGTTCAAATAATAACGGTATTGCGCGGTTAATATTTAGCAGGCAACTAGCGTTCTACTCGTCAGCTGGCAACTAGAGCACTAATTGCTAGTGACAACTAACGCAATAATCACAAGCTGGAAACTGGAGTGTTAATCGCAAGCTGGCAATGGGCTTGTTAATCGCTAACTGACAAATATCGCGCCGATCGCTAGCTGGCAACAAACGCACCAATCGCTAGCTGACAACTAACGGTCCAATTGCTAGCTGACAACTAGGCTATTGATCGCCGGCTGACAGCTAACATTCTAATCGTTAACAGAGAACTAGTGCACTAATCGCTAGCCGACAACTAGTACGCAGATCCCTACCTGGCATCTAGCACGCTAATCGCTAGCTGACAGCTCGGGTGGCAATCACTAGCTGACAATTAGAGCGCTAATCGTTGGATGGCAACTAAAGTGCTAATTGATAGTGACAACTAACGGGTTAATCGCTAGCTGGCATCTGGGGTGTTAATCGCTAACTGACAAATATCGCGCCAATCGCTAGCTGGCAACAAACGCACCAATCGCTAGCTGACAACTAGCGCACCAATCGCTAGCTGACAACTAGGTCGTTGATTGCTAGCTGACAACTAGGTCGTTGATCGCTAGCTGACAGTTAACACGCTAATTGTTAACAGATAATTAGCGCACTAATCGCTAGCCGACGACTAGCGAGCAGATCTCTACCTGGCATCTAGCACGCTAATTGCTAGCTGACAATTAGAGTGCTAATCGTTGGATGGGAACTACAGTGCTAATTGCTAGTAACAACTAACGCGTTAATCGCTAACTGACAAATATCGTGCCAATCGCTAGCTGGCAACAAACGCACCAATCGCTAGCTGACAACTAACGCACCAATCGCTTGCTGACAACTTGTGCTCCAATTGCTAGCTGACAGTTAACACGCTAATCGTTAACAGAGAATTAGCGCACTATTTGCTAGCTGACGACCAGCACGCAGATCGCTGGCTGGTAAGTGGCGCGGCAATCGCTAGCTGACAACTAGGGTGGTAATTACTATCCGACAACTAACGCTCCAATTCTTAGCTGACAACTAGGTCGTTGATTGCTAGATGACAGCTAACACGGTACTCGTTAACTGAGAACTAGCGCACTAATCGCTAGCCAACGACTAGCGCACAGATCCCTACCTGGCATCTAGCACGCTAATGGCTGGCTGGCAAGTAGCGCACCAATCGCTAGCTGACAATTAGAGCGCTAATCATTGGATAGCAACTAGAGTGCTAATTGTTAGCTGACAACTAAAGCGCTAATTGCTAGTTATCTTACAATGTGTTGGCTGAATTTTCATGTTTAGTCAAAGTAATTTACATTTGTGGAAAAATTGCGAGGGGGAATATGAGAAAATATTTTTTCTACAATCAACTAAAAATGTCATGGTCCCCTGCAGTACCTGTTCTGAACCTCGGATCTAACCCTTTTTCCGAAAAGCGGCTAGATTTCTGGAGACTTTGTAATGGAAGCATGTATCACGCTTGTCATCGAGCCCCGGGTGCCGCTGGGTCTTCTGTCATCTAAAAGCACTCACACAACTGTAGATGTACACTGCTGCACCAAAGTCTAGATAGATGAATGGAAGGGTTGTGTCATTTAGGGCATCAGGTGTAAAAACTAAGCCACGGGCGACCGTGATGGGAAAAAGCTAAGAGAGAAAAAAAAACCTGTAACTCTGCACTTGTGCAACATAATAGATGCAGGAGTGGGACAGGAGGACACAGACAAGGTTTCTCATTGTCCCATTGGGTTGAGTTTTTCCTTGCCCTGATGTGGGATCTGAGCCGAGGATGTCGTTGTGGCTTGTGCAGCCCTTTGAGACGCTTGTGATTTAGGGCTATATAGGGATGATGTTTGATAAGAAATTATCGAGTTCGAGTCTATTATCGAATCCTCTTATCGATGCGATTCCTTATCGATTCTCTTATCGAGTCCAGATAGGTTGTTGTATATGGAAAAAAACACACAATATTTGGTTTAACAAAAGCTCACTTTTATTATATAAGAAAACAATTTAATCTAAAAAATAAATAAATATTGACTGTTACCCCTCTAAAAAAA
This sequence comes from Entelurus aequoreus, assembly GCF_033978785.1. Lineage (NCBI taxonomy): Eukaryota > Metazoa > Chordata > Actinopteri > Syngnathiformes > Syngnathidae > Entelurus > Entelurus aequoreus. Next base: position 71,452,649 of record NC_084740.1, read on the forward strand.
TAAAATAAAATGAATAAATATTGACTGTTGTTACCCAAAGTATATTAAGTGGGATTTTTCAGAAAAACAAATATATACAGTATCACAAAAATAACCTGTCTCTGTGATCATTATAGGTGTATAAATAATACTATAGTGTTAAATAAAATCAGTCCCTTGGGCACAAAACTGGAAATAACACAGCTCTCCAAAAAGTGCACTTCTGCTGTTATTTGACATAACTGTTTGTTATGATGCTTTGACATTTTTGCACTTTATTTCTTTATTGAAAGAAAATTCTATGAAGAGAAAAGTTGTTTGCAAATGTGGTTACAATGCTAAAAAAATGAAAAGTTAAAGTTAAAAAAAGAAATACACTTTATTGAGTTAACATTGTTTCTTTATAGGGGGAAAGATGTTATGAGCTAGGGAATATAACAACTACACTACCCAGCATGCAACGGGAGTGACGAGCATGCACGGTAGTGTTGGTGCATGTCGTCACCCGTGAAAGTAAACGTCAAGAACTCAGCCAACACGCCTCGTCTGCATTATTTATAATTAGACAGACAACACATATACAGTGTGATTTTGTTTTGTTTACAAGGAAAGAAAAACAAAAGTTAAAAAAGGGAGATCATGTCATATATGTTGTATATATATGTGACCTGTGCTGGCAAAATGAGTCACAATGAGGAAATTTTAAAAACGGAGTTATTGTTATTTACACATTCTCCATCTGAAGACCTTCAAAATGATATATGGTTTGTTGGAATCGGACAGAAAATGACCGAGTTACATCCGATTGAAGTCGACCAAGTTTGAGGGTCCGTTTTGAGAAAAACCAGCTTAAAGTTTACTGTTCCAGAACAGAATGTTCCAAAACAAAACTCCATAGCAACCATACCTTAAAAGTCCTTGTAGCAACACCAAAATTGGTACAATTAAAGTCAAATCCCATGTCGAAAGGAAAAATATATATTCAACTCTATTGAAAACGGTTATGTACAAAAATTTCAAAACTGTTATGTCACAATTTTTTTGTTCACTGGTCAGTTTGTCAGCTGGTCAGCTGTCTGTAATATTCCTGACCAGCAGCACTAAGAAGATTCGCCGACTGCAGTGAATTTAGCGCACTTGCAACCATCTGTGTACCCTCTCCACCTTCTAAATCCATTACGGAATGTAAAACAGTCTAACTTATCCACAAAAATAATAATTAAATGTTCGAAAATCACCTTTTTTCACCAAATATTCCGCTCGAATTACTGTGTTGTTTTTCATCAGGGCGCTGCCATGATACCACAATGCACCGCGCGGGGTGATTCAACCAATGAGGGTACGCCTCACAGCGACCCTTAGCAACAAGCCGGATTTGTTTACGTCGGGACAGGTTTAAAAACTCGAATTATATTGGTTCAGAATGGAGTCATCGGGAATTCCATGCTCATTTTTAGAAAGTACGTAAACTTGGCGTCACAATGATACCAAATATGGCTAGGGGGATTCCCCCTTATTGCCGCGAGTGAGCGTTGAAAACACTTGATTTTCTCAAGGAATTTTAACACAAAGGACTCATTTCTGAAGACATACCTCGTACAAAACCTTCAAATAAAGGTGATTTAAGATGTTTTCTTGCTATTTCGATGATTGGGATCGCTAGATTGTGGCTTTATGGACTCATTTTTGTGAAAATCTCAATTTCAACCAAGATAAAAAAATGTTCACTTATTTGCCTGTAGGTCAAAATTAGCCTGTGCGTATTCCGACTCATTTTGCCAGCACGGGTCACATATATGTATGTGCTGCGGTTGCTTTAAGAACGTTGCGACAGCTGCCGTAAAGGAGGTGCGTTGCTAGCCTGGTTGCTATGTTTCCGGTGGGTCGTAAAAGTGTTCTTCATGTGTTTGTACCCTGCTCAAATCTCTCAGTAAAGTTATTCATTGGATTATACCTTTTTGTTTTGGACTTTATTACACCTTGGAGCGCTTTTTCCCGTCCATTTTTTTCCTGCTTTCGCTATCTGCGCCTAATGACTGAGCTACGTGACGTCATTTCTTGTGATGTCTCAAAGGGCATTTCTGGTCGGGACGGGATTCGTTCCGAGGGATTCGAATAAAGAACCAACTCTTTTTCTTTACTATAGTGGTCTCGATAACGGGTACCGGTTCTCAAAAAGGGATTCGAGTCCGAGGACTCGGTTCTTTTCATATCGAACAACCGGGAAAACCGGTTTCGAGTATCATCCCTAGGGCTATATAAGTAAACATTGATTGATAAGCGGGCTATATCTTTAAAATATGTTGAGTTGTTTGTAAAACAGACATCAGATGAAATTTAAACGGAGGCTGGAGTAGTAAACTGCATAGAATCTCCCCGGTTAGTCCAAGTCTCCTGGTTCTAAATGCATCATGGCAGCAGTTTGCACCGTGGGGTGTGATTATGCTTTTTTTAGAGGCACGTCTCCCCGTCTTCCTCCTGCCTCCTCCCTCTCCAGGTCCCTCCAGATCTCTGGTTTGATAATTAGAGCTTTTTCTCAGGCCCGTCTACGCCTCTGTCTTTTCTCCTGGCACATCCTCCGAAGACACAGATTCTTGCAACCCCCCCCCCCCCAACACACACACAAAACTGTCCACAGTCAAAACCAGTCCACACACCAAACTGGACTACATAGCAATCCGGTCCAACAACAAGATAAGCACAAAGTCCCCAGGCCCTGATCTTGTCTTGACGACAAAAAAACTGGTTTGCTGGGAGTAAGTAAGTAGAAAGTTAAAAAGCTCGTAAACCGTGGCATGTGGCACGGCGCTGGCGGTGTGATTTGTAGCCCATTTGGGGGGGCCGGGCAGCGAGCCCGGGCGCAAGTCTACTCGGGCTGAAGACCAACCAGACCGTGCCGACGGATGAATGAGGGAAAAGGAAAAGGGGGAGAGGAAGTGGCGGCAACGCTGATGTCTGTGGTCATTCACTGCACGGACCATTTGGAGGGAAAGGGCATCGAACAATGCAGGGCAGCGAGAGTGTTTCGAGGAAACTGATAAGAACTCTATGTCTTCCTCTATGAGTCTCTGAGGACTGGCGAATGTCAACACGCTGCAGTAAAAACCTCCTCCGGGCTGACACTCGCCAGCCGCTACATTAGGAACACTTCCTTTAAGGTCCAAGAGGAGAGCTGTATTTACAGAGATACCAAGAATGACGCAGTGCATATATGTCCGCCTGGCTTGTAGATTCCACACCAGTCCTGTAGGTGGCAGCACTGCAGAGTACAAAGTGTGTGCTAACTTACGCCAGCGGGAAGATGTTCACAGCAGCTTAAAGGCCTACTGAAATGAATTTGTTTTATTTAAACGGGAATAGCAGACCCATTCTATGTGTCATACTTGATCATTTCGCGATATTGCCATATTTTTGCTGAAAGGATTTAGTAGAGAAAATCGACGATAAAGTTCGCAACTTTTGCTCGCTGATAAAAAAAGCCTTGCCTGTACCGGAAGTAGCGTGACGTCACAGGAGGTAGGATTCCTCACAATTCCCCGTTGTTTACAATGGAGCGAGAGATTCGGAGTGACAAAGCGACGATTACCCCATTAATTTGAGCGAGGATGAAAGATTCGTAGATGAGGAACATTACAGTGAAGGATTAGAGAGGCAGTGAAGGACGTATCTTTTTTCGCTCTGACTGTAACTTAGGTACAAGCTGGCTCATTGGATTCCACACTCTCTCCTTTTTCTATTGTGGATCACCGAGTTGTATTTTAAACCACCTCGGATACTATATCCTCTTGAAAATGAGAGTCGAGCACGCGAAATGGACATTTAAAGTGACTTTTATCTCCACGACAATACATCGGTGACACACTTAGCTACTGAGCTAACGTGATAGCATCGTTCTCAAATGAAGATAGAAACAAAAGAAATAAACCCCTGACTGGAAGGATAGACAGAAGATCAACAATACTATTAAACCATGTACATGTAACTACACGGTTAAAAATTCTCAGCCTGGTAAGGCTTAACAATGCTGTTGCTAACGACGCTAAGGCTAATTTAGCAACTTAGCAACCGGACCACACAGAACTATGATAAAAACATTAGTGCTCCACCTACGCCAGCCAGCCCTCATCTTCCCATCAACAGCCGTGCTCACCTGCGTTCCAGCGATCGACGGCGCGACGAAGGACTTCATCCGTGGGTTTGGCGGCTAGCATCGGCTAGGCGTAGTAAGTAGTCCTTGTTGTGTTGCTGTAAGTATTGTACTTAGCCGCGAATACACCGATCGATCCCACCTACAACGTTCTTCTTTGCAGCCTCCATTGTTCATTAAACAAACTGCAAAAGATTCACCAACACAGATGTCCAGAATACTGTGGAATTTTGTCGAAGAAAACAAGAGGTTTTTGTATCGGGTCGATGGGGTCCAACCACTTCCGTGGATTTTGTGACGTCACGCGCATAAATCATATCCAAAGGAGTTTTTCAACCGGAAGTGTGGCGGGAATTTTAAAATTGCACTCTATAAGTTAACCCGGCCGTATTGGCATGTGTTTCAATGTTAAGATTTCATCATTGATATATAAACTATCAGACTGCGTGGTCGGTAGTAGTGGCTTTCAGTAGGCCTTTAATGCGAGTAGACAGTAACATTAATTTAGATTCTAGATTAGGGATGCTCAAACTTTTGCACATTGCGCTAAAGAAATTTGGCCGAAACTTCGACTGCATTTAAAATAACTATGAAATATATATATTAGGGTTGTTCGGTATACCGGTACTAGTATAGTATTGCAGTACTAATGAATCAAAAACGGTACTATACTGTGTTTGAAACGTACCGGTTCGCCATATTTTTTATTTATTTTTTTTAACAAGCATGACGGCGCGTCATGACATTGCTGGTTTTACGAGCAGAGGAGCATGTTCGGCAGCGCACAATCACGGAGTACTTACAAGCAGACACAGCGTGTAGACGGAAAAGGGAGAACGGACGCATTTTGGTTTACAAACTGACGATAAAGGTGAAGGTACAACACTGAAACCTCAGCACCTCAGGAAGAGGTGCTTTAAAACATGGCTAGCTAGTTAGCGGCTAATGTCCATCCGCAATCGATAGTGTTTTAGCTTCTTCCAAATCACTAATCCTCCCCTCCATGACGACAAATAAAGTAAGTTTTGTCACGACGGGGTTTTCGCAGCTTACTGCGGGGTTCGTTCTCCCGAAATGCAGACGGACCACTCCGGACATGGCGTGCAGGTAGGAACATGATTTAATTATCAAAACTCAAAGAGGTAGAAAAAACAGAAAACGAGGCGACAGAACAACGTGCCTGATCGCACTAGAAGCTAAAGCTAACACTTAGCATGGACTATGGACAAGAAATAATCACGTAACTTTGGCATGAAACAAACAACTTACGTAGCAGGTTGCATGAAGCGAACAATGACGCCAGGCCGACTGACCGGCAAAGGCAGGCTTAAATAATGCCTCTGATTAGTGCTAGGGAAGCAGGTGAGCGGGCGGACACTAATCAGAGACAGGTGGAAATTAAGGCTGCAACAACTAATCGATTAAATCGATTAAAATCAATTAAAATCAATTATAAAAATAGTTGGCGATTAATTTAGTAATCGATTCGTTGGATCTATGCTATGCGCATGCGCAGAGGCAATTATTATTATTTATTTTTTTATAAACCTTTATTTATAAACTGCAACATGTACAAACAGCTGAGAAACAATAATCAAAATAAGTATGGTGCCAGTATGCTGTTCTTTTTCAATAAAATACTGGAAAGGATAGAAATGTAGTTTGTCTCTTTTATCCGATTATTAATCGAAGTAATAATCGACAGATTAATCGATTATCAAATTAATCGTTAGTTGCAGCCCTAGTGGAAATAATAAGTAACCATGGTAACTAAAACAAACAAGGGTGCACAAAAACAGGAACTATGGAGTCCAAAACTAACAGAACATAACAAAACATGATCCGGACCACGGATCATGACAAGTTTTTTTACAAGTATCATCCCTGCAGGAAGAGGAATAGCTAAACATGCTTCATTACACACCGTAGGAGGATACAATAGCTCACCGGCACCACAATGTAAACAAATGCCATGGGTGGATCTACACCTGACGTCCACTGTAATGATACCAAGTACAAGAGTGTACTCGTCGATACTACTATGATTACATCAATATTTTTAAGCGTCACAAAATTCATATTATATTCAGAAACTCAGGAAATACGTCCCTGGACACATATGAACTTAAATTATGATCAATGTATGATCCTGTAACTACTTGGTATCTGATCGATACCTACATGTACTAATTTAAAGTATCAAACAACAGAAGAATAAGTGATTTTTACATTTTAACAGAAGTGTAGATAGAACATGGTGAAACGGAAAATAACCGGATATTAACAGTAAATGAACAAGTACATTAATAATCCATTTTTACAGCTTGTCCTTTATAATGTTGACAAAATAATAGAATGATAAATGACACAATATGTTACCGCATACGTCAGCAGACAAATTAGGAGCCGTTGTTTGTTTACTTACTACTAAAAGACAAGTTGAGTTTGTTGTATGTTCACTATTTTATTTAAGGACAAAATTGTTCTTCGATTGCAACAAGAAACATTTGTTTATGTACCCTAAGATTTTTTGTTAAAATAAAGAGAGCTATTTAGAGAGTTTTGTGGGCAAAATAGAGAGGCCTCATAGACTCCATTGTTAGCAGACTTTTTATTTAATTACGACTTAGAATGCATAAAAAAAGAAAACCGTATGTGTGCATGTCTTATATAGGGATTGTGAATGATAAACTGCACATCTTTCTACTTGTCTTTCTAATTTTTGCATATTTCCAGTATGACTGATTTGATAACTCAGAGTGCAGAAGCGTTCTTCCAGTGACGTCGATCTCCGGAAATAGCCGAAGGTATTCGGAGCGGAATATTCAGAGTGGCTGACTGAATTTGTGGCATTTTGTGATGTTTAGAAGGTATTTTCACATACTTAGCGCCTTATAAATACAATTGGATATGGTTTAATGAATACAATGAAACAGAATTAAGCATATAAAGTCAACTTGTTTTTCCACTCTACTGGTACTTTAACTAAAACAACAGAAGAAAGTTAATTTGTAGTTCTTAACATATTTGTTTTGCTTTTCAGGCTTTTTTCCAGCCACTTTTTGTTCCTCTCTTATAGCGTTTTTTACAATTACCTTCATACGCGTCACAGTCAATTATGCAAACTTGGCAACGATGTAGATGACGTCATCTACAACAGTTCAACATCGAAAACAATTAGCAATAAAAAAAGACAATCAAAATAATATACATATTGTGAAATGCAAGGTTTTCCGAGCAAAGATGTTTTAAATACAGCTCTCGACTGTGTACCTAATAAAGTGTCTAGTGAGTCTACGTGTGTGCTTAAACATGATTCTTTATACAGTGTTTCCCACACATTCATTTATTTGTGGCGGCCCGCCACGAAAGAATTACGTCCGCCACAAATAAATAAATAAAATAAAAAATAATTGTCCTGTCCAGCTTCTCAGGCAAATCATATAGTTGATGTAGATGCCCATATAGGCTGTTCAGATTTACTTTACAAAAGAGAAGTGTAGGATACTTCTCTTGTTGCCTTATTTGTATTTGACCACTACTGTTTTCTGTTTATTTGTTACTGACTGTGGCAGGACACCTCTGCCTCTGTTTCACTTTATGTTGCTGGTAAATAATATGGTTGTAGTAGTAGGCTAAAGTTAAATTATTTAGTATGCACTAATTAAAGGGGCAGAGCTTTAAGAGACATTTTAGCTTTTATATTTTATAAGATATATTTTTTGTAAGAACCACAATTAATAAATATATTTCAGTGAATAACTTATTGTTCAAATCTGTATATAAATATGTACATAAAGTGTTGTAATTATATTGTAAAATGGATGGATGGATGGATGTATGGACGTTTAAAACAAAACTGTTATTATTAATTAGTAAGTATACATTTTTTTAGCCTTTTTAGAGAAAATCATATGATTGTAGTAAATTATGCAAATTGCTCGATGATGTCATGGTAACCACGCCCATAGGCACGCACCCACCGCCACAGGTATCTTGGCAGTTTATGGGAAACACCTATCATATTAAAAAAGCTAACTAACCATGTTTATTTTATTATTTTTTTACCTCTATGTCAGTTACTGTAACCTAACAGACGCTCAGCTTTTCCCAGGATGCAGTTTCAAGAAGAGCCTCAGGGCTCTTGGATAAGACACTCATTTATGAGGCATGACGTGCTTCAACCTGACAATCCTTATAAATTAAAATATTGGCTACTTAATACACAACACCCACAGACTCGATACAACGAAGTGTTTTTTGTGGTAGTAACATTTGAGGTGAAAAATGAGCTGTCCAATTGAAAAGGTATGCAATGTCAAAGATTCCCAACATAGATTGGTTCTCATGGAACTCGCCCGTGTATTACAGGGTACATTCAGTACATAAATCATCAAGTCCCAAAAAGTGAACTAGGGGCATCTGCAATGTGTCTCATGTCCTTACAGCGAGGAACTGTCCTCATTTAAGTTGGCCTACTCAGCTCAGATACTGTGATAAATAATGCAGCAGCCAAAAATGTTTAGAAGCAACCCAGGCTGCAGGCTTACAAATATACCAATTTCACAACTTTTTCAACACACGAAAGCTAAGGTTAACAACATACAGTTCAGGTTTCGGAATAGAGTTGTAGGATTAGGCAAAAAATGTGAATCACGATTTGTGACGTTTTTAAATTAACTGTTTTTTAGTCATATTGTCATAATTGCAGGGTTTCCCCTCAATGTAAGCGATCATGGCCGCGGCAAAATTATAGCCGCCACACCTTAAAAATGTGTTTGTTTTACGTGAAAACAAATGAAAGTAATATAATGTATTGTAGCTTCCAGAAGAAGTCATACAAAGTCCAGCATTATTTTTCACTTGCATTCCCAATCTTAAACTAACAACCGGCTCAATTCCAACTAGGGATGGACGATATACCGGTACTAGTAAAGTACCGCGATACTAATGACTCATATTCGGTACTATACCACCTCTAAAAAGTACCGGTTCCTGCCCACGCCCCCTTTTTTTTCGTCACGTCATTATAAAGCTGGTTTTACGAGCAGAGGAGTATGTTCGGCAGCGCACAATCACAGAGTACTTACAAGCAGACACAGCGTGTAGACAGAAAAGGGAGAACGGACGCGTTTTGGCTTGAAAATTAACGATAAAGGTGAATTTATAACACTGAAACGCCCTCAGGAAGAGGTGTTTTAAAACATGGCTGGCTAGCTAGCAGCTAACATCCATCCGCAGTCTGTAGTGTTTTAGCTACTTCTAAATCACTAATCCTTGTCTTCATGGCGACAAATAAAGTAAGTTTCTTACAAGAATCATCCCTGCAGGACGGGAAATAACTAAACATGCTTCACTACACACCGCAGCTCACCAGCGTCACAATGTAAACAAACCCCATGGGTGGATCTACACCTGACATCCACTGTAATGATACCAACCAAGTACAGGAGCGTATCTAGTCAATACTACTATGATTACATCGATATTTTTTAGCATCACAAAATCTTTTTTTAGTTTTTTTAAATATTTATATTATTTTTTTAGAAACTCAGGAAATACGTCCCTGGACACATGAGGACTTAAATTATGACCAAAGCATGATCCTATAACTACTTGGTATCGAATTGATGCCCAAATTTGTGGTATTATGCAAAACTAATTTAAAGTATCAAATAACAGAAGAATAAGTGATTATTACATTTTAACAGAAGTGTAGATAAAACATGTTAAAAGAGAAAGTAAGCAGATATTAACAGTAAATTAACAAGTAGATTAATAATTAGGGATGTCCGATAATGGCTTTTTGCCGATATCCAATATGCCGATATTGTCCAACTCTTTAATTACCGATACCGATATCAACGATACCGATATCACCCGATATATACAGTCGTGGAATTAACACATTATTATGCCTAATTTGGACAACCAGGTATGGTGAAGATAAGGTACTTTTTAAAAAAAGAATAAAATAAAATAAGATAAATAAATTAAAAACATTTTCTTGAATAAAAAAGAAAGTAAAACAATATAAAAACAGTTACATAGAAACTAGTAATTAATGAAAATTTGTAAAATTAACTGTTAAAGGTTAGTATTATTAGTGGACCAGCAGCACGCACAATCATGTGTGCTTACGGACTGTATCCCTTGCAGACTGTATTGATATACCGTATTTCCTTGAATAGCCGCAGGGGCGTTAATTAATTTAAAACCTCCTGTCACTCCTGCGTTTACCGGAAACCGGCGGGATGGCCGTGCATGCGGTAATTATTTTAAAACCTCTTCTCACTCCGGCGTTTACCAAAAGGAATCCATAAAATTTAGTCGTGCGCTTTAAGTGTGATGTAAGCATACCATCATGAAAAGCACATTTAATTAAAAAAAACCTTATTATGGTCTTACCTGTACTTATAAATGGAGTCCATTTGCAGCTCCTTCTGACCAAAAGCATCGATAACTGGTTTATAGAAGTCTTCATTATTTCCTTTTTTCCGTTTTAAAAGTCTCTGTCTCGATGGAGATATTCCTTTAATTATTACCTCCTGCTTCCATTGAAAGTCCAGTTTAGAAAACTGTTTTATTTTAGATACCCTCCTTGTTAAAAGGAAATAAACTCAAACTCAACTCAACTCAAGAGAAAAAAATCTCTTGCTGCGTGTGTTCACTTCTTCTGCAGTACCGGAAGTCGCAAGAAGGATCACTAGCGCGGCAGCGCCCTCTACCACCAGGAGGCGGGAGTCATTTAATGACTTATACAGTATTTCACACACGCAGCTACGGTATATTAATAAAACATAGCTGCTTACTGTTCTCTTTAGCATACTGTACCGGTATTCAATAGCTTGGACCTTAAATCCTACTGAAAAGCTCTTTATCTTTTTTCCTTTGTGCGATTGTAAACTATTGAAAGCAGCTTCCTCCATTTTGAAAATGAGGACAGATGCGTCACTCGTGACGTAACGAATTTGACCCGGTGGAAGTTCTAGCCATATGCTAAATATTTTGCGAAACGAGTTTAACCCGGTGAAAATTATAGACATGCGATAATAAAATTAATATTTTGCGAAACGAATTTGATCCAGCTTCAATAATGAACCGGCGATAAGGCCAAGCATGCGTTAATTATTTTGAGAAACGAGTTTGACCCGGCAGTAATTCTAGACGTGCGAATACTATATTCCCTGCGCAAATTCAAGGAAATACGGTATATTGATATATAATGTAGGAACCAGAATATTAATAACAGAAAGAAACAACCCTTTTGTGTGAATGAGTGTGAATGAGTGTAAATGGGGGAGGGAGGTTTTTTGGGTTGGTGCACTAATTGTAAGTGTATCTTGTGTTTTTTATGTGGATTTAATTTTTTTTTAAAAAACAAACAAAAAAAAACCAATACTGATAATAAAAAAAACGATACCGATAATTTCCGATATTACATTTTAACGCATTTATCGGCCGATAATATCGGCAGACCGATATTATCGGACATCTCTATTAATAATTCATTTTCTACCACTTGTCCTTAATAATGTTGACAAAATAATAGGTAGATAAATGATACAATATGTTACTGCATAAGTCAGCAGCTAAATTAGTAGCCTTTCTTTGCTTACTTACTAATAAAAGAAAAGTTGTCTTGTATGTTCACTATTTTATTTAAGGACAACATTTGTTAAAATAAAGCCAATAATGCCATTTTTGTGGTCCCCTTTATTAAGAAAAGTATCGAAAAACATTTTGGTCCCGATACCAATATTTTGGTATCGGGACCAAAACCCTAATTCCAACCCGTATTACCTCCCGTGCACACACTTCCATCTCTGGGGTTCAGTCCCAGACACAAAACACTTCCTCATTCCTCGTCGAGCCCCTTTTGGACAGGGAAGGTGTGTTCACTATCATGGGAACAATGACCAACAAATCAAAACCACACGGACGTAAAACATTACCACCACAGTATGAATTAATATTTATAGCCTCTTTTTTGTACACTATTGACAAGCGATGCACCGGAAATTTGGCCGCCGAAAAAAGACTTTGATCACCACCGGAACAGCACTGCTGAAACCGGACGTTGTGATGACATGACCATGACGTAGGCAACATGCAGAAGTAGACTCTAAACACACAGTCAACAATAACACCAGAAATAGATCTAGATTTGTTGCTGGTCGTATTTAATAAAGAAAAAGTCACTAAAAGTCTCTTGACACATTCTATTGTTGCTTAATGTACAATAAGAAACAACAATTGACAATAGAGCAAAACGATATAGTACAGAAAATATGTTGATACTAATTAATAAGATTTTATTTTTTACTGGATGTATACCATCCATCTATCCATTTTCTACCGCTTATACATTTTAAAAAAATAAATAATTTAAATTAAAATGAATTTGTATTAATTTGTAAATTATGCAAATTATACAATGACATCATGGTGACCACGCCTCCACCGGGTATTTTGGCAATCTAGGGGAAACCCTCAATTGCAGCCCTTTTTTCTATATACACTTCTGCTAAAATGTAAAAAGCACCTTTGCTTCTGTTATTTGGATACTTTACATCAGAGATGTCCGATAATATCGGACTGCCGATATTATCGGCCGATAAATGCTTTAAAATGTAATATCGGAAATGATCAGCATCGGTTTCAAAAAGTCAAATTCATGACTTTTTAAAACACAGCTGTACGGAGTGGTACACGGACGTAGGGAGAAGTACAGAGCAGTTGCATCTCCCAGTCATACTTGCCAACCCTCACGACTTTCCAGGGAGACTCCCGAACTTCAGTGCCCCTCCCGAAAGTCTCCCGGGGCAACCATTCTCTCGAATTTCTCCCGATTTCCACCCAGACAACAATATTGGGGCCGTGCCTTAAAGGCACTGCCTTTGCGTGCCGGCCCAATCACATAATATCTACGGCTTTTCACACACACAAGTGAATGCAATGCATACTTGGTCAACAGCCATACAGGTCACACTGAGGGTGGCCGTATAAACAACTTTAACATTGTTACAAATATGCGCCACACTGTGAACCCACACCAAACACATTTCGGGAGAACATCCGCACCGTAACACAACAGAACAAATACCCAGAACCCCTTGCAGCACTAACTCTTTCGGGACGCTACAATATACAACCCCCACTATCGCCCCCCCAACCCCGCCCACCTCAACCTCCTCATGCTCTCTCAGGGAGAGCACGTCCCAAATTCCAAGCTGCTGTTTTGAGGCATGTTAAAAAAAATAATGCACTTTGTGACTTCAATAATAAATATGGCAGTGCCATGTTGGCATTTTTTTTCCATAACTTGAGTTGATTTATTTTGGAAAACCTTGTTACATTGTTTAATACATCCAGCGGGGCATCACAACAAAATTAGGCATAATAATGTGTTAATTCCACGACTGTATATATCGGTATAGGTTGATATCGGAATCTGTAATTAAGAGTTGGACAATATCGGAATGTCGGCAAAAAAGCCATTATCGGACATCTCTAATTTATATCCTAAGTGTTTTTCTCTTAAATTCCTCTTGCTTCCAGGGTTCTTTTCTCCCTGAGTTTGTAAACAATAACAACAAAATATTTTTTGATAATAAAAAATATTGATCTAACGACTGTAGTATTGACCATATACTGATACTATATTTGGTATCGTCACTGTTGGTATTTTTATCCATTTGCCTACTTTTAATTGCAATCAAGGGGTCTAGCTTGCGGTTAGTGGTTAGCATATCCTCCTACAGTGTATGTATGTACACTAATATGTTTAGCTATTCATATGATACTTGAAAGAAACATTGTTAATTTTACACCATGTAGAGCCATGGCTTTGTACTGTGGAGGGACATTAGCCACAAGCGAAAACGCTTCCCGAAGTCAAATTTAGCTAGAATTTGTCATCAACATGCATTATCACGATATGATTAAAAGCGCTATCGTCGACCAAATTCTGCCTTTCATGGCAGAGGGCACGGGACCAAGTCCCAGCCAGGGTTGCGTCAGGAGCGGCATCCGCCGTAAAAACTAAGACAAACCATTTATGCGATTGACTCGCTGTGGTGACCCCGGACGGGAAAAGCCAATAGTAGGTACATACAGTGCAGGCCAAAAGTTTGAACACACCTTCTTCTCATTCAATTTCTTTATTTTCATGACTATTTACATTGTAGATTGTCACTGAAGGCATCGAAACTATGAATGACCAAATGAGGAGTTATGTACTTAACAAAAAAAGGTGAAATAACTGAAAACATGTTTTATATTCTAGTTTCTTCAAAATAGCCCCCCTTTGCTCTGATTAGTGCTTTGCGCACTCTTGGCATTCTCTCCATGAGCTTCAAGAGGTAGTCACCTGAAATGGTTTTCACTTCACAGGTGTGCTTGAAGCTCATCGAGGGAATTCCAAGAGTATGCAAAGCAGTAATCAGAGCAAAGGGTGGCTATTTTGCTTCATTTAGGTTTGTAAGACTGAAAATACAAACATTAAGTAAATATTACAAAAGTATAATGTCCATTGTTTATTTCACACAATAGACTACAAATTAGGGCTGGGCGATATGGCCTTTTTTTAATATCTCGATATTTTTAGGCCATGTCACGATACACGATATATATCTCGATACTTTGCCTTAGCCTTGAATGAACACTTGATGCATATAATCACAGCAGTATGATGATTCTATGTGTCTACATTAAAACATTTGTGTTCATACTGCATTAATATATGCTCATTTTAAACTTTCATGCAGAGAGGGAAATCACAACTAAGTCAATTGACCAAAAGTGTATTTATTAAACAGTTATTAAGCAGTGTTCACAAACATTCATGTCATTTCAAAACAGAAAGTGCAAGATTGTCAGAGACATTTTTAAACAAGTTATTAGTGCACTTTTGTGCATGATGTCACTAAGATGACATATCAAAACAACACTAAATTCAAGTGCACTTTTTGTACAGAACGCCACTACAATAGTTTAAAACAAATAAAGTGCACTTTTGTGCATGATGTCACACAAGATATTTCAATAAGTGTCAAATAAAAATGAGCTGCATAATAGGAAATCAAATAGTGTATGTCCTTCGCTATGTGGTAGGTTCCTGCGGACGTTATCTCCTTCTGTTGTTGACTATTTTTTTCATATGTCGTTGTGGCTTGTACAGCCCTTTGAGACACTTGTGATTTAGGGCTATATAAATAAACATTGATTGATGATTGATTGATACGGTGTTGATGTGGAAATGGTTGCTTGGGCATTTAGTTGTTGTGGCACCGAACGGAGATGTTGACATGCAGAGTTTCAAGCACTCTTCATTCTCTAGCAGGTGACTTTTCAAATGATGCTACATATTAGCAGTAATGCTACTTTTTGTAGCAACGCTTTTACTTAATATATTATGGTTTGTTCAACATCTTCCCACTTGAAGCCAAACCACCGCCAGACGATGGACTCCGTGCTGTTTTTCTTGGGAATTAATTCTTCCTTCATTTGTTATTAGATTCGCACCTTCTTTCTCTCGTATTACCACTCGCGCCACAGCTAACGTTACCCATGCCGCTACCTCTCTGCTCCGCGAGGGCATATACGTATGTGACGTATGCAAGAAGGTGCGCTTGTTTTATGTCTCTGTGAGAAGGAGAGACAACAAAGAGTGAGAAGAGCCTGTAGTGTAATGCCCGCAGCTAAAAGCAACTGCGTGAGAACGTATACTCGAATATCACGATACAGTGTTTCCCACACATTCATTTATTTGTGGCGGCGCGCCACGAAAGAATTACGTCCGCCACAAATTTAAAAAAATAAAATAAAAAAAATGTAATTTTTTTTTTTGTCCCCTCCAGCTTCTCAGGCAAATCATATAGTTGATGTAGATGCCCATATCGGCTGTTCAGATTTACTTTACAAAAGAGAAGTGTAGGATACTTCTCTTGTTGCCTTATTTGTATTTGACTTTATTAAATGTATTTATATTAGAAACACAACATGTGTATATAACAAAGGGTGCAAAGTCTGCAGGCAGTAGGGAACACATGGTTAAGTGTAGGGAGTAAAACTGATGGCAGTCTAAAGTTCAAGATTTTTGGAGCTCTTTGTTCAGTGGATCAGATGTTTGATGAAGCTCTGTGTCTATCTACCACCACTACGGTTTTCTGTTTATTTGTTACGGACTGTGGCAGGACACCTCTGCCTCTGTTTCACTTTATGTTGCTGGTAAATAATATGGTTGTAGTAGTAGGCTAAAGTTACATTATTTAGTATGCACTAATTAAAGGGACAGAGCTTTATGAGACATTTTAGCTTTTATATTTTATAAGATATATTTTTTGTAAGAACCACAATTAATAAATATATTTCAGTAAATAACTTATTGTTCAAATCTGTATATAAATATGTACATAAAGTGTTGTAATTATATTGTAAAATGGATGGATGGATGGACGTTTAAAACAAAACTGTTATTATTAATTAGTAAGTATACATTTTTTGAGCCTTTTTAGAGAAAATCATATCATTGTAGTAAATTATGCAAATTACTCGATGATGTCATGGTGACCACGCCCATAGCCACGCCCCCACCGCCACAGGTATCTTGGCAGTTTATGGGAAACACTGCGATATAGTCATTTTCTATATCGCACAGAGACAAACCCGCGATATATCGAGTGTATTCCATACATCGCCCAGCCCTACTATAAATGTTTCCCCAATGTAAAAACTAAACATCCACACACTAAACATCGCTCACAAATTATGTGACTTATCACAATTAAAGCTAGGGTGTAGCGTTAACACTCTCTACTGGTCAAATGTGGCTTGATTTACGGAATCCGGTCAACTTCCTTTGTTTTCACTTTATCGAACTGCGCATGCAAGTGACGTCGAGGCCACATTAGGACCACTTTGGGGCCTGTGCAAGTTTACGCTGGAGTCTGATAAAGATCACATATTACTTGGAGTGTAAACAGCTGAAAAAATCTGATTTGAAAAAAACCCTTATTTGGGCCACTTTGGTAGTCACATATAACTTGTGTGATGTCGACCTGACATTATTTTCTTAAAGTTCGTTTTTGATCTGGAATCACTTTGAACCTGCTTAACAGAGCAATACAAAAATCACGAGCCTCCTGCAGCACGCACACAAGACTCCAGCATGCATGACTTCCCTCTAACAGGGCATCGCCCCCGTCTCCAGGGCCCAGTAAAACGCACAATTAAAACTTAAAAACAACAAAAAGGCAGGCGAGCACTACCAGGAGGGTGCAGGCGAGTCACGAGTGAGATGCATCATCTCTTTTTAAGAGCAAACTGCACATGCAACACTGGTTTGCTCCTGGAGGTAGAGTTCACTAGGTCATAGGTCGCATGGGAGAACAGACACTCGCATAGTTCAAGACAGAAAATATTGTATTTTCTGGACCATAGGGCGCACCGGATTATAAGGCACACTGCCAATAAGCGGGTCTATTCCGGTCTTTTTTCATACAAAAGGCGCACCAGATTATAAGGCACATTAAAAGGAGTCAAATGATTCTATTTTTTTTCTAAATGTAAAACACTTCCTTGTAGTCTACATAAAATGTAATGGTGGTTCTTTGGTCAAAATGTTGCATAGATGATGTTTTACAGATCATCAATAAGTCGCTTTCTGACAGTCGCTTCAGGATGCGCCGTTTTTATTTACGTGGCTCACCTTCGACAGAGTCTTCTCCCCGTCATCTTTGTTGTAGCGGTGTAGCGTTCAAGGACGGGAGTGGAAGAAGTGTCAAAAGATGGAGCTAACTGTTTTAATGACATTCAGACTTTACTTCAATCAATAATGGAGCAGAATCTCCTCATGGCTGGCTCAATAATGTGTCCCGTGGAAAACCGTCCGACCGGAACTCTCTAATAACTAAAGTTCCTTGGGTGAATAATGTAAACTCACTACACCGGTAGTTTTTAGCGCTTCCATAGCGAGATATAAGTTAGACCTTGACGCTACTTTATACTAGAAATGGCAACAGCAGAGAGTGAATGTCCCATAACAAGAAGATAGAGAAGAAGAAGAAACTTATCGACTACGGTGTCGGCACGGACTACAGTGGCGGACGTGCGCTAATTTTCAGGACTTATGCAGATCTCAAATACACATCAGCAGGAACCAGAAGGTAAGAAAAGTTAGTTTTTGCATGATATTGTGAAACAAAACGCCAGAATGTGTCTGCTAATGGGTGCCATTTTGCGGTCCTTATACACACACCATAATAATACTTGTATCTCTGACTACGGTAGCCGTAATGGGCCGACAATCCATCAAGCGGTGCGGCTTCAAAGTCATAATAAAAAATTTTGACTGATTTTGTGAGTGCCGTGTGTAATGTTCTTTATTTTCAACCGAACATTTAAAGTTTTGGTGTTGTTTACTGGCGTCGTATTACAGTCTACACAAATCTCTTATGTGTGACAGCCATCTACTGGTCACACTTATCATTACACCATGTACCAAATAAAATTGATTCGAGGTCGGTAAGCACAACCAGAATTATTCTGTACATTAGCAGGCCTCAGTTTTAACTTTTTAAGGTCAAGGCAAGTGTTGCCTTAAAGCAAGGCTCATATTTTAGGGCACCAAGGCAACCATTATTTTCTTTCGAAGCAGGGGCTCCAAAGCATGCATATATATATATCTATATATCTATATATCTATAGATATATAGATATATAGATATATAGATGTATAGATGTATAGATGTATAGATGTATAGATGTATAGATGTATAGATAGATATATATATATATATATATATATATATATATATATATATATATATATATATATATATATATATATATATATATATATATATATATATATATTAGGGCTGCAACAACTAATCGATTAAATCGATTACAATCGATTATAAAAATAGTTGCCAATTAATTTAGTCATCGATTCGTTGGATCTATGCTATGCGCATGCGCAGAGGCAATTTTTTTATTTTTTATAAACCTTTATTTATAAACTGCAACATGTACAAACAGCTGAGAAACAATAATCAAAATAAGTATGGTGCCAATATGCTGTTTTTTTCCAATAAAATACTGGAAAGGGTAGAAATGTAGTTTGTCTCTTTTACCCGATTATTAATCGATTAATCGAAGTAATAATCCGAAGATTAATCGATTATCAAATTAATCGTTAGTTCCCGCCCAAATAATATATATATATATATATTTATATATATAAACTGTTCCTATTATTAATTATTAATATAAACTTGTTAGCTTTTTGTCATTTCATGATGCCTTTATCTCTATTTTTAGGGAGGTTTTTTTTATTTTATTTTAATTTTTTAAGTTATGCACATTTATATGTACATGTAGATGATGTTTCGGGACAGATCCATTAAGAGTTTGAGCAGAAATATGTCATAAGAATTAACTATACACAATAACACATTAACAAAATGCTGTGTCACATGAATGTTTTTTGAAGTAATACCTTTGTGACATGAAAAAAACACAAGTAATGTATAAAAACATTGTGTTTACTTTTTGATATTAAAACAAAACAGAAAGCAGCAGGTGTTACTACCCGTCTGGAATTTTATCGCAAATTATCATTACATCCCTCGTCCATTAACGAGTAAAAAGTCAAGAGAGGTCACGGCATGTTCGTGCCGCAGATATTGGTAAAAAATTTAGGGCTTACGGCAAAGGATGAGGGCGGTCGCGGCTTTTTCCGCAGTTGCCGTGGTTAAATGTGAGCCTTGCATTAGGCGCACCGGGTTATAAGGCGCACTGTTGATTTTTGAGAAAATTAAAGGATTTTAAGTGTGCCTTATAGTCCGAAAAATACAGTACAAAAGATAGAGGAAAGAGAAATGGCGGAAAATATGGTGAAATTCTTAGGGGAAGTAAAAATGACAAACTGAAAAGGAGAAATGCGTCAAAATGCGGTGACTAGGAGAGAGTAAAGAAAGTGGAGATTTTCCCCTGATGTGGCTGCCTCGATAGCTGCTTGGTGGGGAGTTTCCTTTCCCTCTCGTCCCATCAGATAGCAGCTATGAGAGATTGTTTCTTTCATCTGCCTCTCACAAGGCTGAACAATGTTATACTCTGTGCTCCCGCCAGCGAGGAGTGTGTGTGTTGGTGTGTGTGCATCAAACGGAAGAGGCGCAACAGCTGAGACTTGCAGAGAAACAGCTGCGCAGCCCCCAACTTGCACACCACCGCCCCTTCTCCCCTCCGAATGAGGCCCTCGCACCCCCTTTCCGATCCTCCTCTCCTGCTGAGCAGCCCGGCCAGGGGCCACAAGTTCCACGAGTGCACGGACACGCACACAAAAGGGACCGGGCGTGTGCGCGACGAAGCTCTGTTCCGGCCTCAGAAGACAAGTACAGGCAGGAGGCACTGGCGGCCAACCGTTGGTCTGTTGACTAAAAATAGGAAAGACAGCGTTTCCTGCAGCGATGTCGCACTCCCTCCTCCAAACATCCCTGGAGCTCTCCCGGCTTTAGATTCTCACAGTGAAACAAAGAAAACTATGCGGTCGTGAGGGACGAAAGCCAGTTTCTGTTTGCAGCCAAAGCCTGAAACTAAAACGAACCTCTAACAATTGGAAATAATGCAGAATGAAACAATCTGTCCAGGTCATAAACATTTAATTAGCCGAGCGTAGAAAGAAGTACTCACACTCAACACGTAACACACAAAAATGTACCGTTTCCTATGGATTTGAGCCATGTTGCGCTAAGTAGCCTGGACGGATGTGGGTACTGAAGGGCAAATTTGCATAAAGACAAAGTAGTAGACATAGTTGCAGTGTTTCCCATATAGGGCTCGAAAGGCCACAAGATTTTGCAATGCATTGTGGGACCGGGTAGCCATACTTGTGAGACAAAGGCTTTATTTACAAAGCGAGAAAGAAACTACCGTATTTTTCGGACCATAAGGCGCACTTCAAATCCTGTCATTTTCTCAAAACTCGACAGTGCGCCTTATAACCCGGTGCGCCTAATGTACGGAATAATTTTGGCTGTGCTTACCGACCTCAAAGCTATTTTATTTGTTTTGATTGAAAACTAGGGATGCAACAACTAATCGATTAAATCGATTAAAATTGATTATAAAAATAGTTGGCGATTAATTTAGTCATCGATTCGTTGGAACTATGCTATGCGCATGCACGGAGGCTTTTTTTAATTTTATTTAAATAAATAAAAAAATGTTTTTTTTTTGTTTTTTTATAAACCTTTATTTATAAACTGCAACATTTACAAACAGCTGAGAAACAATAATCAAAGTAAGTACAAAAACAGTACAAAACAGCGCCAGGGCGGCGCTGAGGCTACGTCTCATGAGGTGGAGGTAAGCTAGCTAATGATGTGTCATGTACAGCTCACGTGACGACGCCGTCTGGAAACATTCGAAAAATGGCGCAGGTAAACCGTACGGATAGTTTAGCGGAGAAACATCTTGAGGTTATTGCTTCAATGGAGAAAAGTGTACGACCTAAGTCGTCAAAAGTGTGGGAACACTTTACTTCAAAAAGACTTCAAAGAAGACCGTTTCCTGCAAAATGGCACGGAAGTACAACGTTGCTTCAGAAGCACCTGAAAAGGAAACATGTTGGAGCCATGGATGAAGGGAAGAACTCACAGTATGTAACTTTTTAAGTCCATAGTGGCAATAAGCATTCATGAGTTCAGCTTTTTTGTGAGTAACGTTAAAGGTATGCCTTTGTTGCAACGCGGGGCTGATAATGTGTCTCCGGCACATTTGACTCCGTTTTGAGAGAGAAAACGCACGGTTACCAATTTCGAAATAAACGTAACGGACAGAAATATCTCAGGTTGGTTTCATAATGGATCAATGTAGCCGGGCCCGATAAAGCTATATAAATATATTTAGATTTGAGTGACGCTTCAGTATAACTAAACGTTATGAAGGTGCTGGAATATTTCATGCTATTATTTAGATGCAGCCTAAAATGAATCCTTTATTATTCACAACAGAAACGTGTACAATATCTGATTCAGTTCTGATGAGTTACATTTCTGTGTTATTATTAGTGTATGCTGCACCCCCAATGTCCACAACATGGTGCCAGTATGCTGGGTTTTTTCAATAAAATACTGGAAAGGATAGAAATGTAGTTTGTCTCTTTTATCCGATTATTAATCGATTAATCAAAGTAATAATCTACAGATTAATCGATTATCAAATTAATCGTTAGTTGCAGCCCTAATTGAAACTTTTATTAGTAGATTGCACAGTACAGTTCATATTCCGTACAATTGACCACTAAATGGTAACACCCGAATAAGTTTTTCAACTTGTTTAAGTCGGGGTCCACGTTAATCAATTCATGGTACATGGTGAAATGATAAGTGTGACAAGTAGATTGCAGTCACACATAAGAGATATGTGCAGACTGCAATATGATGGCAGTCACACATAAGAGATACGTGTAGATTGCAATATGACTCAAGTAAACACCAACATTTTATATATTCCATTGAAAATATAGAACATTACACACGGCGCTCAAAAGTCTATCAAAATGTTTTAGTATGACTTTGGTAAGCTATGAAGACGCACCGCTTGATGGATTGTACTGTGCTTCAACATAGGAGTTTTATTATGGTGTGTGTATAAAGTAAGACATATTATCTGGCGTTTTGGTACCTGGTACCTGCTGATCTGTATTTGGGATGTGCACAAGTCCTGATAATTTGCGCGAGTCCGCCTTTGTAGTCCGTAGTCAATAAGCTTCTTCTTTTTCTCCATCTTCTTGTTATGGCACATTCATCCTCAGCTGTTGCCATTTCTAATATAAAGTAGTGTAAAGTTCTTACTTATATCTGTCAGTAAACTCGCCATGAAAGCGCTAAAACGTACCGGTGTAGTGAGTTTACATTATTCACCCAAGGAACTTTAGTTATTAGAGAGTTCTGGTCGGACGGGTTTTTCACGGGACACATTTCTGGCGTTGTTATTGCACTAGCGAGCCACGGATTAGGAGATGCTGCTCCATTATTGATTGAAGTAAAGTCTGAATGTCATTAAAACAGTTAGCTCCATCTTTTGACACTTCTTCAACTCCCGTCCTTGCACGCTACACCGCTAGAACAAAGATGACGGGGAGAAGACGCTGCCGAAGGTGAGCCACGTAAATAAGACCGCCCTGAAGCGACTGTCCGAAAGCGTCTTGAAGATGATCTGTAAAACATCATCTATGCAACATTTTGACCAAAGAACCACCATTACATTTTATGTAGACCACAAGGAAGTCTTTTACATTTAGAAAAAAATCATAACATGAACCCTTTAATGCGCCTTATAATGCGGTGTGCCTTTTGTATGAAAATAGACCTGACTAGACCCGCTCATCGGCAGTGCTCCTTATAATCCGGTGCGCCCTATGGTCCAGAAAATACGGTAGGTCAAAATGAATCTTACAAAATAAAAATAAAAAAACAAGGGACCGTACTGAAACAAACTGTACCCTATTCCAAAGGCTTGCTATCTGTAAAAAAAAATGGTGGAATTGATACATTGACTGTGAGCAAATCCGATGGACGAGAGATTTGAATCAAGTAAAAGTGCCGCCAAACTTGTCTCCATTTCGTCTACCGTGTCAGTTTTAATACCGGTGAAGAATTTCAGAATGCAAAGTCTTTTAAGGCACATTGTCCTTAATGCAAAGTCTTTTAAGGCACATTGTCCTTTGTCCAAATTGTTCATAATTTACGGCGTTGATCTCTTACGTGTTCAAGATGCCTGAGGTCCCCCGGTCTCCTTTCATTTGCAGGTTTCCCCGAAAAACAAGCTTTGATCACTGCGCTCTACGGAAATAATACTCTTTCATTTTTGTGCTTACCCAAGGCTCAAAGTAAGCCTTGTCAGAATAATTGTATCTAAGTTATCACAAAACTTTGTGTTTCAATGAGTTCGCGGCGAGCAGACAAAAGCTGTCTTTAATCCTACCAAGCAGAAGGCTTGTAAAACTCCACTGTGTAGGATGGGAAGCAACATGAAGGTGTTGTAATCAACAGAAAGATATTGTCTTGACCCGAGATCTACAAAGCAAAGAGGAAGCAGGACCTGACTCCCCTCCAGGCACCGCTTCACAACCTTTTCTTTGAACTGTTGTAATCAAAGGCGATGGCTGTTTACGACCCCCGTCCCTTAGAAACAGCTGTTGCCATGTAATCCGGGAAAGTCCAAATAAAAGAGGAGGCGTACATCTTTTGTCAGGGGCGTGGGACGACACTGTACAAAAGGTACAGTGTCTACGCGTCTCTCCTCAATTGAGCCAAATTTAATTTTGTCTCTGTTTAATTCCTTGCTTTTTGTCTTCTTTAATAGATGTCATCAGTGTTTGAACCTGACATTGTGCGTTGTTTGTAAACTCGCCCGCAGCTAGATTGGTAAATGCTAACATCCTACTAAATGCCAAGTGTGTAACTGAATAAAATATGCGTTGATTAAAACTTACCAGTGTGAATATATTGTGAACACAGCAACATGTACCAGGTGACGGTGTTAAAAGTCATGTTTGATCATCTCACTCAAACAGAGTATAGTACCATTTTTGATTCTTTAGTACCGCAATACTATACTAGTATACCGTGCAACCCTAGTGGAAACACAGGGGGAACTTCTTTTTTTTTACCCAAGTAATTGGGAAAGTTCCTGCGGTGGAAAAGGGCCTTGTGTTGTTCCACCAAATAGGCAGGTGACAGCTGTGTGTTTTTGTCTGTGTTCATCCAACATGGCGCCAAACAATGAGGCAACATTGAAAAATGTCTTGTTTGCTTCAGAGAATGCCAGTGATTACTGCAGAGGTACTACCCTCAACTCCTAAACACAAGCCTTGCATGCAACTCCAGCTTTAAAGTACATATTTGCTCAATGATCGTGTCTATTTATCTGTATTTAAATGGCCCGTTGTATAGGAACTAGTCATTCAATGCGTACTCATGAAAGGACAGGTGACATACTGTAAACGCCATGACCAAACACTGTTTAACAGCCGGATGTACGGTGCAGGCCAAAAGTTTGGCCACACCTTCTCTTTATTTTCATGACTATTTACACTGTAGATTGTCACTGAAGGCATCAAAACTATGATGCATGTGGAGTTATGTACTTAACAAAAAAAAAGGGAAATAACAGAAAACATGTTTTATATTCTAGTTCCTTCAAAATAGCCACCTTTTGCTCTGATTACCGCTTTGCACACATGGCATTCTCTCGATGAGCTTCAAGCACACCTGTGAAGTGAAAAACATTTCAGGTGACTACCTCTTGTAGCTCATCGAGAGAATGCCAAGAGTGTGCAAATCAGTAATCAGAGCAAAAGGTGGCTATTTTGAAGAAATTAAAATACAAAACATGTTTTCAGTTATTTCACCTTATTTTGTTAAGTACATAACTCCACATGTGTTCATTCATAGTTTTGATGCCTTCAGTGACAATCTACAATGTAAATAGTCATGAAAATAAAGAAAACGCATTGAATGAGAAGGCGTGTCCAAATTTTTGGCCTGTACTGTATATCGTAAACATGTAAGTACAAGTGTTTGCTGGCATGCGAGAGCTCTACATTTGCCAAAACTGACAAAACCAGACGTGTCGTCTCAGTCACAGAAAGCTAAATGGACTTTTTGGATGACACAGAGATTTGCTTCACGTAAATAATCACCCTTTAATTCAATAAAAGGAGCAGCAGGATTAGAAAAATGTTCTTTAGAAAAAGGAGGATAAAAAGCTGGGTTGGCTAAAGCCCCGTGTCCGTACAATGTTTACGCAAAACCTAGAGGGAATAAAGACGGCCAGCTGGAGCAAAGAAAAAGAAGAAAGGGAGCGTTAAAACCGTGTTTGTCTGTATCGAATCTATTGTCATTGGCTGGGTTTAGGAGAGAGTTCAGAAGTTTCCATGACATAGGCCAGGTTGAGCTCAGGGTTTTAGCTCCCGAGCCAGGACACTCAGGGTTTTCAGATTAGTTGAAGCTGCGCGTTAAAAACCATGAAGGCTCGTCTCCGGCACCTGATACCGGGAGTTCAGATCGGAGCATGCATTTGTCTGTTTCTGTGTCAGGTCAGCGGTGGTCTTGTGAATGTAAGCAGATATTTTACTGGCCTGTATCGAGACAATAAAACACAAATTTAGCCCCACAAAACATCTAAAAAGCACAGGTAAAGCTTGCGCAGATCTGATTATTCAAGATATGGAAAGCGAAACACACCATGGCATAGCAGCCTCCTGGTGTCAAGTGGAATGGAACGTTCATAGCAGACATTCTGTATGCCGTATAAAAAGGCTATGGGCTTTACCCCTGAACTCACCCTTGACCTGTCACCTTAAGACCGAGGCACCCTCAAGGAGCACACAAACCTTGCACCAAGTGGGTTCACACCGAGATCGGATTCCATCAAGACTGTTTTAGTTTAGTACATGTCATTCTTTGCCGGTTTGTATTATCCAGAATTATAGTCATCACATAAGGACTTGTAAATTGTGCTCAAAATGCTTTGGATGACATGCTAGCAAACATGTAATACAGATATTCTATACGTTTTAATATTCATGACACAAATAGCTAATAACTTTGATGCCAGGTCAGGTTGTAAAAAGGTTTTGAATGATGGTAGCCATGTTTCTTTTAACTAATTTTCCAAAAACTGTACACACATATGCTTGTTAGTCCTCTAAAAAGGTGTTAACTAAGGCTGCATGATATAAATGATAAACGATACATACATTCAGACGACGATTGAGCTTTGAATACTATATGCTGACGACACATTGTTAGAATAATTATGTATAAGTTATCACACAACTCTTATGCTTAAAGGCCGTTGCTATAGTTATTATCAATTGTGCTGAAGTTGTACTTTTCTATCTGTGCAAAGGGACATCGTCTCGTATCAGCGTTTGTGTCCAGACCCGGCCTGCTGACTGCCAAGGGCGAACATCGAGTACCTTAACGCAGACAAAGCAGAGACAAGGCAATATCACAAGTGTCAGCACATTTCCATTTCTGAATAATCATATATTGTGTCTAACTGGGGCTGCTGAAATTACCGCCCTTCCTACAGAAGCAGCCTCAGTAATGTAACCATGGACCTCCCGAATAAATAGTGGAGCATGTGGGCTGTGCCTTAGAGCGTAGGTTGGAACTGTAATTAAGTGTACAGCCCAATACGCCTCTCCTCATGAGTAAAATTTAAGTCTGTCTCTGCATGATTCCTTGCTTCTTGTCTGTTTAATAGATGTCATCAGTGTTTGAACCTGACACACATTCTAGCTGTGTCCCGCAAATTTGACAGCGACACGAACCACCACGTCCTCAACACAATGTAGCGTCCTCACTAGTGGCTAACGTCCCTTCACAGAGTGAGTCACTGATCTTCACCTACATGGCAGCAAATTAAACAAAATTTCCTGCAAGTATAATTATCACTGAAGGACGAGGACTAGCTAAACATGCTACACTCCCCTCTGTAGGAGGATACAAGAAGCCATGCTAACCGCTATGCTACAGCTCTTGAATGGGGTGGTTGGATCGATGCAGATATTGATAGTAATGAGACCAAGTATAATATCAGTATATGGTCAATACTACAGTGTTAAGGTCTATATTTTAAAAAAATCTTTTATTGCATCAACTTTGTTGTTGTTTACGAAATGACGAAACAAATACCTGGACACAGGAGGACTTTAAGGGCAAAAACCAAAGGGTTTAAATTAGAACCAATAATAATTTTTGCTTATGTTTAGTTATTTTGTACTGTTGACTTGATTTTGCTCAAATATTGTACACAATTAAAAGGTAATAAGACAATAATTTGAATGTTTAATTGATACTGTTACACTGCAATGCCATCCTGTGCTTTTGTCTAATTTTAATTGTGATTAAAAACAAATTTGAAGTATCAATATTAGCATTGGTAAGACGTAGGGCTGCAACAACTAATCGATTAAAATCGATTATAAAAATAGTTGGCGATTAATTTAGTAATCGATTCGTTGGATCTATGCTATGCGCATGCGCTGAGGCAATTTTTTTTATGTATTTATTTTTTTTATAAACCTTTATTTATAAACTGCAACATATACAAACAGCTGAGAAACAATAATCAAAATAAGTATGGTGCCAGTATGCTGTTTTTTTCCCAATAAAATACTGGAAAGGATAGAAATGTAGTTTGTCTCTTTTATCCGATTATTAATCGAAGTAATAATCGACAGATTAATCGATTATCAAATTAATCGTTAGTTGCAGCCCTAGTAAGACCAATACTGCCCTTGTAACTACTTGGTATTGAATC
This sequence comes from Entelurus aequoreus, assembly GCF_033978785.1. Classification (NCBI taxonomy): domain Eukaryota; kingdom Metazoa; phylum Chordata; class Actinopteri; order Syngnathiformes; family Syngnathidae; genus Entelurus; species Entelurus aequoreus. Next base: position 71,481,117 of record NC_084740.1, read on the forward strand.
GATACCCAAATTTGTGGTATTGCACAAAACTAATGTAAAAAAGGTCAAGTACATTTTAACTGAAGTGTAGATTGAAACGTGTTACAGCAGAAAGTAAGTAACTATAAACAGTAAAATTATAAAGTTGATTAATAATAGTTTTGAGAAGATAATACAACCAGAAATGACACAATCGGTTACCGCATACCCCCGCAGCTAAATTGGGAGCCTTTGAAAATGATTTTGAAACGGTTTTATTATCATTTATATGCCAAATGATGTATTGTGATATATATTGTTATTGCAGGAAGCTGCAATATGTATCGTGATATAGATTTTAGGCCATATTGCCCAGCAGCGTTAACCAAACCTAACATCCCAAAGTTACAGTGAGTGTTTTGTAGGGTGCACTGAGCTCTGTGAGAAATACAAACAACTGGGGTATAATCATGTAGTGTATTTATCAGAACAACTATAGCACCGAGAACACAGCTAGGGTGCATGTTTTGACACATTGAGCACTCTTTTTTTTCTGCAGCTGGGCTTGCTTACACAAAACAAAAAAAACCACACAGTCATGAAAAAAGATAAGAAGAGGGTCCTTATTGTATTTTTCGTGCAGATGAAAATGAAGTGAACACAAACCACAAGCAGATGGAAAGAGGAAGAAGAAAGTAAGACCGCATGACAAATGCAGTGACAGCAGAAAAGAAGTGGCAGTTTAGCAAGGCATCCATAAATGTTACACGGGGGCTGGGAGATAAAAACAATATCGATATACAGTATATCGCGACAGACACGTAATCGATTTAACTTTTTTTTTTTCTTCCTTGTCAGAAGAAAGCGGAAATTGCAAAGCAAGGTTGGTTGCACGAACAAAGGGACTTGCTCTCTGGTAACCGAGGAACGCAGGAAGTGATGACTGATCAGTGAGAGTGACTGATCAAGTTTGGTTGTTGTCTCGTGGTTGACTCCGTGTATGGAGTGAGAAGACAAACTAAAATTGAGTGCTTTTAAAACAGAAAAAGTCATCGACAGCATGGCAGTTTTTGGGATATATATATATATATATATATTATTTTTTTTATAAACGGACTGTAGTCAGACCTAGGCACTGGTAATCCATAACACACTCAGAAAATAGTTCTCCGGTATCTCTACGTTTACTTTTTCACATTATTTTGTTCCACTTTATTTAGCATTTCTTACATATTCCTTATTTTTACACCTTCATTTTAAGATGTTAGGGTTAAGTGTTCAATGTCATTTCAGAATTTTGTTGACATTTCTTTTTCTTTCTGCCTTGATAGCTTAAACGATTGTAATCAGAGAAATGTAAGATTTTATATAAAAGTGTTTACATTTAATATATTTTCCCTCTGGTCCTTATTTTTAAAAGATCATAAAAATATCAATGATTATCGATATCGACCAATAAAAAAACACTTAAATCTGTCACGGCTGGGTCGCCTGTTAATGCGTGGATCGTTTCCCCAAGATGCAGACGGAACTCCGGAGACATAATGCAGGTAGGAGATTGATTTATTCTTCATAAATCAGGAAAAATACAGAAATACAGAAAAGCGCGCAGATTGCTAAGGAAATAGCTGACGGCAAAAACTTAGCATCGAATCAGGAATGAAAGATTGAACCCACGTAACTTGTTGCATAGCGCAAACAAGACTAAGTGTGGTGAAAATCAGGAATAAGTAGCTCTCTGATTATTGCCCAGGAGCAGGTGAGCGTCCCGAACACTAATCAGAGGCAGGTGAAAATAATCAACACCCATGGCAACCAAGAACACACAAACCCAGGGGTGCCGAAACAGAACTAAGGGAGTCTTTAACTAAACAAAAAGATGATCCGTGCAACGAATCATGACAATATCATGATACAGTTTTCAGCCCTACCCTACATGCAAATTTCAGTAAACAGTGGAAAGTGGTGCCAGCCTCTGGTGTGGGCGAGCATCATATCTTACACGTATGCTCACGTTAGAAGTGGGGGAAATAATTTATTTTTAGACTTATCGCAATTCGGACATGGACGATTATAAAATCGATTAGTAAACGTTGATAATCGATGTATTTATTGCAAATAATGTAATGCAGACCATTTCTAAAATGTGGCTGACTGAAGCGAGACAGCTCACTGAGAGATCTGACCAGCTCCTTTATTCTAAGGCAGGGGTGTCCACACTTTCTCTGCAGGTACGCTACTTTTCAATTGACCAAATCAAAGGGATCTACCTCATACATATATATAATTTATATTCATTTAATCATCAAAGAGACGTTTTTGTTAACAAGTTAAAGGTGTTTAATGATAATATAAGCATGTTTAACACATGTAGATTCCTTTCTTTCATGAAGACAACAATATAAGTTGGTATATTACCTGATTCTGATGACTTGCATTGATTGGAATCAGACAGTAGTGATGATAACTTCCACATTTTCAAATGGAGGAGTAAAAAACGTCTTCGTTTCGGTCCAATACCACAAAAGTGGTTGTTTTTTGGCATCTTATTTGTCCAGCTTCCATACTCCTTTTTATACACTTTACAAGAAATACATTGAGGGCAAACTCCGTAGCTTGCTAGCTTGTGCACGCCAGCTTTCTGAGACTTTTATTTTGTTAGCGCAGGCAGGATGAAGCAGCGCTTTTACTGTGAAGATAGGAACTGTGCAATTTTGAAGGCAGGTACGGCGCGAGTGTCTGTTGAAATAAAAAGTGTTTCCCGCCTTCCTGTCGGTCATTTTTTATTAATAATGAGCTCGCAGCAACCAGCGTCATCTCAGAAGACCCTCAGGTGCCGTGAATGTCAATCAAGTGACGAAAGTGACGTGTTGGTAAAGACTGATGACCGCTAATTTTTAGACGGGTAGCTCGCGATCGAGGTAATGGGCACCCCTGTTCTAGGGCACTTATGCTCCAGTTTTGCACACGTTTAATATAACATAATACATGTAATGGGAATTAATTTCACGGGTTTTTTTTGTTTTTTTTACAAATGCACGGATTTTAAATGTTGCAAGTGATAAACGCTTATTTAGGGAAACAAAAAGAAATGTAAAACTGCACCAATATTAGGGGTGTAACGGTACGTGTATTTGTATTGAACCGTTTCGGTACGGGTGTTTCGGTTTGGTTCGGAGGTGTACCGAACGAGTTTCCACATGGACATATTAAGTAGCGTAACGTACGTTGTGTAAACAATGCACACCGAGGCACAACACACGGCATGCTAGCTGCTAACGGGCTAGGATAGACTGACCATACTTCCTCTTTTCACCGGACATGTCCTCTTTTGCGGAGCTGTCGGGCGGAGTTTCTTAAATGCCTCAAATGTCCGGCATTTTGAGTTAGGGTTGCGGGTATTTTCAATGTACGTCCAGGGTTAAGAAGGGGTTAAAAACAAAACAAATTGTGCGCCCAGCAGCATTGGTGAGGGAGGGGCAGAGACAGAGAGAGCGAGAGAGTTATGATAAACGCGCATGTATCGCCAAGCTCTGCTTTTTATGCATAGATTTATCAGATTTAATTTTTTATTATCTATAGCAGGGGTGTCAAAAGTGTGCCCCGGAGGCCATTTGCAGCCCACAGTTAATGTTTTAAAGGCCCACGGCACATTCTAAAAATACTATTAAAATAAACAAAAACATAACAAAAGTGAAATAAAAAAGCCTAAAAGGTTAAATGTAATTTAGAAAAAGTTGCAATGTTGACTAATAAAACAAAGCTGTTTTTTTTTTCTTTCTTCTCAAAACAATGTTATTATGAATTATTGACCTATCCAAGGTTCTGATTACTTCACATCAAATATTCAACTAAGAAAAACATTTTTGGTGGAAGATTTAGCAAATTTGGTAAATAACCCACAAATTTATATTTTGTTGTTTTCTTACTGTACCGAAAATGAACCAAACCATGACTTATAACCCGAGGTACGTACCGAACCGAAATTTTTGTGTACCGTTACACCCCTAACCAATATACATAAGTTAATGATGCATCAATAATCGATTTTTAATCGACTCGTGCCCAAAGATTCCTCCCCTACAGCTCACGTGCTAGCGGACCATCTACGACACCCACTTTAAGCCAATGTCGAAAAAACCTAACATGCAAAAAGCACTCAATCACGCTCACTCACATTAATAATAATGTGAAAAAAGAGATGATGCACGTCCGTCAGTGCAGAACGAAATGTGTCAGACGCGCTTTTGGAAGTAACCCTGGCTAACGAGCAGCCGCATTAGTCAGAGGTCATGCACACATGAGAGAGAAAGCTTGAAAAGACGTCTTGAAATACGTATGTAGCGCCCTGAGGGAAGCTAAAGAGACGACGCAGGCAATCCGGTAGAGGAGGAAAGTGAAGCCGCATTAAGCCGTGCAGTAGTGTAGGACATTCTACATGAGCATGATGTGAAGCAGGGTAGATAAGTCCAGAAAGCACATAGGGTATACTCAACAACCAAATATCCCAACAATGTTTGACTTGTTTTAATTATATTTTATATAACTGGTTTTGGAGAAGGGGAGTTACACTTCAAGCAGATGTAATCTCCCACTAATCACGTTTGCAGGCCTTGGGCTGAGCAGTTACGACAGGGCTGAACAGATGGGCCTGAATGCAGCGACCGCGGCATCCCTGGGATTAGCAAAGTCCAGAAGGTGCCGGAAGTTGCAGGGACACCAACTTTGCTCGCTGCCCAGGCCCGGTAACACAATCACCTGTTGGGTAACTTTCTTCTGTAGCTACGTTTTGTCCAGGTTTTTTTAATGTCACAAAATGGAGCTGCCTGGCGGTTTTGTGTATAGTGTAAGGGTTCTGGGATTTCGGTCTTGTCTGTGAGGCCGTAAACGTAACAGTTGACTGTGTGTGGATGCGGGCAGAGAGGACAGTTGAGTTCCCTGATGCTGTTTTGGCCGTCTTTGGGTTAAGGTTGCGCAATACAGACAATACATGATATAAATATGGCCAACAATAGTATTGTGGATTATAAATCACACCGGTATTTAAGAAACACCAACTAAATTTTCTTTTCATGTATCAACATATGCTTGGCTTTTTTATACATTCAAAATCATAAATAAATAGCTAACAATCCAAACCTATTGCTAGGTATTGTGGCCAAACAGCTCAATTTTTGTTTCGTCTGACATCACATGGACAAAGATAAGACCTTCTGGAGGAAAGTTCTGTGGTCTGATGAATCAAAAATGGAGCTGTTTGGCCACAATACCCAGCAATATGTGTGGAGGAGAAAAGGTGAGGCCTTTAAATCCCAAGAACACCATTCCAACCGTCAAGCATGGTGGTGGTAGTATTATGCTCTGGGCCTGTTTTGCTGCCAATGGAACTGATGCTTTATAGAGAGTAAATGGGACAATGAAAAAGGAGGATTACCTCCAAATTCTTTAGGACAACCTAAAATCATCAGCCCGGAGGTTGGGTCTTGGGCGCAGTTGGGTGTTCCAACAGGACAATGACCCCAAATACATGTCAAAAGTGGTAAAGGAATGGCTAAATCAGGCTACAATTAAGGTCTTAGACTGGCCTTCCCAAAGTCCTGACTTAAACGTGTGGACAATGATGAAGCAACAAGTCCACGTCAGAAAACCAACAAATTTAACTGAACTGCACCAATTTTGTCAAAAGGAGTGGTCAAAAATTCAAGCAGAAGCTTGTGGATGGCTACCAAAAGCGCCTTATTGCAGTGAAACTTGCCAAGGGACATGTAAGCAAATATTAACATTGCTGTATGTATACTTTTGACCTAGCAGATTTGGTCACATTTTCAGTAGACCCATAATAAATTCATAAAAGAATCGAACTTCATGAATGTTTTTTGTGACCAACAAGTATGTGCTCCAATCACTCTATCACAATAAAATAAGAGTTGTAGAAATGACTGGAAACTCAAGACAGCCATGACATTATGTTCTTTACAAGTGACCAAGAGTCAAGTTCTTTTGACCACGACTGTATATACCGGTACGTTGTGAAATGAGACATTTACATACTGTAGGAAGAGGTTGTAAATGTTTATTTACATACCTTAATTGTTTCCAAACGGTGCCTGTCACACAGCAGTAAAATGGCTGATCAAACAAAACGGAAAAGTCATTGATGTCTTTATTCATCCTTTACGAGATAAGATGTTCTCCTTTTTAAATAAGGTTCAAGATGTTTATCGGGATTCTTCTTCCTTGTACTTTGTAAACACTGAGTTTGAACGGTTTCTTAAAGTGGATGATTTTAGTACATTGTTTGATTTCTTTGTTTAATCAATCACATAATTTATCCGTTAGCGAAGAAAAATCCACAGGTTAGTATTTAACATTTAGTTACATTTTCATTTTTAAGAACCTTTGTCATCTCCTTAGAAAATATACTGTACATACTGGTGAAACTCAAAAAATGTAAATATCATGCAAAGGTTTGTTTATATTTACAAGGTGAAACTAATATATGACATAAGCTCACATCATAACATAAGACTGAAGATATTTCAAGACTTCTTTTAAAAAGAATTTTGACGATTCTGGTTTACAGTTTATGAACACCTTTTCAGTGTCTCTGTCGGTGTAATATGAAAACTATTTGTTGAATACAAAACATTATGGCCATTCGAAGTAAAATCCATAAATTAGCCCCACCGTTTTGTAAGCTGCAGGTTTCAAAGCGTTGGAAAAAAGTAGCGGCTTATAGTCCGGAAAATCCGGTAGTCAACTGTTACAATAGTAGATGACTAGTCGACTATCAAAATAGTTGAAGCCCTACAAATTGGCAAAATGAACCTTGAATAAAAACAAAAAAATTAATATAAAACCAATATAAAAAAATATAAAAATAAATATGATTAAAAACGATTTTAAAGGGTAAAACCAATTAAAACAATAAATAAAATAAATAAAATTTAGAACACAGAGGACCACACAACTCTCGTAGTAAGTGTTTCAAGAGATATTGTGATTGTGTAACGTTGTGTGAGGAACCAAACATCCCTTCCCCATCAACAACAATGCTAATAAAGCAGACTTTGTGAAAGCCAATTATGATTACTTTGGGAAAAAATATGATACGAAACCTTATATTTTTGAGCCCGAACACAAAGAGGGTGAGTAATACGTTTTAGAAAGCCGACTGCGACCCGGTGCAGCTTTATTGTGACACTAGCATCCGCAGCATTGCTCAGTGCTAAACATACAAACTAACCATATTCAACCATAATAAAACAAACGCTTACTGTAATATTTCCCACTCTTGCTGGGTTGTTCACATAATTTCATTAAAGATGAAGAGTCAATCCCAATCCTCATTAAGGGTTAAAAAGAAGTTGCTGCAACAAGCGTCTTTTTTGGTCTTTGTTTGCCACCTGGGGGATGTGAAAGTCGACCAGCCTGTCTGACCAGGGCCACACTTGTCTACTACCAGGTAATAGATGCATGAATTATAATCTAGAATTTACTTTCAGCAAGTTTGAGACAAAGCAAAAGCAGCAGCCGGTTTATAGTGTCAACAAGAGCAGCGTAAGATAGCATTAGCTCAATGCTATCAAAGCGCCGCTAAAATAGTCGCAGTGTTTCCCATAAACTGCTAAGATACCTGTGGCGGTGGGGGCGTGGCTATGGGCGTGGTAACCATGACATCGTCGAGTAATTTGCATCATTTACTACAATGATATGATTTTCTCTAAAAAGGCTCAAAAAATGTATACTTACTAATTAATAATAACAGTTTTGTTTTGAACGTCCATCCATCCATTTTACAATATACTTACAACACTTAATGTACATATTTATATACAGATTTGAACAATAAGTTATTCACTGAAATATATTTATTAATTGTGGTTCTTACAAAAAATATACCTTATAAAATATAAAAGCTAAAATGTCTCTTAAAGCTCTGCCCCTTTAATTAGTGCATACTAAATAATTTAACTTTAGCCTACTACTACAACCATATTATTTACCAGCAACATAAAGTGAAACAGAGGCATAGGTGTCCTGCCACAGTCAGTAACAAATAAACAGAAAACAGTAGTGGTCAAATACAAATAAGGCAACAAGAGAAGTATCCTACACTTTTCTTTTGTAAAGAAGCTGACAGGACAAAAAAAAAAAAAAAGTTTTTCTTTTTTGTTGCGGACGTAATTCTTTTGTGGCGGGCCGCCACAAATAAATGAATGTGTGGGAAACACTGAGTCTACATTGGCGCTTTGATAAACAATATCACTCATATTTGGTTAATTTTTATGTCACAACACGTACATGGAATATTTTTGCCAGTGTCTGGATGTTTTTAGAGAGGGTATAGTGAGCGCAACAGAGCACCCTCGATCTGTTCACTCAATTGTTAGCTATTTATTTATGATTTTGAATGGTGGGTTCAATCCCGGGCTCGGGATCTTTCTGTGTGGAGTTTGCATTTTCTCCCC
>NC_084740.1:71789565-71897858 GCF_033978785.1 Entelurus aequoreus
AACCATCCACTGGCTGCGTCCCAATTTTGATGGAGGCAAGGAGATCCTGGGTTACTGGGTTGAATTCAGGCAGGCCGGTGAAAGTGCTTGGAAGAAGTGCAATAAAGAGCGCTCCAAAGACCGTCAGTTCACCATGGGTGGCCTGATGGAGGCCACAGAGTACGAGTTCAGAATCTTTGCAGAGAACGAAGCTGGATTCAGTAGGCCTCGTCGCACCTCCATGGGCATCAAGACAAAGCTAAGCGGTGAGTGTCTTTCTCACTTGACCATTAAAAACACCAAATATGCTGCGAAACGCTTATTTTAAATAAAACATTTTTATCATATGCAGTCGGTGAGACTCCAGCTTTGAAAGAAGACATTCATGACGTAACAACCAAGCTTGGAGAGTCCGGTACTCTATCCTGCAGCGTTATTGGCAGACCTCTGCCTGAGATCAAGTGGTACCGCTATGGCAAGGAACTGATCCAGAGCCGCAAGTACAAGATGAGCTCAGACGGACGCAACCACTCCCTCAGCATCCTGACAGACGAGCAGGAAGACGAGGGTCTGTACACCTGCAGGGCCATCAATGAAGCTGGAGAGATAGAGACCAGCGGAAAACTCAGACTACAGGCGGCACCTCAGTTTCACCCTGGCTTCCCACTGAAGGAGAAGTACAATGCCGGAGCTGGTACCAGCCTCCGCCTCCATGTTGTCTACATTGGCCGTCCAATTCCCCAGATTATGTGGTTCTATGGCAAGAAGCCTTTGAACCCATCTGAGAATGTGATTATTGAAAACACTGAGAGCTACACCCATCTGGTGGTGAGGAACGTCCAAAGGAAGACCAATGCTGGCCGTTACAAAGTGCAGCTGAGCAACAAGTTTGGAACTGTCGACACTGTGTTACGGGTTGAAATCCAAGGTAATATGATGATTTTAGCTTAATGGAACATTCCTCTTTAAAACCCTAATTATATATACTTTTGTGTGCAGTTTAAAATGCAGTGCTTACCCACAGAACCAATCCTTTTAGGCATAATCAACTTAACAATAGTTGCTTTTGGTAGTATTCAGCAACACGCAAACCTAAATCCCTCTGTTTGGTTTCACCCAGATAAGCCATGTATCCCAGAAGGCCCATTGGTGGTTGAAGGTCTGCTGAAGAACTCCATTATTATCAGCTGGAAGGCTCCCAAAGATGACGGCGGCTCAATGATCACTAACTACATTGTGGAGAAACGCATGGCTAAAGAGGGAGAACTTTGGAACCTTGTGTCCTCCTCTGTCTCTGGAACCACATGTCGAGTACCTAACCTCGTTGAGAGTGCCGGTTACTACTTCCGAGTTTCTGCTCAAAATCAGTACGGTGTCAGCGAGTCTCTGGAGATCCCTTCGGTAGTGATCATCAAGAGTCCATTTGGTGAGTCAGGTCTATATATGCACAAACAGGAAATAAGTCTAAATACAGCATGATATAATAATTTCTTTACTTTTAGCTCATTCCACTATTTATATTTGTTTCTCAGAAAAACCTGGCATCCCACAGCAGCCCTTTATCGTCAGCTTTACGAAGGACTCTTGTGTTGTCTGCTGGAAGCCACCAAGCAGTGATGGTGGGGCTAAAATCTCTAGCTACTACCTGGATAAACGTGAGAAGAAGCAGAACAAGTGGATGTCCGTTACCAGTAAGAAGATTCTGGAGACCAGCTATGAAGTCACAGGCTTGATAGAGGGCTTTGAGTATGAGTTCCGTGTCAAGTGTGAGAATGTGGGTGGAGAAAGTGACTGGAGTGACATCTCAGAGCCCATTATTCCCAAGTCTGACCAGTCCCTGCGTGCTCCTGCATTCAGAGAAGAAATCCGAGACATGACTGTCAAATACCATGCAAATGCCACCTTTGTTACCAAGGTGTGTATCTCTTTATTCTAACATCCATATTTATTATTAAATAGTATTTATACTTATTCTGTCTTAAAGTAAACCTCCATAATGATGAATGATTGAATGTGATTTTTCCTCTTTTGTCAAGGTGGTGGGACATCCCAAACCTGTAGTAAAATGGTACAGAAGTGGTAAGGAGATCCAGGCAGATGGAACAAAAATTAAAGCCCAGGAGTTTAAGGGGGGTTATTACCAGCTGGTCATCACGGCTGCTGATGACAGTGATGCTACGGTCTATCAAGTCAGAGCAACCAATTCGTCAGGATCCATCTCCACCACTGCAAACCTGGAAGTGGAAGGTAGACAATCATGTTGCTGATAACTTGTAGTATTATTACATTGTTTTAGTAATGATCCTTTCTGAGTAATGATGCTATTCTTTGTAATTCAAGTTCCGGCCAAGATTCTCCTGCCAAAGGAGCTCCAAGGAATGGGAGCAGTCCATGCTGTTTGCGGTGATCACATCACTATCAAAATCCCAATCTCTGGCAAGCCCGAACCAGCAATTACCTGGCAGAAGGGCCAGGACATCCTCTCCAACTCTGCTTATCACCAGGTCATCACCACCCGCTCTTTTACTTCCCTGGTCTTCCAGAAGGGAGTGCAGAACAAGGACACAGGCTTCTACAGCATCACTGCAAAGAACAGGTTTGGAATGGACAAACAAACCATTGAGGTGAATGTGGCTGACATTCCGGAAGCTCCTAAAGGACTAGTAGTCAGCGACATTGCCCGGGATTCCATTACTCTGACCTGGGAGCCTCCTGCCAATGATGGCGGAAGTGACATCACAGGCTATATTGTGGAGAAATGTCCCACCACAGCTGACAGGTGGATTAAGGCTGGACAGACTATTGACTGCAACATTACCATCATCAACATCTTCGGCAAGACAAAATATCAGTTCCGTGTCATCGCAGAGAACCAATTTGGCATGAGTCCTCCTTCTGCGCCAACAGAACCCATCACCACAAAGGAGGACAAGTCTGTGATTAGGAACTATGATGAGGAAGTGGATGAGACCAAAGAAATTACCAAAGAAGCTGCTCAGTCTTTTAAAGTCAAGTTGCTCTCCTCGAAATACACAATTTGTGAGGAGCTGGCTCGTTGTCAGTTTGGAGTTGTCCACCGTTGTGTAGAGATTGCTACTAAGAAGACCTTCATGGCCAAGTTCATCAAGGTTACAGGAACTGACCGTGAGCTGGTTCTTCGAGAAATTGAGGCCTTCAATGTCGCAAGACACAAGAATATTATCTACCTGCATGAATACTTTGAAAGTATGGAAGAGATGATCCTAATCTTTGAGTTTATTTCTGGAGTTGACATCTTTGAGCGCCTTGGAACCAGCAGCTTTGAGCTCACAGAGCAAGAGATTGTCCGCTATTTAAGACAGGTCTGCTCTGCACTCTTGTTTTTGCACAGTAAAAACTTTGGCCACTTTGATATCCGCCCAGACAACATTGTCTACAGTACAAAGAGAAGTAATGTTGTAAAGATAATTGAGATGGGTCAAGCTAGGTTGTTGGTACCAGGTGAAAACATCAGAATGCTCTTCTCAGCTCCAGAGTATTGTGCCCCTGAGATTCACCACCATGACTTGGTTACAACAGCCACAGATATGTGGTCTGTGGGTGTGATTGCTTATGTCCTACTTAGCGGTCTCAATCCATTTGCTGCAGAATCCATGACACAAATGGTTGAGAAGATCTCCACTTGTGAGTATGTCTTTGATAGTGAAGCATTTAAAGACATCAGTCTGGAGGCTATGGACTTTGTGGACAGACTTCTTGTCAAGGACAGGAAGCTTCGTATGACAGCACAAGAGGCATTGGAGCACCCGTGGCTAAAGATGAAGATTGAACATGTCAGTAACAAAGTCATCCGGACACTAAGACACAGACGGTACTATCAGTCTATTGTAAAGAGGACAGATACAATTGTCTCATCAGCTCGTGTTGCCTACGGTGGAGCTTTCAGGAACCAGAGAGGATTGTCTGTTGGCAAGGTGAAGATTGTTACGGAGTACCAGGGACTACGTGCTGGCCCAGTTATGCATGGCTCTGCTGAGGAAGGCGGCCATGTTAGATTCACTTGTAACATTACAAACTTTGACCAAAGCACCCAGGTGACATGGTACTTTGGCAACCGCCAGTTACATTCAAGTTCTAAGTATGAGATTACATACAACAACGGTTTTGCCAGTATCTATGTGAAGGACATTCAAGAGTGTGATGATGGCTTGTATAGATGCAAGGTGTTAAGTGGCGACGGCGAAGATAGTGCTTATGCTGAACTCTTTGTTGAGACAATAAGGTGCATCAGGGAACACTATGTCAGTCGTTCCATCAAGAAACTGAGAAGGAGGGTGGAAAAAACCCTCCTCCTCTACAGACCACCAGAGTTCACCCTGCCTTTATACAATCGTGCAGCGTACATTGGCGAACATGTGCGCTTTGGTGTCACCATTACTGTGCATCCTGAGCCTCATGTTACATGGTTGAAGAATGGAGAGAGAATCAAGCCAGGAGATGATGACACCAAGTACACGTTCATAAGTGATAAGGGTCTCTACCAGTTGATGATCCACAACCTCGATATGAGCGATGATGCTGAATACACTGTGATGGCAAACAACAAGTTTGGAGAAGATAGCTGCAAGGCCCGCCTTACTGTAACACCTCACCCTGTGACCGAGGAAACTATGAGACCCACATTCAAACGTCTGCTCACTAATGTTGAGTGCACAGAAGGAGAGAGCATCCGCTTTGATGTCAGAGTGTCTGGAATCCCCAATCCTTCTTTGAAATGGGAGAAGGAAGGTCATCCTCTCCAGTTTGGTCCAAAGACAATTGTCATTCAACAGGATGTTGACCACTTCGTCTTGTACATCAGAGAGACTTTACTTGAGGACTCCGGTGTCTACAAAGTGACTGCAATCAACTCTGCTGGCTCTGTGAGTTGCCAGGCAACCCTGAAGGTGGACCGCCTCACATATACCAGAAGAGAGTATAAGACTGACGAGGAGAAACATAGACATATCCAGAAGCAAATAGAAAAGACCAACAAAATGGCTCAGCAGATTGTTGCCACAGAGGATCTTGTGCCTCTCAACCCAACAGCCCAAGAGGCTCTGAAATTTGCTGCAGACATGTACAAGCCTGCCGTCAGCACCAAGAACATTGAGGGCGAGTTTGACATTTCAGTTGTGAAATCAGAGACTAAGAAACTGGAAGAAGAGCGAAGGATTTTCATGCCATATGAGATCCCTGAGCCTGTGGTTCATGACCGTAGAGTGCTCGATGAGGACAAATTTATCAAACAATTTGTTCCACTCTCTGACATGAAGTGGTACCGGAAATTGAAGGACCAGTATATGATTTCAGAGAGGACGGAGAGAATTGTGCAAAAACGACAACGGCGAATTCGCCTATCCAGGTGGGAACAGTTTTACGTCATGCCCCTTCCCAGAATCACAGACCAGTACAGACCAAGATGGCGGATTCCAAAAATAACTTTAGATGATTTGGAGATCGTCAGACCTGCCAGGCGTTCACCGTCTCCAGAGTCCGAGATTTCATTCAGATCTCGGAGAAGATCTTTGGGCGATCTGAGCGATGAAGAGCTGCTGATGCCTGTGGATGACTATCTGTCTTCAAGGAGAACTGAGCAAGATAGAATGATGCTTGAGGATGAATTAGAACTAGGTTTCTCTGCCTCCCCTCAAGCAAGTCCAGTTCGCATTGAACGGCGAGCTGTGCAGCATGAAGCTAGGTTGCAGGAGGTCAGGCATGAAGCTATGGAGGTCACAGAGACAAAGAAAAAACGTACCATATCTCAGTATATGAGAAGGAGGCGCTCGCTATCCCCCACATATATTGAGCTAATGCGTCCAGTCTCTGAGCTGATCCGTCCTGCTCGAACACAGCCAGTTGTAGATGTAGAAGGCGAGGTCATAGAGAGACGATCCCCCACACCAGAGAGAACGCGGCCCCGCTCTCCAAGCCCCATCAGATCTGTTGAGAGGTCATCCCGTTCCTCCTCCCGATTTGAGCGGTCTGCCCGTTTTGATATCATGTCCCGCTACGAAGCCAGAAAGGCAGCTCTGAAGTCTGAGAGGAAATATCAAGTTGTTAGTCAGACGCCGTTCAGCCTGGATCACGCTCCCCGGGTCACAGTCAGGATGCGCTCTCACCGTGTGCCAGTCAGTCACGACACCAGATTCACCTTAAATGTCCAATCAAAGCCTGAACCCGAGGTGAAATGGCTCCACAACGGAACTGAAATCTGTGAAAGTAGTGACAAATATGTATTTAGCAACATGAGTGGCGTTTTGACCATCACCATCCTGGACTGCCAAGAAGAGGACAGTGGTACATATCGCTGCGTTTGCTCTAACTCCAGGGGAGACGCCTCAGACTATGCCACCCTTGATGTGTCAGGCGGCGCCTACACAACCTTTTCATCCCGTCGCAAGGATGAGGAAGTCCCTAAAGCGCACGTCCCTGAAGTCACTCGAATTGATCACTATCACTCCTCCTATTTCAAAACTGGCTATGAATCCCAGACCCACTTAGAAGTGGAAGAGAGTAAGACAAAGATCACTGAGAAACGCGAAGTCGTCACAAGGGAAAGATATGGGGCTTCTTCTGAGAGATACTCATCTGCTGAGCGGTATGAACCATCCATCAAGTATGGTTCTACTGAATACCTGTCATCTGCCTCTTCCTACTCCTCAGACAAGTTTTCTTTGACTGAAAAGCATGCTACAGCAGAAACTAAGTCAAAGTATTCTTCTGCTGAAAAAGTTACAGTCCAAAAGGTGAGAGCCTCTGTTCCAGCCAGAATCCTCACTAAGCCCCAATCTGTGACAGTAGCAGATGGTGAGACAGTCCGATTCTCCTGTGATATCGATGGAGAGCCTGCACCCTCCGTAAAATGGATGCATGAGGGTAGAACTATAGTCTCCTCTCGCCGTGTTATAGTCACTAGTACTCAGTACAAGTCCAACCTGGAGATCTCCTCCGTCACATCCTCAGATGAGGGCAGTTACACAGTCATCGTAGAGAACTCAGACGGCAGGCAGGAGGCTCAGTTCACTTTAACCATCCGCAGACCAATTCCCAAAAAGGTTAAGGGCATCAAGTCGCCAGAACCACCTTTGAAGTCCCCTGAGCCTTCAGTCCCAACGCCACCACAGTATGTGACCTCCCCTGTTTCCAGTGTGAAGACACCAGAACCTAGAGTCAAGTCTCCTGCTCCCAGCGTGAAGTCACCAGAACCTGGTGTCAAATCCCCTGTTCCCAGAATTAAGTCACCAGAACCTGTTATAATGTCCCCTGGCCCCAGTGTGAAATCACCAGAGTCCCTTGCTCCGAGTGTGAAGTCACCAGAACCCAGCATTAAGTCCACAACCCCCAGTGTGAAGTCACCAGAACCGAGAATCAAGTCCCCTGTTCACAGTGTGGAGTCACCAGAGCCCGGCATCAAGTCTCCTGCCCGCGGTGTGAAGTCACCAGAACCCAGCATCAAGTCTCCTGCACCCAGTGTGAAGTCACCAGAGCCCGGCATCAAGTCTCCTGCCCCCAGTGTGAAGTCACCAGAACCCAGCATCAAGTCTCCTGCACCCAGTGTGAAGTCACCAGAGCCTGGCATCAAGTCTCCTGCCCCCAGTGTGAAGTCACCAGAACCCAGTATCAAGTCTCCTGAGTCCTCGATTAAATCACCAACACCCAGTGTGAAGTCCCCAGAACCAGGAGTCAAATCACCAGCTTTGAGAGTGAAGTCACCAGGTTTAAAGTCACCAGCTCCTGGTATCAAATCTCCTGAACCCGAGGGAGTTAAATCTCCCAGGGGTGTAAAGTCTCCTGAACCAGGACCTAAGTCACCACCACACCTTAAACCTGCTGAGCAGGTAAAGTCACCTGAAGCTGAGTCACTGCGAGGTGTCAAATCCCCTGAACCTGCAGGAATCAAGACACCTTCAGGCATCAAGTCCCCAGAACCTGCTGGCACCAAAACACCAAGACGTATCAAGTCTCCAGATCCATCTGTTATCAAGTCACCAAGGGCTGTAAAGTCCCCAGAGCCTGAGGGAGTCAAATCCCCATCCAGAATTAAGTCTCCACCTCCCGTACTGTCGCCCAAGAAGGTCCTGTCACCGCCTACTATCAAATCTGAAAGCCCAGAGCCGCCCAAAGTGATAAGTCAGCTAGCGGCTGAGGCCTCTGAAGACTTGGTGAAGATGTCTTGTGTTTGCGAGAGTGGCGTCAATGAGGTGTCATGGTATTACAATGGGAGGAGACTTTCAAAGAGCAGCCATTTTGAAATGAGGTACTCAGAGGGCTCCTGCAGCCTCTTTATTCACGACCTGACAGACAGTGACCAGGGACAGTACACATGTGAGATGACATCAGAGGGAGGAGTCTCAAAATCCTCCTTCTCCTTCACTGGACAAGTGTACAAATCCATTCGCATGAAGATCACAGCTTACCGGGAGCAGCAAGTGGCACTTAAAGGTAAGCAACGAGTCTCAAGTCACTTTACGGGGCCTTTCTTCTGAATGTTTATACACACGCTTTTCTATTTCAACGCTCACTAGGATCCACGACGATGATGAGTCACAAGGAGTCGTCCTCGTCCAGCCTGGCCTCCAAGATGAAGAGAGAAGTTCGCACAATGGAAGAATCGTCTTCCTTTTCCTCCTCCTCAGCCCAGCAGGCAATGTCCTCCATGAAGGAGTCCAGTTCCTTCAGCAGCATGGCCGCTGAGATGAAGTTTGAGACCATGTCCATGTCCAGTATGTCTTCCATGACCTCAGA
Organism: Entelurus aequoreus; assembly: GCF_033978785.1. NCBI lineage: Eukaryota > Metazoa > Chordata > Actinopteri > Syngnathiformes > Syngnathidae > Entelurus > Entelurus aequoreus. Next base: position 71,798,311 of record NC_084740.1, read on the forward strand.
GTCATACGCCCTGAGCTCCAGCAGCCTCGCAGATATGACCTCACACATGGCGGGATCCTCCTTCAGAGCCATCGGTACGACTTGAGGACTCTCAGCCGTTGTACAGTTTTTGAGTGTCGAGTAAATAATGAACGCTGGCTCATTACTTTTCCAGGTTCTGCTCCAAGAATCGAGGCGGTGCCAGAGGACATCAGCATTGAGGCCGGCAAGGTCTTGACGGTGTCATGCGCCTTCTCGGGCGATGCCAAACACATTGAGTGGTCTCGCGCAGGCAAAAAAATCGAGGTGTCATCCGGCGGTCGCTTCCACATCGAGACCTCGGAGGACCTGACCACCCTTATCATCACGGGGGTAAAGAAGGAAGATGCTGGAACCTACACGCTCAAACTGTCCAACGAGCTGGGATGTGACACCGCCACAGTTCAAATCAGCATTCGATCGGTGTAAAAAAGAAAAGAAAATTATGTCGAAGACTATTTGAATACCCCTTTAACCCTTTTTCCTTGTCTTTTTATTTATGATTCAAGCTAACTCTTTGACTCGATAAAGACCTAAGATTTATCTTCTTGTAAATATGAACTATTTTTGTACCAAACGTGACGTTGATGCCAAACTCAAGTGTCAACATGTAATGAGATGTGATGACACTTTTGCAGTGACATGTACATAATGTATATAGCCGGATTTCACGGTTATGAAAGATGTATGAATTGTTATTTATGACAATAATAAGAAGTTTAAGAAGCAAACCAAATATGGTTTAACAGGAGAAAGTTCTATGTGGAACGAATACCCTGTTAAACAGAGAAACTAAACTGTGTGCCTCAACGCTACGTTGAAGTCTAAGATTGCCTCAGCAGGTAGAGCTTCTCCCTGCTGACGTTTACTCAACTTGAGACAAAAACACGAGCGCGAGATCCCGAGCGCTGTTTGCGTCCACCCTCGACGTAAGCAGCGCGACCGGACCTCACGTCGCGATAGATTATGTCGTACTGCCATTTCAATGACACGCTCACAGTGCGAGCGGCCTGCACTGCCTGAGCACGTGTTTGTTTTGATGTAGGCGCTCTGCCTTTGACCGCGAGCGTCCGCCGGGGCTTTCTCCCTCCTTCCATCAACCTGGCCAATCACTCGTGGAGAGTCCTCACTGCGCTCGTAGCCAAAGGCAGAGCCTCCCCCTGGAGGTATGCAGCGTGTTTGTGTGTTAGTGTGTAGACCTTGAGCTGACGAGCACCGCCCGACGTCATCGGCGGCGCCAGCGAGGGTCTCCTCGCTCCGAGCTCGTCTTTGCTTTGATTGACTTCCTGAGTTGAGCTGCCTCCTTGAATTTAATCCCCATTACTGATTGAATAAAGTTTGATTATCAGCACAGCAAGGCGCCTGAGTGTCAGTCAATATCACATCCTACATCATTGATTGATTGAGACTTTTATTAGTAGATTGCACAGTACAGTACATATTCCGTACAATTGACCACTAAATGGTAACACCCGAATACGTTCTTCAACTTGTTTAAGTCGGGGTCCACTTAAATAGATTCATGATACAGATATATACTAACATCATAATACAGTCATCACACAAGATAATCATCATAGTATGTACATTGAATTATTTACAATATTTACAAATCGAGGTGTGGAATGTGGGGGGGGGGGGGGCGAGGGGGAAGGTTAGGTTTGGTTGGTATCAACACTTCAGTCATCAATTGCATCATCAGAGAAATGGACATTAGGAACAGTGTAGGACTGACTTGGTAGGATATGTACAGCAAGTAGTGGACATAGAGAGAGAGATCAGAAAGCATAAGAATAAGTATCTACATTTGATTATTTACAATCCGGGGAGGTGGGATGTGGAAGGGAGGGTGTTAGTTTAGGGTTGAAGTTGCCTGGAGGTGTTCTTTTAGTGCGGTTTTGAAGGAGGATAGAGATGCCCTTTCATCCCGTATCAACCTGTATCTAATGATAACATAGATTTGGTATATTTTCTCCAGAAATTAATTTGGCAATAAAGTGAACAATCCAAGCAGACGGACCCCCTGACCACATCAAACCAAGACCAGGGGCCATATTTATTAAGCGTCTTAGAGTGCCATTTTACACTTAAGTCCTGAGAATTTGCGAAATTTAGTCCTACTCTCCAACTTAAGAATAAAAGCTATTTATCAACTTTCTTAAGTCTAAGAATCACTTCTACTCTCCAAGATATTTAAGAGACCTTCAGAGGTGTCTTAAGTGGTTAGGAGTTGCCAGCAGGGGATGACACTGAGGCGAGAGAGACGTGCGCGAACGTTCAGGGAGCGGAAGGATGTCCTGGCTTTGTTTGATGACGAGCAGCTGATCAAACGGTATCGTTTAGACAGAGCGGGTATTATTTTTGTCACAGATTTAATAATTTTCGATTGCATGTTGATTACTGCATGTGGCTGCAGTGGGCTAGTATATATAGAGCCACCCACACCAGTTTCAAATTAGTTGCCTAATTAATGAATTGGAAAGAAAGGAAACATTTATTTTTGATTCATTGCCAATATTGTTTGTTTTGTATTATTTTGTAGTTTATTGTCAAAATATACACTCCCATTGTCCACTTAAATATTTCTAAGATATTTCTTTATTCTTAGACAAGGGATTCCCTTCCGTGATTGGTCATTTCTATTGACACAGAAATGACGTCACCTAAAATTCCGTTTACGGCACATAGTAATGTCGTAATTCAGCTCTGAGTGTGACACTTAAGATTCAGTCCTACACTTCGCTGAAAGTGTGAGTAAGACGCTTGATAACTAACTTTTAAGTGCAGCTTTCAGCGAAGAATTTATTTACTCTTAAGTCAACTCTTAGCAGACTTCTTAGGAGTAATTCTAAGAAGCTTGATAAATACGGCCCCAGACTTCTAATGACTTTTGACAGACCAGAGTTAGGGATGGGCGATACCACATTTTGAGGATTCGATACGATACCGATACGTTTTCTTGCATTTTCATCGATACCGATACCGATACCAATAATTTCTTATTGGCAATTTTTTGTCAGTCAAAAATATTATTACTATTGTTATTATTTAAGACAAATCACAAGACAAATACAGACCATTTATACCACATTTATTATGGTCAATATATAATAAAAGTAAAATTAAAATAAATAACATAAATATGAAAAATAAATTAAATATTATTTATAATAATAACTATATATTATATATAATAATAATTAAATATTAGGGCTTTCCAATTAACAGTCAAATCCGAATTGCAAGAAGCTGCAGTTATTTTTTAAATTTTGTGATATAATTAGCAATTAATGAAATATGAAATAGGCTAATGTTTTCGAAATGTAAGAAATCATGTAACAGATTAAAACCAAAATCACATTCAATCATATATTCAAGATTTTCTTGGAAAAAAATAAAACTGTAATGCAAAGATGAAGAATCTCCAAATTGTATATCTTTCTTATCTTGTTTTAAATACTCAAGCAATTTTCAACTAACAGTAAATTCCCCTGTGTGGAAATTATTTGAATTTAGGATAATCATTTAAACAAAAATATTCAGTAAACATTACTAAAAAAACAAAAAAAACAATGCCTGTTTTAAGTCAACAATTGGACAACACTGGATATGCCTGGCTGCATCGCTGTCGGCTGGCTGTGTGTGTGTTGTAGGGATGTGCGTATCGATCCTGTGGTATCGCCCATCCCTAGTGTGTTGCACGTTGACGACGCTCATTCGCTGTCTCCTGTCACGTGACTGGGCCAGCTCTATACTCTGCCAGGTACAGGGGTGTCCCAGCACATAGGAAGTTAAGTAAGTCATCAAAAACATCTGAAAGTGATGCTTGCACCCCCCACACGCCGTTTTTTGCTTTATATCGATACTTTTTTCACAAAAGTGATGCCAAATGAGTAGCGTGTGAGTATCGATATATCGATACCACAGGATCGATACGCACATCCCTACAACACACACACAGCCAGCCGACAGCGATGCAGCCAGGCATATCCAGTGTTGTCCAATTGTTGACTTAAAACAGGCATTGTTTTTTTTGTTTTTTTAGTAATGTTTACTGAATATTTTTGTTTAAATGATTATCCTAAATTCAAATAATTTCCACACAGGGGAATTTACTGTTAGTTGAAAATTGCTTGAGTATTTAAAACAAGATAAGAAAGAGATACAAATTGGAGATTCTTCATCTTTGCATTACAGTTTTATTTTTTTCCAAGAAAATCTTGAATATATGATTGAATGTGATTTTGGTTTTAATCTGTAACATGATTTCTTACATTTCGAAAACATTAGCCTATTTCATATTTCATTAATTGCTAATTATATCACAAACTTTAAAAAATAACTGGAGCTTCTTGCAATTTGGATTTGACTGTTAATTGGAAAGCCCTAATATTTAATTATTATTATATATAATATATAGTTATTATTATATATAATATTTAATTTATTTTTCATATTTATTCATTTTAATTTTACTTTTATTATATATTGACCATAGTAAATGTGGTATAAATGGTCTGTATTTGTCTTGTGATTTGTCTTAAATAATAACAATAGTAATAATATTTTTGACTGACAAAAAATTGCCAATAAGAAATTATCGGTATCGGTATCGATGAAAATGCAAGAAAAAGTATCGGTATTGTATCGAATCCTACAAGTGTGGTATCGCCCATCCCTAGTGTGTTGCACGTTGACGACGCTCATTCGCTGTCTCCTGTCACGTGACTGGGCCAGCTCTATACTCTGCCAGGTACAGGGGTGTCCCAGCACATAGGAAGTTAAGTAAGTCATCAAAAACATCTGAAAGTGATGCTTGCACCCCCCACACGCCGTTTTTTGGTTTATATCGATACTTTTTTCACAAAAGTGATGCCAAATGAGTAGCGTGTGAGTATCGATATATCGATACCACAGGATCGATACGCACATCCCTAACCAGAGTACTTTTTCAAATGTTCTTGTAATCATACCATATTTTTGGTGTATTAAATGGAACCTTGACCTACCTAATATACCGAAAATATGGTCTGATTACAAGAACATTTGAAAAATTACATGAATAAGAAGACATAATTAACCTTTTTGGCAGACCAGAGTAGTCCACAGGGCCTCAAACTAATCCGATTTAGTCTCAAGCATGATTGTGGCTGATGTTGTGGCCAAAGACGCCAGCAGAGGGCAGCACACACCAGACTGGAGTCGACACGCTCTTGGCTCATCAGCAGTCACATGACGCAAAGAATCACAAACGCGTGTTTAAAGTTTGTCGTGATTGAAAGAAAAAAAATAAAAATAAAAAAAATATATAAAAAAAATAATAAAAGAAAATAAAATAAAATAAATAAATAAAATTTAAAAAATAAAAAAAGTTTGTCGTCATTGTCGTGACATGATGGACATTGTTGTGTTGCTGTCTTCAGCTCAGGTCCTGCTTGATGATGCCGAGCTGAACACACCCACACACACACACACACACACACACACACACACACACACACACACACACACACACACACACACACACACACACACACACACACACACACACACACACACACACACACACACACACACACACACACACACACACAAACACGACCATGGACCATGAAACTGGTGTGTGAGTTGGAAGCCTTATAAAGACAAAGCATGCTGACACACACACACTTACACAAAAAAGCTGAAGTCCACCCAAGAAGGGCATGCATGGACTGCAAATCGGTGTGCATTTCAATGTCTACCTTTGTGAATACATTAGGACACACTTGGACATATTTGGGACACAAACACACAATGAGAATAGTTGGACCTGGTGAGGACATTTAGACATATCCTGAAAGTTTAGACACATTGCTGACATTTGGACCTAGTGAAGTTATTTAGACATTTAAACGGTGAGGACATTTAGAAATAATGAGGACATTTAAAAATAATGAGGTATAATGAGGACTTTCAGACACATGAAGTACATTTAGGCACCGAGTACATTTACACAGTGAGGACATAATAAAGACTTTTACACACACTAAGGACATTTACGCAGCAATGACATGAATGCCCAGTGAGGACATTTAGACATATTGAAGACATTTATCCACAGTGAGGACATTTAGACATATTGAAGACATTTATCCACAGTGAGGACAATTAGACAGAGATGATCGATTAGCCACACTCCTAACATCACGGTGGGCCAATCAGAGATCAGTATGACAACAACACAACTTTATTAGGAAAATCGTCCTGCAGCAGGAAATCCCCAGTAAACACACACACACACACACACACACACACACACTTATACACACTGTATATATACCAGTGGTGGTGCCGTCAGGGCCAGCAAGGCCTTCTCTGCTGGCCTAACATAACCAGAAATCAGTTTTACTTTCCCTAAATATCTAATATTATTCATATTCTCTTCATGTCATATTATGCTCCTTCCAGTGCTGTTGTTTTTAGTTTTAGTTTGTATCCAATCAGAATTGAGGCGGGCCAGTCTAGTACCCGCACTCTTTTACTATGAAGCCACGTTGATGTAACACGTAGCTTGGCATTGTCTTGCTGAAATAAGCAGGGGCGTCCATGGTAACGTTGCTTGGATGGCAACATATGTTGCTCCAAAACCTGTATGTGCCTTTCAGCATTAATGGCGCCTTCACAGATGTGTAAGTTACCCATGTCTTGGGCACTAATACACCCCCATACCATCACACATGCTGGCTTTTACACTTTGCGCCTATAACAATCCGGAGGGTTCTTTTCCTCTTTGGTCCGGAGGACATGACGTCCACAGTTTCCAAAAACAATTTGAAATGTGGACTCGTCAGACCACAGAACACTTTTCAACTTTGCATCAATCCACCTTAGATGAGCTCAGGCCCAGCGAAGCCGACGGCGTTTCTGGGTGTTGTTGATAAACGGTTTTCGCCTTGCATAGGAGAGTTTTAACTTGCACTTACAGATGTAGCGACCAACTGTAGTTACTGACAGTGGGTTTCTGAAGTGTTCCTGAGCCCATGTGGTGATATCCTTTACACACTGATGTTGCTTGTTGATGCAGTACAGCCTGAGGGATGGAAGGTCACGGGCTTAGCTGCTTACGTGCAGTGATTTCTCCAGATTCTCTGAACCCTTTGATGATATTACGGAGCGTAGATGGTGAAATCCCTAAATTCCTTGCAATAGCTGGTTGAGAAAGGTTTTTCTTAAACTGTTCAACAATTTGCTCACGCGTTTGTTGACAAAGTGGTGACCCTCGCCCCATCCTTGTTTGTGAATGACTGAGCATTTCATGGAATCTACTTTTATACCCAATCATGGCATCCACCTGTTCCCAATTTGCCTGTTCACCTGTGGGATGTTCCAAATAAGTGTTTGATGAGCATTCCTCAACTTTATCAGTATTTATTGCCACCTTTCCCAACTTCTTTGTCACGTGTTGCTGGCATCAAATTCTAAAGTTAATGATTATTTGCAACAACAACAAAAAAAGAGTCTATCAGTTTGAACATCAAATATGTTGTCTTTCTCATATTCAATTGAATATGGGTTCAAAATTATTTGCAAATCATTGTATTCCGTTTATATTTACATCCAACACAATTTCCCAACTCATATGGAAACGGGGTTCGTACACAATGTATATATTTACACATTCACGTACATTCACACTAACAAACACACACAAACACTAATACACATTGTATATATATATATATATATACATATATATATATACACATACACACATTGACACTAACAAACACATGAGGATATTCCTATTAAAGTCCATGTCAGTTTTAAACAAGTCTTTTTTTGTCATCTTCACTCCACTTTTACAAGCTTTTTTTTTTACAAGTACACTGTGTGTGTGTGTGTGGGTGCGCGTGTGTTTGTGTGTGTGCGTGAGTGCGTGCGTGTGTGTGTGTATGAGTGCGAGTGTCCTGGCTGGTGTTGACCATATATGGACTTTGGGTTTCCTTTTCTTTCATACAGCTAACACAGACAAGTGTGTGTGTGTGTGCGTGTGTGTGCCTGTGCATGTGTGTGTGTGTGTGTGTGCATGTGTGTGTTTGAGTGTGCGTGTCTAACGTGACGTTCTGTCTGTGTGTGTGCATGTACAGTATAGGGGATGTGGGGACGACTACACCGTGTGTGTAGGTGTGCGCACGCGTGTTTATTACTACACTTATTGTGTTATGTATAGAGTGTTAGAACCCATAATACTGTACGTATATATTATGTATAATAATGTTACATTACAACACATTATGATACATATACAGTACATTATATTACAACACATTATGATACACTATACATTACATTCTGATACATATACATTATATTACAACACATTATGATACACTATACAGTACATTATGATACATATAGATTATATTACAACACATTACAGATTAATAGGCCTTCTTTACCAAATCAAACCTGAGCAATTTGTTGTTTTCAAGTTTTCCATAAAAAAAAGTGTGTCGCCGTAAAAATGAGGAACAAGCAGAGTGCAAACAAAAAGGTCACGTGAAAACCAAACGCCGACCAATCAATGAGCAGGAAGGCGGGGCTTGTCACTCCATCGCTGCTCTGACTTCTTTTCAATGACAACAAAATGATGAACCCCAAAATGGACGTGTGGCCACCTTCTTACTGCGTGTGTCAGGTCAAAGGTGACACTCTGCTGGAGGTGAAGATGCTGATGAGACCTCGACTGTGCTACTCCATACAAGCGTGTGTGTGTGTGTGTGTACGTGTGTGTGTGTGTGTGTGTGTGTGTGTGTGTGTGTGTGTGTGTGTGTGTGTGTGTGTGTGTGTACGTGTGTGTGTGTGTGTGTGTGTGTGTGTGTGCACATGCTCCGTCCAGAGAAATACTTCCTGTCTCCTCTCCAGGGATGAGGACAATTTACTTTGGCCTATTCCTGCCTCCTCATTTCCTGCGTGGATCTTTCTAAGAGGGCATCAACAACACGACACGCATTTCAACTTCTAAATCGTTCTTTCGGAGGGGGGGGTGGGGGTGGGGGGCGTGGGGGGTTCCTCGTCAAAGTCGAACAAACGGTTCTTCATCCTTCACGGAGTTCCTCTTTTTTTTTCCAGCCCTCCCCCCCATCGTCTTTCCACCCCCCATCCCTCCCACGGGCCGTCCTACATGCCCACGTTTCCCTAAAGCTCCTCTAATCCGACCATCGGCTCACCCAATCAGAGCCGCCACTTCCTGTTTGTCTCTCGGAGAGCTCGGGAGCCACCGTGAGTCCACCGCTGCTAGCGCCAGGGCTGGCCGTCAGGTGTGATGATGGTGACGTCACTTCCTGATCCCCGCCATGTTTGACGAGGAGGAAGGCGGCGTCCGGCGGGACGGGCGACGTGGGAACCGGCGACGGCGTCTTCTTGTGTGTTCTGGCTCAATGACCTTATTTGGCCAGACCAGTCACTTGTGATGTAACATTTGGAGTGGACATCCCCCCCCCCCCCCCCCCCAACCCCCCTCAGCTGGAGGGGGCGTGGCCTTTCCTCTTCTTCCAGGGGCTTTAAGCCAGCTGTTTATTCTCTCCCTCCATCTGTCTGTGTGCTCGCTCGCCCAGAGAAGGGAGGCAGAGGAGTCGGACCACGGTGGCAGGACGCCACGCAGGAGCAGACGGAGCGCCACAAGAAGGAGGAGGAGGAGCATCAGGGCGCCGCCGGCCGCATCCCTTCGTAGAAAGCAGGGAGGTCAGCCGGGAGGAGGTGCACCAGAGGCGGGGCGGGGGGGCCGCAGCTCCACGTCCACTCGCCGCCGGGACGCCCAGCCGTCACCACCGATAGCCGGACTAAGATCGGGCAGCGAGGCCTCGCCGACGATGGATTTCAAGGCCAACCTGAAGGGGGTCAAAGATCGCAAGGCCAACGCCAACGCCACGCCACAGGTGGACTTCCGTGGCGTCCTAAACAAGAAGAAAACCGCCGACACGCCCACCCCTGAGAAGAAGACGGCGAATGCGGACAAGAACGGCGAAGGCCACAAGCCGGCGGCCAACAACTGCGTGGACGGAGGCGGGGGCGGCGGCGGCGAGGCGCTCCAGTTCACCGAGAAGCTGAGCGACGCCACCGTGCTGGATGGACAACGTCTTCGCCTGCAGTGTCGCGTCTCCGCCGCGGGTGACGGCGTGGCCAGCTGGACGCTGGACGGGAAACTCATCAAACCGTCCAAGTTCATCGTCCTTGCCAATGAAGGTCAGAGGTCAACACACAAACACACACACACACACACACACACACACACACACCGTGAAGACACTTAGCGTGCACGACGCCAGGAAGCAACCATCAAACTTTGTTTGTTATGGAACAGGAAGTGGGAATGATTCAAGGTAAAGTTAAAGTACCAATGGTAGCCACACACACACGAGGTGACCCATCCCCTTGTTCACCCCCTGGGAGGTGAGGGGAGCAGTGAGCAGCAGCAGTGCCGCGCCCGGGAATCATTTTTGGTGGTTTAACCCCCAATTCCAACCCTTGATGCTGAGTGCCGAGCAGGGAGGTAACGGCTCCCATTTTTATAGTCTTTGGTATGACTCGGCCGGGGTTTGAACTCGCAACCTACCCATCTCAGGGCGGACACTCTAACCACTAGGCCACTGAGTAGGTGCAGCTACGGCTGCCAAACGAAAACCATAAAATTAAAGTAAAACATTGTAAACCAAATAATGATCAAAAACATTATATTTACAGAAATTTTCCTGAAACGTTTTGCGGGAAAAATATCGTAATTTTACAGATTTTTACTAAATTATTAAGATCAACCACCTTTAATAAAGTGACGATGCAAACAGTTCTGCAGAAAAATACCTTTATTCTACAGAGTTTTTCCTAATTATTACGATCAAACACCTTTAATGAAGTGACAATGCTGGCAGTTCCACAGAAAAATACCTTTATTTTACAGATTTTTTCTGAATTGTTAAGATCAACCACCTTTAATAAAGTGACGATGCAAACAGTTCTGCAGAAAAATACCTTTATTCTACAGCACGGGTGTCAAATTTGTCCCGCCGTGTAATTTCCCTTGGCCCTTGAGGCGATATCAAACTAACACTAAAGCTGGCCCTCCGATTATATATTGCGGCGGTGCCGCGGTAACACCGCATTCACCGCTAATTTTTAATACTTGCCACCCCTCCCGGGAGTCTTCCATACTTCAACGCCCCTCCCGAAAATCGTCAGGTCTGCTTTTCAGCCAGTCCAACGAGTGCTGGCCCAGTCACTTTACATGTGCGGCTTCTGTTCGCACACACAAGTAAATGCAACGCATACTTCATCAACAGCCATACAGGTTACACTGAGGGTAGCCGAATAAAAAAACTTTAACACTGTTACAAATATGCGCCACACTGTGAACCCACACCAAACAAGAATGACAAACACATTTCGGGAGAACATCCGCAAAGTAACACTGCATAAACACAACAGAACAAATACCCAGAACCCTTTGCAGCACTAACTCTTCCCGGACGCTACAAGGTGTGTGTGGGGCGGGGGGCGGGGTTTGGTGGTAGCGGGGGTGTATTTTGTAGCGTCCAGGAAGAGTTAGTGCTGCAAAGGATTCTGGGTATTTGTTCTGTTGTGTTTATGTTGTGTTACGGTGCGGATGTTCTCCCGAAATGTGTTTGTCATTCCTGTTTGGTGTGGAGTCACAGTGTGGCGTATATTTCTAACAGTGTTAAAGTTTTTTATACTGGCACCGTCAGTGTAACCTGTATGGCTGTTGATGAAGTGTGCGTACAGAAGCCGAAGTATTCTTGTGACTTGTTCAACCTTGGCCCGCGGCTTTGTTCAGTTTTACATTTTGGCCCACTCTGTATTTGAGTTTGACACCCCTGTGTTAGATTGTTAGTATGGACATAGACTTTTATATAACAAGCTACATATTTAATGAAAGATAATTACTGTAATTTTACATGAATTTGAAAGTAATTTAAGAGAACAGAAAATGCTATGTATAATTAATTTGGTATTTTTCTGTAAAAAAAAAATAAAGATATACATAGTTTGTCATTACTGGCATACTACTTAAAATAACAGGCGGATTGTTTATTTACAGATAATGTCTTCAATTCTACAGTTTTATAAACTATTTTTAAAAAATTGAAAAATTACAGTAGAAATTTAGAGTAAATTAACCATAAAAATAGGTTGTTTTTTTTTACAGTGTGGGAATCCCATCATGACGATATGAATCCAACGCAACAAAATGTATCATTTCAACTACAGCAGCACTTTTGTTAGCATGCTAGCAGTGTAGCATTCCGGCGTCATCAAGCCGGGGACGAAGACGAGTTAGACCGTGTCTCAAATTGAATACTTTGTTCACCAAACGCACAAGAGCGGGAAAAATGCAGTGAGCTCAAAATGGCGAGTGGGCAACCCTGGACGCTTACCACTTTCAAACGTCGCCATCTTGGCTACGTAGCATAAATCTCAAATGGCGCTCTTCTATACTTACGCTAATTCTTTTGAGCGCATAAGTGTGGCAAAATTCACATACTTGCCAACCCTCCCGAATTTTCCGGGGATACTCACGAATTTCAGTGCCTCTCCCGAAAATCTCCCGATTTACAACCGGACAAACAATGTTGGGGGCGTGTCTTAAAGGCACTGCCTTTAGCATCGTCTCTGACCTGAAAAGGAGACTATTATAAATGTCTCCGTTATCCATAGTGTCTTGTTCCTTATTGTAGCAATAAGTTGAGCCAACACACGACTTGCTGCTAACTGTACTTTTATTCACCACTCCTGGGAATAACACATCACATTTCAGGCAACGCTAAAACAGGAAGTACCTCGTTCCTTGGGCCAATCATATTCGTGTATACTTCAGGGACCGCTCGGAGATCGTATTACCTAAGAATATTACATATAGGTTTATATATAACCCATAAAGTAGGCAGGCACGGAGCTATTTCTCAGCGCGTGTTTATTCCAGTCGGCACCTTAATACACTGACACACAACATCCGGATTCCCATCATGCATTGCTTCAAAACTATTTCAAGTTGTAATATCCAAAATTTCCAGCCAGACAAACTCAAATAGTTAAGCAAGCAGCAAGGTATAGTACAGTTAGTAGAACAACTGTGTTTTCATTACTGTTTACTGTACTATATATATATATATATATATATATATATATATATATATATATATATATATATATATATATATATATATATATATATATATATATATATATATATATATATATATATATATATATATATACATATATAAGAAATACTTTAATTTCTGTGAATTCTAGCTATAAATATACTCCTCCCCTAACATAGTGAGAGTCTTACTATTATGTTAGCTCCTCCCCTAACATAGTGAGAGTCTTACTATTATGTTAGATCCACCATGGACTAGACTCTAGTCCATGGTGGATCTAACATAATAGTAAGACTCTAGTCCATGGTGGATCTAACATAATAGTGAGAGTCCAGTCCATGGTGGATCTAACATAGTAGTGAGAGTCCAGTCCATGGTGGATCTGACATAATTGTGAGAGTCTAGTCCATAGTGGACCTAACATAATAGTGAGAGTCCAGTCCATGGTGGATCTGACATAATAGTGAGAGTCCAGTCAATAGTGGATCTAACATAAAAGTGTGAGAGTCCAGTCCATAGTGGATCTAACATAATAGTGAGAGTCCAGTCCATAGTGGATCTAACATAATAGTGTGAGTCCAGTCCATGGTGGATCTAACATAATAGTGAGAGTCCAGTCCATAGTGGATCTAACATAATAGTGTGAGTCCAGTCCACGGTGGCTCTAACATAATAGTGAGAGTCTAGTCCATGGTAGATCTAACATAATAGTGGGACTCCAGTCCATGGTGGATCTAACATAATAGTGAGAGTCTAGTCCATGGTGGATCTAACATAATAGTGAGAGTCTAGTCCATGGTGGATCTAACATAATAGTGAGAGTCCAGTCCATGGTGGATCTAACATAATAGTGAGAGTTTAGTCCATGGTGGATCTAACATAATAGTGAGAGTCTAGTCCATGGTGGATCTAACATAATAGTGAGAGTCCAGTCCATGGTGGATCTAACATAATAGTGAGAGTCTAGTCCATGGTGGATCTAACATTATAGTGAGAGTCTAGTCCATGGTGGATCTAACATAATAGTGAGAGTCCAGTCCATAGTGGATCTAACATAATAGTGAGAGTCTAGTCCATGGTGGATCTAACATAATAGTGAGAATCCAGTCCATAGTGGATCTAACATAATAGTGAGAGTCAGTCCAGTCCATGGTGGATCTAACATAATAGTGAGAGTCCAGTCCATGGTGTATCTAACATAATAGTGAGAGTTTAGTCCATGGTGGATCTAACATAATAGTGAGAGTCCAGTCCATAGTGGATCTAACATAATAGTGAAAGTGTAGTCCATGGTGGATCTAACATAATAGTGAGAGTCCAGTCCATAGTGGATCTAACATAATAGTGAGAGTCCAGTCCATGGTGGATCTAACATAATAGTGAGAGTCCAGTCCATGGTGTATCTAACATAATAGTGAGAGTTTAGTCCATGGTGGATCTAACATAATAGTGAGAGTCTAGTCCATGGTGGATCTAACATAATAGTGAGAGTCTAGTCTATGGTGGATCTAACATAATAGTGAGAGTCCAGTCCATGGTGTATCTAACATAATAGTGAGAGTCCAGTCCATGGTGGATCTAACATAATAGTGAGAGCCTAGTCCATGGTGGATCTAACATAATAGTGACAGTCTAGTCCATGGTGGATCTGACATAATAGTGAGAGTCCAGTCCATAGTGGATCTAACATAATAGTGAGAGTCCAGTCCATAGTGGATCTAACATAATAGTGTGAGAGTCCAGTCCATAGTGGATCTGACATAATAGTGAGAGTCTAGTCCATGGTGGATCTAACATAATAGTGAGAGTCCAGTCCATAGTGGATCTAACATAATAGTGAGAGTCCAGTCCATAGTGGATCTGACATAATAGTGAGAGTCTAGTCCATGGTGGATCTAACATAATAGTGAGAGTCTAGTCCATGGGGGATTTAACATAATAGTGAGAGTCCAGTCCATAGTGGATCTAACATAATAGTGAGAGTCCAGTCCATAGTGGATCTAACATAATAGTGAGAGTCCAGTCCATGGTGGATCTGACATAATAGTGAGAGTCCAGTCCATAGTGGATCTAACATAATAGTGAGAGTCCAGTCCATAGTGGATCTAACATAATAGTGAGAGTCCAGTCCATGGTGGATCTGACATAATAGTGAGAGTCCAGTCCATGGTGGATCTGACATAATAGTGAGAGTCCAGTCCATAGTGGATCTGACATAATAGTGAGAGTCCAGTCCATAGTGGATCTAACATAATAGTGAGAGTCCAGTCCATAGTGGATCTAACATAATAGTGAGAGTCCAGTCCGTGGTGGATCCAACATAATAGTGAGAGTCTAGTCCATGGTGGATCTGACATAATAGTGAGAGTCTAGTCCATGGTGGATCTAACATAATAGTGAGAGTCTAGTCCATGGTGGATCTAACATAATAGTGAGAGTCCAGTCCATAGTGGATCTAACATAATAGTGAGAGTCCAGTCCATAGTGGATCTAACATAATAGTGAGAGTCCAGTCCATGGTGGATCTGACATAATAGTGAGAGTCTAGTCCATAGTGGATCTAACATAATAGTGAGAGTCCAGTCCATAGTGGATCTAACATAATAGTGAGAGTCCAGTCTGTGGTGGATCCAACATAATAGTGAGAGTCCAGTCCATGGTGGATCTAACATAATAGTGGGAGTCCAGTCCATGGTGGATCTAACATAATAGTGAGAGTCCAGTCCATAGTGGATCTAACATAATAGTGAGAGTCCAGTCCATGGTGGATCTAACATAATAGTGAGAGTCCAGTCCATGGTGGATCTGACATAATAGTGAGAGTCTAGTCCATGGTGGATCTAACATAATAGTGAGAGTCCAGTCCATGGTGGATCTAACATAATAGTGAGAGTCCAGTCCATGGTGGATCTAACATAATAGTGAGAGTCCAGTCCATGGTGGATCTAACATAATAGTGAGAGTCCAGTCCATGGTGGATCTAACATAATAGTGAGAGTCCAGTCCATAGTGGATCTAACATAATAGTGAGAGTCCAGTCCATGGTGGATCTGACATAATAGTGAGAGTCCAGTCCGTGGTGGATCCAACATAATAGTGAGAGTCCAGTCCATGGTGGATCTAACATAATAGTGGGAGTCCAGTCTATGGTGGATCTAACATAATAGTGAGAGTTTAGTCCATAGTGGATCTAACATAATAGTGAGAGTCCAGTCCATGGTGGATCTAACATAATAGTGAGAGTCCAGTCCATGGTGGATCTTACGTAATAGTGAGAGTCTAGTCCATGGTGGATCTGACATAATAGTGAGAGTCCAGTCCATGGTGGATCTGACATAATAGTGAGAGTCCAGTCCATGGTGGATCTAACATAATAGTGAGAGTCCAGTCCATAGTGGATCTAACATAATAGTGAGAGTCCAGTCCATGGTGAATCTGACATAATAGTGAGAGTCCAGTCCATGGTGGATCTAACATAATAGTGAGAGTCCAGTCCATGGTGAATCTGACATAATAGTGAGAGTCCAGTCCATGGTGGATCTAACATAATAGTGAGAGTCCAGTCCATGGTGGATCTAACATAATAGTGAGAGTCTAGTCCATGGTGGATCTAACATAATAATGAGAGTCCAGTCCATGGTGGATCTAACATAATAGTTAGAGTCCAGTCCATGGTGGATCTAACATAATAGTGAGAGTCCAGTCCATGGTGGATCTAACATAATAGTGAGAGTCTAGTCCATGGTGGATCTGACATAATAGTGAGAGTCTAGTCCATAGCGGATCTAACATAATAGTGAGAGTCTAGTCCATGGTGGATCCAACATAATAGTGAGAGTCCAGTCCATGGTGGATCTGACATAATAGTGAGAGTCTAGTCCATGGTGGATCTAACATAATAGTGAGAGTCTAGTCCATGGTGGATCTAACATAATAGTGAGAGTCCAGTCCATGGTGGATCTGACATAATAGTGAGAGTCCAGTCCATGGTGGATCTGACATAATAGTGAGAGTCCAGTCCATGGTGGATCTAACATAATAGTGAGAGTCCAGTCCATGGCGGATCTAACATAATAGTGAGAGTCCAGTCCATGGTGGATCTGACATAATAGTGAGAGTCCAGTCCATGGTGGATCTAACATAATAGTGAGAGTCCAGTCCATGGCGGATCTAACATAATAGTGAGAGTCCAGTCCATGGTGGATCTGACATAATAGTGAGAGTCCAGTCCATAGTGGATCCAACATAATAGTGAGAGTCTAGTCCATGGTGGATCTGACATAATAGTGAGAGTCCAGTCCATGGTGGATCTAACATAATAGTGAGAGTCTAGTCCATGGTGGATCTAACATAATAGTGAGAGTCCAGTCCATGGTGGATCTAACATAATAGTGAGAGTCCAGTCCATGGTGGATCTAACATAATAGTGAGAGTCCAGTCCATGGTGGATCTAACATAATAGTGAGAGTCTAGTCCATGGTGGATCTGACATAATAGTGAGAGTCTAGTCCATGGTGGATCTGACATAATAGTGAGAGTCCAGTCCATGGCGGATTTGACATAATAGTGAGAGTCTAGTCCACAGTAAATTTCACCACACCCAGTGTGTGTGTGACGATCGTTGGGACTTTAACTTCAAACTGTCAGAACTGACGCACTTGGGACCGAAGTGCACTTATTGACGTGTACTCATGGACTGAATGAAGTCACGCAGGAATGAATGAACGCCAAAATAGGTCAACAAGTTGATTTTCTTTCTTCGTGTGTGTTCCCAGGTGGCCTCTGCTCGCTGACCATCGACAAAGCTCTCCCAGAAGATGAAGGCCAGTACAAATGCAAGGTGCAGAACTCCGCGGGCCACGCCGAGTGCTCTTGCATGGTCCTGGTGGACGGTGAGAACGTCTTCCTTTAACTATCACACGTGCGGCGACCCGGGGTCTCGGGTGTGCCTGCGCGTGTCGTCCTATAGAAACGAGGTTTGTCTTTTGCAGACCCTCCAGAAAACTCTCCGGCTGACAAGAATTCCAAGAAGAAGACTCCAACCTCAGAGAGTGAGTTTCCAAAATATGCAGCAGCAGCAGCCTCGCTCCTTTTGTCCCAATAAGGAGCTGCAGGCAGGGATCACTGCTTCCCACTGCACACACACACACACACACACACACACACACACACACACACACACACACACACACACACACACACACACACACACTGGCAAGGCTGATGTTGCTATTTTAAATCGTCTCTGTGTACATTTGTTAGCGTGAGCACATTCATCAGTGTCACATGGTACATTGTAACCGTCACCCCCTACAGGTCTGAACAGCACACGCTCATGTCTTTACCATGCACCTGTGTGTGTGTGTGTGTGTGTGTGTACATATTTAAGTGCACGTGTGCGATTGTTCCAGGCTGATAGCATGGTGCTAGCTGTTAAAAAGACATTTAGCACCACCGCTAACGTTAGCATCCCTATTGACTGTTGACGTCCTACTTGGTAGAGCTAGACTAGGAGAGGTCCATCATGGAGGTGAGTGGAAAAATGGATTCGGTGATGCGAGAACAGGAAAGGATGCCCAAATATGGTCACGCGCAAGCCGGGCGACCAGTAGCTCACACACTCATGTTTTTGGTCTTCAGGTGAAGCTCGCATAAAGAAACCCACAGCCAAGACGCCTCCCAAGCAAGGTAACACACACACCAACACACACCAACACACACACTGAAAAAACTGAAATTTAAGTAAAATTCAATATCTCAAATAAGGGTGATATTTGCTTATTTTCTGTCTGATAAGATAATTCTTCTCACTAAGCAGATTTTATGTTAGAGTGTTTTACTTGTTTTAAGTGTTTTGGTCCTAAATCAGTGGTTCTTAACCTTGTTGGAGGTACCGACCCCCCCCCCAGTTTCATATGCGCATTCACTGAACCCTTCTTTAGTGAAAAATACTAAAAAAAAAAAATTCAAATTCAAGACAAAGTTATATGTTTTTGGTAACACTTTAGTATGGGGAACATATTCTAAGTAACAAAGACTTAATTTAGAGTTTTTTGGACACTTGGGGAACATATTCTAAGTAACAAAGACTTAATTTGGAGTTTTTTGGACACTAGGGGAACATATTCTAAGTAACAAAGACTTAATTTAGAGTTTTTTGGACACTAGGGGAACATATTCTAAGTAACAAAGACTTAATTTGGAGTTTTTTGGACACTAGGGGAACATATTCTAAGTAACAAAGACTTAATTTGGAGTTTTTTGGACACTAGGGGAACATATTCTAAGTAACAAAGACTTAATTTAGAGTTTTTTGGACACTAGGGGAACATATTCTAAGTAACAAAGACTTAATTTGGAGTTTTTTGGACACTAGGGGAACATATTCTAAGTAACAAAGACTTAATTTAGAGTTTTTTGGACACTAGGGGAACATATTCTAAGTAACAAAGACTTAATTTAGAGTTTTTTGGACACTCGGGGAACATATTCTAAGTAACAAAGACTTAATTTAGAGTTATTTGGTTAGGGTTAAGGTTAGAGGGTTAGGGCCAGGGTTATAATAAGGCCATGCCGAATAAGGCATTGATAAGTACTTAATAATGACTAGTTAAGAGCCAATATGTTACTAATTTGCATGTTAATAAGCAACTAATTAATGGTGAATATGTTCCCCATACTAAAGTGTTACCATGTTTTATTACTGGTGCACAAAATGAAGCGTGCATGAACATCACCTTGTTCAAACAACAAAACCAACACAGTGCATAAACTCACAACAAATTACACACCTGCAAATCAGTCTGACTTCTGCTGTTGCCGTATCCGTAATACGCCGATAGGGAGAAGTTTTTATTTACACGATGAGTCGGGTGTGTCTTGACCTCCACCGAACCCCTGAGCCCGACTCACAGAACCCCTAGGGTTCCATCGAACCCAGGTTAAGAACCACTGTCCTAAATGATCTCAGTAAGATATTACAGCTTGTTGCTGAGATTTGATGACCTATATTGAGTAAAACATGCTTGGAACTAGAATATCAACTGTTGCAAAGCTGTGTCATCAACACTCACAAGTATAAAAACACTTTTTTAAAGTAATAATTTAGTATTTCAAGCATGAAAAAAAAAATCATGATGCCGAGCTCGTAAAAAACCTACTCAGTGGCCTAGTGGTTAGAGTGTCCGCCCTGAGATCGGTAGGTTGTGAGTTCAAAACCCCGGCCGAGTCATACCAAAGACTATAAAAATGGGACCCGTAACCTCCCTGCTTGGCACTCAGCATCAAGGGTTGGAATTGGGGTTTAAATCACCAAAAATGATTCCCGGGCGCGGCACCACTGCTGCCCACTGCTCCCCTCACCTCCCAGGGGGTGAACAAGAGGATGGGTCAAATGCAGAGGACAAATTTCACCACACCTGGTGTGTATGTGACTATCATTGGTACTTTAATTAATTTTAATAGCATTATGTCAAGATAATGGCACTAGCATTTACTTAATTTAAGAATATTTTTCAACATATTGAGAAAAAAGGTCTCATATTTGTATTTTCTACCAAGAAAAGTGCACTTGTTATTAGTGAGAAAATACTTATTTCAAGGTATTTTTGGGTTCATTGAGGTTAGCTAATTTGACTTGTTTTGGAAAGTCTTGACAAGCCAAATGTTCTTGTTCTATTGGCAGATAATTTTGCTTGGTTCAAATAAAATAACCCTCATTTATTTGTTGTTATGTTATGTTATTTTCATTTATTATGCGCCCCCCAACCAACTGTTACATCAGCCCGTATTTTTTTTTCTTCTTGTTTTTGAACACTGAGTTTTTGCAGTGCACGCACACACACACACACAGAGGTAGTGACGCGTTGTGTGTGTGTGTGTGTGTGTGTGTGTGTGTGTACAGCGCTGCCTCCGCACATCCTTCAATTCCCAGAGGACATGAAGATCCTGGCAGGAGAGAAGGTGGAGATCCCCTGCAAGTTTTCTGGCGCGCCGCCCATCAACTGCACCTGGCTGAAGTTCAGGAAGCCTGTGAGTGCCATCCCAGACCGACGTTACAACGTTGCAACGCATGTAAACGTGCGCGCCCGCACACCTGTGTTCAGATCCAGGAGGGCACGCCGGAAATCACCATCACCAGCACAGAGAGCAGCAGTCACTTGACCATCTCTAGTGGCCAACAGGAGCACTGCGGCTGCTACACCATCGAGCTGAGGAACCAGTATGGCCTCCGACAGGCGGCACTCAACCTCACCATCGTGGGTAAGCGTCACTGCGCCCTCCTCTTCCATGCACCCTGACTCATTTCAGCAGGTATATTGGGCCCCGAATGGTATGCGTGCACCTTCAATAGTCGCCGTCTTGGCATACAGTCTTGTAATGAAGGCAAGACATGACGTAAGTGTCGATATTAGCTATACTAGCCTACTATCAAAATGACTACCGCATTTTTCGGAGTATAAGCCGCACCGGAGTATAAGTCGCACCGGCCGAAAATGCATAATAAAGAAGAAAAAAAACATATATAAGTCACACTGGAGTATAAGTCGCAATTTTGGGGGAAATGTATTTGATAAAACACCAAGAATGGACATTTGAAAGGCAATTTAAAATAAATAAAGAATAGTGAACAACAGGCTGAATAAGTGTACGTTATATGAGGCATAAATAACCAACTGAAAACGTGCCTGGTATGTTAACGCAACATATTATGGTAAGAGTCATTCAAATAACTATAACATATAGAACATGCTATACGTTTACCAAACAATCTGTCACTCCTAATCGCTAAATCCCATGAAATCTTATACGTCTAGTCTCTTACGTGAATGAGCTAAATAATATTATTTGATATTTTACGCTAATGTGTTAATCATTTCACACATAAGTCGCTCCTGAGTATAAGTCGCACCGACCAAACTATGAAAAAAAACTGCGACTTATAGTCCGAAAAATACAGTATCTGACACAAATCTTCATTGATAGAGATGTTGAAATTTTAATATTGATTCTACACATTTTTACAACTTTGGAAAACATTAGTAAAACGGAGGCTTCTCAGAGGGTGAGATAACTCCTGCAAATGACTGTCTTAGAATGGCCAGAGGTACAGATGTGTGTGTCCAAGTTAAGGGGAACGACAGGCTGTCTTTTTCTAATGGATTTATTACAACCTTAGCAAGTTGGGTAACGTTTGCTGTGGTCTGGAACAACATCGCGCACATGCAACTATCAGAATTGCAGCCGATATTACATACAGATAATGTGTCATGAGACATGCAAATATCAATTAAATACACAGAAGACATAAGGAAATTAAATGAGCTCAAATAAACCTACAAATGAGGCATAATGATGCAATATGTACATACAGCTAGCCCAAATAGCATGTTAGCATCGATTAGCTTGCAGTCATGCAGTGACCAAATATGCCTGATTAGCACTCCAACAAGTCAATAACAACAGCAAAGCTCACCTTTGTGCATTCAAGCACAGCATAAAAGGTTTGGTGGACAAAATGAGACAAAGAAGGAGTGGCATAAATTATACATGTAAAGAAAACTGTTGCATCACAGTCCACGCAACTACAGTGAGTTCAAGAACCACCGAAATTAGTAGGACGAAACAGCGCTCGCCAAAAACTCTCATCAGTGAAGCATAAACACAAACATATTAGGAAGGTTTGTGTCATGTGTGTCCTCCTACAGAAACCAGATTAAAACAAATTATCCTTTTCTCTACGCAATCTTTTTCCATTTTCATACATTTCTGAAAATAGGGCGCAGAAAAAGAAGGCTGCACTAGAGAGCCGCGGGTTACCGACCCCCGTTTTAACGCCTTGGCATCGAAGCTTTCAAAATATTTGCCCAAATAAAAATGCCTGAAGGAAAGTCGGTGCTGTCTCGCTTCACTTCCTTAGGTCATCATGCCCAAGTCCTCCATGTTGGTTGACACGCAGCATGTCGGAGAGGTTCACGTTGTTTTGGGAACACAAACGCAGCGTTTGCAGCGGTGCGCTGACTGTTTGATACCTTTTATGGCAGCGGAGCGAGCGCTCCACCGGTCACATGTTTCCTGTCAGCTCATCCTTCACGTGACCTCGACTGACCTCTGCCATGCCGTATAATCCTGACCAGATTTGCGTCCTGGAAACGTTCATCGAAGTCAAAAAAAAAAGAGAGAGAAGATTTTAGTCATTTAAGAAAGGACAATTGGAAAAATAAACCTCTTGTATGCCCAAACGTCAAGAAACTACAACAAATGGTCACCAGAATCTCCAATAATCCTGTTGACATCCGTCATCTCTCCTCAGATAAACCCGACCCCCCAGCAAAGGTTCCGGCGACGTCAGATGTCAAGCGGGCTAGTCTGACGCTGTCCTGGTACGGTCCAACTTATGACGGCGGCAGCGCCGTGCAGTCGTACCACCTGGAGATATGGGACTCTGTGGACCAAAAGTGGACACAGCTGGTGTCCTGCAACAGCACATCCTACAACATCCAAGTGTGTCCATGTCCACGACTATGTCCATAATTATACTGTATCTATGTCAATGTCCATATCTTCACCCATATAAATTCCCTTTCCTGAGTGTGAGCTCCAGCCTTGCAACACCACCGTCTCATCAACTTCCCGTTCGCTTCTAGAATCTTCTTCCGGAACGCCAGTATAAGTTCAGGGTCCGAGCAGAGAACATCTACGGGATTAGCGAGCCAGGCGCTGAGTCAGAGGCTATAACAGTGGGCTTAGTGGACGATGGTAAGTACTCACGCAAATAAATGTGGACTGATGCCATCTAAGTGGACTAACATGTCCTTTACCTGTCCTGACAGAGAACCAGGATGAGGTGGAGGAAGAGGATGACGGTACAATACTCACATTTCCTGTTCTACTGTTGATGACCTGGGGGTACAAATAGGGTTGTTGTTCACAGTCAATGACGCCACCTTTGACCCTGTCTTCCTATGTGTCACACTCAGAGAAAGAGCCAGACTACAGACAGGTGGCGGTCCGAGCAGACATGAAGGTGAAAGAGCTGTACGACGTGGAGGAGAGGCTGGGAACGTAAGACCCCGCCTGTTCACAGGCGACCTAGAAGGCACCATTTCTGCTGCTTCTGGACAAGCAATTGACTCCATTAGCCACTGCCCTGTACGTACAGAAGTCCCTGGTGAGTGAATGTGTTGTGTTGGTATGCAGGGGGAAGTTCGGACAAGTCTTCAAGCTCGTGGAGAAGGCCACCAAGAAGGTATGGGCAGGGAAGTTCATCAAGGCGTACTCAGTCAAGGACAAAGACAACGTCCGGCACGAGATAGGCATCATGAATAGCCTCCATCATCCCAAGCTTGTCCAGTGCGTGGACGCCTTCGAGGGCAAGTCTGACATCGTCATGGTGCTGGAGATGTAGGTGATACAGCAGTCCACTCTGCTGATCGGCTGACGGCAGACACCAACACACAAACAAACATTTTTCTTTCTAACAGCTTCTCTCCCTCTTACACGCTTTTTTTTTGTAATTTTCCCGCCTAACAAAATACTTCTGGAACGTGGTTTGTAGGATCTCCGGTGGCGAGCTGTTTGAGCGCATCATCGACGAAGACTTTGAGTTATCGGAGCGCGAGGTGATCAAGTACATGCTGCAGATCGTGGACGGGGTGGGCTTCATCCACAAGCAGGGCATCGTGCACCTTGACCTCAAACCGGAAAACATCATGTGTGTCAACAAGATGGGCAGCAAGATCAAACTCATTGACTTCGGCCTCGCCAGGCGGCTAGGTGGCGACACGCGTGGCAGTATTGACAGTTATGTAAAAATATCGCCTTTGACCTTGTGATCTCCTGCAGAAAATGCTGGAACTCTCAAAGTTCTGTTTGGGACACCAGAGTTTGTGGCTCCTGAAGTGATCAACTATGAAGCTATCAATTACCCAACTGACATGTGGAGTATTGGAGTAATCTGTTACATACTGTGAGTACCGCAGTCATTCAGTGTTAGAAAAAGCTGTTATCTCTTTGTGAAACTTTTCCCTGCATACATCCCAACAGGCTGAGCGGTCTCTCGCCCTTCATGGGCGACGACGACAACGAGACTTTGGCCAACGTGACTTCGGCCACGTGGGACTTTGAGGATGAGGCCTTCGATGAGATCTCGGACACCGCCAAAGACTTCATCACCCAGCTGCTGAAGAAGGACATGAAGTAAGGAGGTCTTCTTGTTTGAGGGGGGGATAGCGAGAGAGAGCAACAAAACAAAGGAGCTGTGTGGCGTTGCAGGAAGCGCCTGACCTGTCCTCAGTGTTTTGAACACGCTTGGCTCAAGCAAGACACCAACACCATGAAGGCCAAGAAGCTGTCCAAGGAGAGAATGAAGAAGTACATCCTTAGGAGGAAATGGCAGGTAAGCCGCAGGACATCTACCATCTGCAACACCATCTTCATCCTTGACACAGGAAGTGAATGCTTGTGGTTCCCTGGCAGAAAACGGGTCATGCGGTGCGAGCCATCGGCAGGCTGTCGTCTATGGCCATGATGGCCGGGGTCAGCGCCAAGAGGGGCTCGCCCACTGAAGGTAGACCAGAACTTCCCAGAATGTTGTTGAGGTTGGGTAGTGTGTGAACATAATGTCATTGTGAAGTCGGAGATGGGAAGTTGCAAGTAAACGAGAATGGGGGTTGGGTAACTTAGCTGCTACAGCGATGAGCCAACGTGGTTCTTGACTTGCGTGTGTAGAAGATAACCAGTTCCTGGAGTGCTTGGAGCTGGAGCAGAAAGTGGAGTGCAAGCCTACCTTCAGCGCGGTCATCAAGGACGTGGAGGTGGTTGAAGGCAGCGCCGCCCGCTTTGACTGCAAGATCGATGGTACCCACCCATCCCGCCTTTCTGAAGTCCCGTCCGTTCACGACGCTTAGCGCTCTTTACAATCGCAGGTTACCCCGATCCCGAGGTGGTGTGGTACAAAGACGAGCAGCCTATCAAGGAGACTCGACACTTCCAGATCGACTACGACGAGGACGGAAAATGCAGTCTGGTCATTTCTGAGGTCAGAGCTCAATGCTGGCAATTGCCATGGACACAAGTCACATTCCTGCTAGGAGGGGTAGGAATATTTAGACTCCTCACAATTCATTACGACTGTCAATCGATCATTAATGACGTCTTAGCTGGTTACTCTGCTAAAAGTTAGACTTGTGTTATTGTGTGAGTGCCCAAGCAATCACACATTTAGTATTCTACACCCGAAAAAGCATCTATTCAGTATTATTATTCTGCCGCAAAAGTTTGCCGGAGGCCACAGCCCACAGTTTTCATCCAATCATAACCGTTCAAGTCTCAAAACGTAAAACGGGAATCGTGAGCCGGTACAAATACCCGGTTTTCCCAAAATTCCAGGACTTCCGAAACATCCCTTCTCAGTTCAAACTGTTACTACGTCAACATTTTTCAACCGATTCGTAAAATTCCAACACCAATTCATATCATTGAGGACAATTGTGCTTGTATCAATATTTTCAAAAATTCCCGGTTTTCCCTTAATTATTCGATTTCCAGGACATTTCCATTCAAATAAATGGACATATTCCAAAGTTCGACAATGCCCAAAATCTTGCGCCATTTTTTACCCGATTCAGACCTTGCAACCATCCACACACACTGCTTTTCCGAGACATCAAAGGCAAAATATATTTTCCATTTTCCAAAACTCCCCGTTTTCCCGGAATTTCTCCCCATTGACAATGTATGGGCAATATACAAACTTCAGCATATCCCACATTTCTCATCCCATTTGAACTGTTCCACCATCCACACACTCCACTCGCCCAGGACATTCAAGCCAGCATGTTTCCCTGTTACGAAGATTCCCTAATTTCCTGGAATTACCAGGAATTGCATTGAAAATGGATGGGAAATATACAAACCTCTCAATATCCCACATTTCTCAACCCATTTGAACCGTTCCAACATCCACACACTCCACTCACCCAGGACATTCAAGCCAGCATGTTTCCTTATTGCGAAGATTCCCTAATTTCCTGGAATTCCCAGGAATTCCATTGAAAATGAATGGGAAATATACAAACCTCTCAATATCCCACATTTCTCAACCCATTTGAACCATTCCACCATCCACACACTCCACTCACCCAGGACATTCAAGCCAGCATGTTTCCCTGTTGCGAAGATTCCCTAATTTCCTGGAATTACCAGGAATTCCGTTGAAAATGGATGGGAAATATACAAACCTCTCAATATCCCACATTTCTCAACCCATTTGAACCGTTCCAAAATCCACACACTCCACTCACCCAGGACATTCAAGCCAGCATGTTTCCTTATTGCGAAGATTCCCTAATTTCCTGGAATTCCATTGAAAATGAATGGGAAATATACAAACCTCTCAATATCCCACATTTCTCAACCATTTGAACCGTTCCACCATCCACACACTCCACTCACCCAGGACATTTAAGCCAGCATGTTTCCCTGTTGCGAAGATTCCCTAATTTCCTGGAATTACCAGGAATTCCATTGAAAATGAATGGGAAATATACAAACCTCTCAATATCCCACATTTCTCAACCCATTTGAACCGTTCCAACATCCACACACTCCACTCACCCTGGACATTCAAGCAAGCATAATTCCCTGTTCCGAGGATTCCCTAATTTCCTGGAATTACCAGGAATTCCACTGAAAATGAATGGGAAATATACAAACCTCTCAATATCCCACATTTCTCAACCCATTTGAACCGTTCCAACATCCACACACTCCACTCACCCTGGGCATTCAAGCAAGCATGTTTCCCTGTGCCGAGGATTCCCTAATTTCCTGGAATTACCAGGAATTCCATTGAAAAGGGATGGGAAATATACAAACCTCTCAATATACCGCATTTCTCAAACCATTCGAACCATTCCAACATCCACACACTCCACTCACCCTGGACATTCAAGCATTTTAGTTCCACTCACGCGCATCGGCGGTTTGCACACACAGGGCAATGCAATTTCTAGTCCTGTTATTGTTTCACTGCCTCACTTTCAAGCTAATTTTAGCGGTTAGCGGTCCTCTCCTGCTGTGTTTTTCTCTGTGTGTGACAACGCTAGTTCCACATTTTAGAACAGTGGTTCTTAACCTGGGTTCGATCGAACCCTAGGGGTCGGCCTCAGGGGTTCGGCGGAGCCTCTGCCGCTGAGGTCAAGACACACCCAACTCATCGTGGAAATAAAAACTTCTCCCTATCGGCGTATTATGGATACCCTCCAAACAATTTTCCCTCTAATTTTCCATCTGATTTGCAGGTGTGTAATTTGTTGTGAGTTCATGCACTGTGTTTGTGTTGTTCTTTGAACAAGGTGATGTTCATGCACGGTTCATTTTGTGCACCAGTAAAAAAACATAACTTTGTCCTTAATTTAAAAAATGTTTTATTTTTATTTTTCACTAAAGAAGGGTCCGGTGAAGGCGCATATGAAACTGGTGGGGTTCGGTACCTCCAACAAGGTTAAGAACCACTGTTTTAGAATCTGCCATCCTTTATTTAACACACTTAAAGGCCTACTGAAAGCCACTACTACCGACCACGCAGTCTGATAGTTTATACATCAATGATGAAATCTTAACATTGCAACATATGGCAATACGGCCGGGTTAACTTATAAAGTGCAATTTTAAATTTCCTGCCACACTTCCGGTTGAAAACGTCTAGATATGATGACGTATGCGCGTGACGTCAATGGTTGATACGGAAGTATTCGGACCCATTGAATCCAATACAAAAAAGCTCTGTTTTCATCCCAAAATTCCACAGTATTCTGGACATCTGTGTTGGTGAATCTTTTGCAATTTGTTTAATGAACAATGGAGACTGCAAAGAAGAAAGCTGTAGGTGCGATCGGTGTATTAGCGGCGGACTACAGCAACACAACCAGGAGGACTTTGAGGTGGATAGCAGACGCGCTACCGTGAGTACAGCGTTGGCTTCCAAACATTTGATCGCTTGCCCGTACGTGCGTATCGCTACGTGCATGTCACATACGTAACTTTGGGGAAATATATGTTTCTTGCCGACTGATGGCGGCCGGGGTGTCGTCGAAAGCTACAACGCCCGCCGCCGCCGCCGTCCCGTAGCTAAGTTAGCTTCAATGGCGTCGTTAGCAACAGCATTGTTAAGCTTCGCCAGGCTGGAAAGCATTAACCGTGTATTTACATGTCCATGGTTTAATAGTATTGTTGATTTTCTGTCTATCCTTCCCGTCAGGGGTTTATTTATTTTGTTTCTATCTGCATTTGAGCCCGATGATATCACGTTAGCTCAGTAGCTAAAGAGCTTCGCTGATGTTTTGTCGTGGAGATAAAAGTCACTGTGAATGTCCATTTCGCGTTCTCGACTCTCATTTTCAAGAGGATAAAGTACCCGAGGTGGTTTAAAATACAAATCCGTGATCCACAGTAAAAAAAAGGAGAAAGTGTGGAATCCAATGAACCCTTGTACCTAAGTTACGGTCAGAGCGAAAAAAGATACGTCCTGCACTGCCTCTCTAGTCCTTCGCTCTCACTTTCCTCATCCACGAATCTTTCATCCTCGCTCAAATTAATGGGGTAATCGGTCTGAATCTCTCTCGCTGCATTGTAAACAATAGGAAAATGTTAGGAGTCCTTTCTCCTGTGACGTCACGCTACTTCCGGTACAGGCAAGGCTTTTTTTTATCAGCGACCAAAAGTTGCGAACTTTATCGTCGTTGTTCTCTACTAAATCCTTTCAGCAAAAATATGGCAATATCGCGAAATTATCAAGTATGACACATAGAATGGTCCTGCTATCCCCGTTTAAATTTTAAAAAATCATTTCAGTAGGCCTTTAAGTAATCGATATTTAGATGTTAATTGATTCAGAATCATCCACGTCCCAATCGTGATGCATCGAACAATCGATCATTCCCCCCAACCCTATACCTGCTCGTGTCGCCATCTTGAATCTTGTTCACTGCGTTCCACAGGTGTCGGGCGACGACGACGCCAAATACACGGTGAAGGCGGTCAACAGTCTGGGGGAGGCCACGTGCACCGCCGAACTGCTGGTGGAGGTGATGGCCGGGGAGGAAGAGGAGGAGGAAGAGGAGGAGGAAGAAGAGTGAAGCCACTTCCTTGCTGTGTCTCAACCGGCGCACTTCCGTACTTACACTTTTGAGTGCACGAGTGCGATCACAATGAGAAGTAAGTGGTGAGTGTGCGGTATTGGACACTAACTGTACCAGTCGCCATCTTGGCTCCATATGGGGAAGGGAAGGGGCTTCTAAACTAAAAGCCCTCATTTGAAGCAAGGGGATTGGGACAGAACTACGCTGTCAAAATTGGCCTGACTCAGTTGACTGACGGAAGTATTCCATTTGAGACACAGCCTTGGACTCTGGCAGGAAGCAAGGAACCCCCCCACCCCCGACCAGGAAGCTGTGCACTTCTACTTCCTTTGTGAGTCCAGGGAAAGGATGAAGGCGCCTGATATTCACAGAGCTGGCTCACATGATGCACAGCCAAGGTGGTGGAAAGTTAGACACCAAATCACAAGTTTGTCTTTTAACTTAATGATCTAAAAACAAAAAAAAAAAAATGAGCTAACGGCCCAACCTGCAGGTTGACCCAGTTCTGTCAATACAGCCGGAGTGACAACTGTGATAATCATTATTTATAAGTACACCACACACAAACGTCTTTCTCATGTAGTTTGTTCTTGCGGAATGTGTGTGAGCCTTAAAGCGACGCTGTCGCCATGGTTTCCTTTTGGCTGCCTTCCAAACATGTTTGCTGTGTTCCCACTGGGTGACACTGTGCTTTCACCACATGGCCTCCTTCACACACTGATGACGACGAGCAACGGGGATCAAACAAGTGGCCTTGCAATCACGAGACAGCCCTGAGCCAAAACTTTGTGTTGAAGCGCGCACACATGCTTTTTTTTTTTTTTTACGGCTTTGTAAATGACGTCAGCACTTTCTTTCAATACAATATTCACAGAATGGATTCAACTAAACCAGGGGTGTCCAAAGTCCTTTTATTGGCATGTGGTACTTTGTAAAACAGCAAAACTGAAATTATACATTCAAAAATAATAGTCCTATAACACAAAGCGTATCTAAGTAGGATTAATTTTTAAGATAACAGGACTTTATTTGTCAATCTGGCCCCTACATTGTCGGGTTTTTCAGTAAAAAAAAGTCCGCACCCCCCTGAACTAAACATTTCACAGATATATGTGTGTTGTATATGTACATTTATTTCACGCACACACCGACCTTGGAGATTTGCCGCACGTCACAACTGGCAGGCATTTGGTTTTTTTCAACTAGTTGTGTACGAAGAAGGTTCCTGTCTCGTTTGTACAATTCTATATGACTTTGACATGTATGACAACACTGCCAGTGTACTTTCTGACTAACACTTAAGTAATAAAATAATCACAAACCAATGACTGTGGTGCGCATCTCTTCATTACACCTCACACTATTCTATTCTATCTTTATTTTCCTTTATTTAACCAGGTAAAAACTCATTGACATTCAAATCTCTTTGACACGAGAGACCTGGCCAAGAGGGCAGCAAAAAACAGCTTTCATCAATACATAGAACAACAAAAACAAACCGTAGAAGTCACACACTAAAGTTAAAAGCACAAATTACTTACAACATAAACATAAAAACACGCAATAGGTTAAAAAAAAATATATATATATTCAATAAAAACAAATGAAAAATAAGTACAGTGCCCAATAGAAACAGCTTTTCAAACTTTAGAATGGCCTGAAATTCCCCCAAAGTGATGAGTTCAGGTAGCCTCAGATCCGTTTGTAATTTATCCCATGACCATAGCAGCAAATCTGAAGACTTTTTTTTACTAAGACTTGTGTTGGCTCCAGGAACCAACCAAGGATGACCTTAAACTGTAGCGACTGGAGTCTCTACACCAGTGGTTCTTAACCTGGGTTCGATCAAACCCTAGGGGTTCGGTGAGTCGGCCTCAAGGGTTCGGCGGAGGTCAAAACACACCCGACTCATCGTGTAAATAAAAACTTCTCCCTATCGGCGTATTACGGATACGGCAAAAGCAGAAGTCACACTGATTTGCGGGTGTGTAATTTGTTGTGAGTTTATGCACTGTGTTGGTTTTGTTGTTTGAACAAGGTGATGTTCATGCACGGTTCATTTTGTACACCAGTAAAAAAAACATGGTAGCACTTTAGTATGGGGAACATATTCACCATTAATTAGTTGCTTATTAAAGGCCTACTGAAACCCACTACTACCAACCACGCAGTCTGATAGTTTATATATCAATGATGAAATCTTATCATTGCAACACATGCCAATACGGCCGGGTTAACTTATAAAGTGCAATTTTAAAATTCCTGCCACACTTCCGGTTGAAAAACTCCTTTGGATATGATTTATGCGTGTGACGTCAGAAAATGTACAGAAGTGGTTGGACCCCATCGGACCCGATAGAAAAACCTCTTGTTTTCTTTGACAAAATTCCACAGTATTCTGGACATCTGTGTTGGTGAATCTTTTGCCATTTGTTTAATGAACGATGGAGGCTGCAAAGAAGAACGTTGTAGGTGGGATCGATCGGTGTCTTAGCGGCTAAGTACAATACTTACAGCAACACAACAAGGACTACTTACTTAGAAGACGCCTAGCCGATGCTTGCCGCCAAACCCAAGGATGAAGTCCTTCGTCGCGCCGTCGATCGCTGGAATGCAGGTGAGCACGGCTGTTGATGGGAAGATGAGGGCTGGCTGGTGTAGGTGGAGCGCTAATGTTTTATCATAGTTCTGTGAGGTCCGGTTGCTAAGTTGCTAAATTAGCCTCAGCGTCGTTAGTAACATCATTGTTAAGCCTTACCAGGCTGAGAATTTTTAACCGTGTAGTTACATGTACATGGTTTAATAGTATTGTTGGTCTTCTGTCTATCCTTCCAGTCAGGGGTTTATTTATTTTGTTTCTATCTTCATTTGAGAACGATGCTATCACGTTAGCTCAGTAGCTAAGTGTGTCACCGATGTATTGTCTTGGAGATAAAAGTCACTTTAAAAGTCCATTTCGCGTGCTCGACTCTCATTTTCAAGAGGATATAGTATCCGAGGTGGTTTAAAATACAAATCCGTGATACACAATAGAAAAAGGAGAAGAGTACATAGTTCTGTGAGGTCCGGTTGCTAAGTTGCTAAATTAGCCTTAGCGTCGTTAGCAACAGCATAGTTAAGCCTTACCAGGCTGAGAATTTTTAACCGTGTAGTTACATGTACATGGTTTTATAGTATTGTTGGTCTTCTGTCTATCCTTCCAGTCAGGGGTTTATTTATTTAGTTTCTATCTTCATTTGAGAACGATGCTATCACGTTAGCTAGGTAGCTAAGTGTGTCACCGATGTATTGTCTTGGAGATAAAAGTCACTTTAAATGTCCATTTCGTGTGCTCGACTCTCATTTTCAAGACGATATAGTATCCGAGGTGGTTTAAAATACAAATCCGTGATTCACAATAGAAAAAGGAGAGAGTGTGGAATCCAATGAGCCAGCTTGTACCTAAGTTACGGTCAGAGCGAAAAAAGATACGTCCATCACTGCCTCTCTAGTCATTCACTGTAACGTTCCTCATCTACGAATCTTTCATCCTCGCTCAAATTAACGGGGTAATTGTCACTTTCTCGGTCCGAATCTCTCTCGCTCCATTGTAAACAATGGGGAATTGCGAGGAATACTAGCTCCTGTGACGTCACGCTACTTCCGGTACAGGCAAGGCTTTTTTTATCGGCGAGCAAAAGTTGCGAACTTTATCGTCGATTTTCTCTACTAAATCCTTTCAGCAAAAATATGGCAATATCGCGAAATGATCAAGTATGACACATAGAATGGATCTGCTATTCCCGTTTAAATTAAAAAAAAATCATTTCAGTAGGCCTTTAACATGCAAATTAATAACATATTGGCTCTTAACTAGTCATTATTAAGTACTTATTAATGCCTTATTCGGCATGGCCTTATTATAACCCTAACCCTTTAACCCTGGCCCTAACCCTAACCAAATAACTCTAAATTAAGTCTTTGTTACTTAGAATATGTTCCTCTTTACCATACCTGGCCAGGTATGGTAAAGATAAAGTCCTTTTTTTAAAAAAATAAATGAAAATAAAATAAGATAAATAAATTAAAAACATTTTCTGGAATAAAAAAGAAAGTAAAACAATATAAAAACAGTTACATAGAAACTAGTAATTAATGAAAATGAGTCAAATTAACTGTTAAAGGTTAGTACTATTAGTGGACCAGCCGCACGCACAATCATGTGTGCTTATGGACTGTATCCCTTGCAGGCTTTATTGATATATATTGATATATAATGTAGGAACCAGAATATTAATAACAGAAAGAAACAACCCTTTTGTGTGAATGAGTGTAAATGGGGGAGGGAGGTTTTTTGGGTTGGTGCACTAATTGTAAGTGTATCTTGTGTTTTTTATGTTGATTTAATTAGAAAAAACAAAAAACAACAACAACAAAAAACGATACCGATAGTAAAAAAACGATACCGATAAATTCCGATATTACATTTTAAAGCATTTATCGGCCGATATTATCGGACATCTCTAAATTTTGTTTTTACTTGAGAATTGTTGGGTGTGACAAAAAACATTTGTGTGTGTTTGTGAAGTTTTTGGCAGCAATTTCACTCCGTAATTCAAGGATGCAACTGTCAAACTGCAAGCGGCATAAGACGTTACACGCCCTGCCAGAGGGGGCAGTGTTAGCAAACGCACGTCGTTGTGCGCATGCGCACTCAGGAGCCGCTACTGCTGCTGCTCACTGACAGCAGGCAGCGATGGCGGGCACCGCGCTCAAGAGGCTAATGGCCGAATACAAACGTAAGTACGAATGCAGTTCGCTAACATTGCTCTCGCTGTCACCACAAACGTTTTAATTAGCGTGTGCACTCCGTGTAACTCGGTAACATTTCAGAATGTTCAACGGAGACGTTTCTGTTTTACGTGCCAGTAGATGGAAAGTTGACCTGGACTGTGTAAACTTCATATATTTAGCTTGTTTTGCTAGGCGGTTCTCAGGCGAGTGTTTGGCTTAAACGTCACAATGATTAGTTATTATTGACTTACACCTATTCAGGAACTAATGACAATGTTCAGCTTAATGCTGAACTTGGTGATGATGTTGTGATGCTACTTTTCTGCTAGCAGAGTCTATGGAAGTCTCACTGTTAGCATCTTAGCATGCTAGCCAAGATTTGGCCGGAAGTAACCTGTGTTTACCTGCGTGTGTTTACAGAGCTGACGCTCAACCCACCGGAAGGAATCGTCGCAGGTATGTTTTTTATTTTTTTATTTTTTAAAAAATCTTTTATTTATACATTTCAACATTTACAAACAGTTGAAAATAATAATCAAAGTAAGTACAAAAACAGTACAAAACAGTATAAAAAAAACAGTACAAAACAGCACCAGGGGGTTGTAAATTCAAACTAAAATAGAATGCAAAATATATATATATATATATATATATATATATACATATATATATATATATATATATATATATATATATAATAAACAAAGTGAAAAGCCATAGGCTCACTCAATCTCAGTAAATAACTTAAATTTGGAACACGGCATCATCGTTTTCACAGCTTTTTGGTTGCTACTCAGTGGCCTAGTGGTTAGCGCAGTGGTTCTTAACCTGGGTTCGATCGAACCATAGAGCAGGGGTGCTCACACTTTTTCTGCAGGCGAGCTACTTTTCAATTGATCAAGTCGCGGGGATCTACCTCATTCATATATATAATTTATATTTACTTATTTATGAAATATATGTTTTTGTTAACAAGTTAAAGGTGTTTAATGATAATGCAAGCATGTTTAACACATATAGTTAATATTGTTAATAAATTAAAGGTGTTTAATGATAATACAAGAATGTTTAATATATATAGTTAATATTGTTAACAAGTTAAAGGTGTTTAAAGATAATGCAAGCATGTTTAACACATATAGTTAATATCTGCAATGGCGCCCCATAATACACCTGCTATGAACCTGTTTTTATGTTTTATTTATTTTATTTATTTATTTTTTATCGTGTTCTGTTTGTGTTGTGTTGTGTTTGCTCTGTACTCGTATTATCTTTTAACCTGCCCATTGTACAGCACTTTGGCTACCCCTGTGGTAAATTTTAAATGTGTTTTATAAATAAAGTTAATTTGATTTGATTTGATTGTTAACAAGTTAAAGGTGTTTAAAGATAATACAAGCATGTTTAACACATATAGTTAATATTGTTAACAAGTTAAAGGTGTTTAAAGATAATGCAAGCATGTTTAACACATATAGATTCCTTTCTTTCATGAAGACAAGAATATAAGTTGGTGTATTACCTGATTCTGATGACTTGCTTTGATAGGAATTAGACAGTGGTGCTGATAACGTCCGCATTTTCAAATGGAGGAGAAAAATAGTCCTCCTTTCTGTCCAATACCACATGAAAGTGGTCGGTTTTTGGCATCTTATTTGTCCAGCTTCCGTACTCATTTGTATACACTTTACAAGAAATACATTGGCGGCAAAATCCGTAGCTTGCTAGCTTGTGCACGCCAGCTTTCTGAAACTCTTATTTTGTTAGTGCACGCAGGATGAAGCAGCGCTTTTATTGTGCAACTGTGCAGTCGGTCTTTGGAGTTTTGAAGACAGGTACGGCGCCAGAGTCTGTTGAAATAAAAAGTGTTTCTCGCCTTCCTTTCTGTAATTTTTTCTTAATAATGAGCTGGCAGCAGCCAGCGTCACCTCACAAGACCCTCGGGTGCCGTGAATATCAATCAAGTGACGAAAGTGACGTCATAGTGAAGATTTATGATCGCTCATTTTTAGGACTATTTTTTTAATGCTTGGCTGGCGATCGACCGGTAGCTCGCGATCGACATAATGGGCACCCCTGCCCTAGGGGTTCGGTGAAGGTCAAAACACACCCGACTCATCGTGTAAATAAAAATTTCTCCCTATCGGCGTATTACGGATACGGCAACAGCAAAAGTCACACTGATTTGCAGGTGTGTAATTTGTTGTGAGTTTATGCACTGTGTTGGTTTTGCTGTTTGAACAAGGTGATGTTCATGCACGGTTCATTTTGTGCACCAGTAAAAAAACATGGTAACACTTTAGTATGGGGAACATATTCACCATTAATTAGTTGCTTATTAACATGCAAATTAGTAACATATTGGCTCTTAACTAGTCATTATTAAGTACTTATTAATGCCTTATTCGGCATGACCTTATTATAACCCTAACCCTGGCCCTAACCCTAACCAAATAACTCTAAATTAAGTCTTTGTTACTTAGAATATGTTCCCCTAGTGTCCAAAAAACTCTAAATTAAGTCTTTGTTACTTAGAATATGTTCCCCATAGTAAAGTGTTACCAAAAACATATAACTTTGTCTTGAATTTGAAAAAATATATATATATATTTTTCACTAAAGAAGGGTTTGGTGAATGCGCATAAGAAACTGGTGGGGTTCGGTACCTCCAACAAGGTTAAGAACCACTGGGTTAGAGTGTCCGCCCTGAGATCGGTTGGTTGTGAGTTCAAACCCTGGCAGAGTCATACCAAAGACTATAAAAATGGGACCCATTACCTCCCTGCTTTGCACTCAGCATCAATGGTTGGAATTGGGGGATAAATCACCAAAAATGATTCCCGGGCGCGGCACCGCTGCTGCCCACTGCTCCCCTCACCTCCCAGGGGGTGATCAAGGGGATGGGTCAAATGCAAAGGACAAATTTCACCACACCTAGTGTGTGTGTGTGTGACAATCATTGGTACTTTAACTTTAACTTTAGAGGTAGAGAGTGTTTTAATGTAGTAATGTAATGTAATGTAAATCTTTTTTAAAGGCACAAAAAACAGGTCGGGTATTGAGAAACTTACATTTATGACTATAAAACTTAGCCAATAGTATAATGAGGTTGCAAAGGTAAAATTCATTTTCCAATTTTTTTTCATACAGTGTAAAACCAAATATCACATCTTTAAAACAAAGCACAAATTTGTCATGAATGTTGTCCAGGATGAAGCGACAGATGCCCTGCCATAGTGATCGAGTGCTTTCACAAGTCCAAAACAGGTGGTAAACATTCTCTGGATGCATGTTACATAAGGTGCAGGTAACATCAATGTCCTTCTTGTATCTAACCATCACAGTCTTTACAGGGTAATAACGATGAATGATTTTAAAAGATATCTCTTTGACTTTGTTGGTAAGTAAATACCTGTTAGGAAGGGACCACGTTTTGACCCAGCAGATGTCATTCACAACATTATTCCAGAGCGCAATTACATAGGAGACAGACACACAATCATTTTGGAATAAGCTGCAGATTTTTCGGTTATTTTTCTGATCAAAGCAAAGTTTCCCTACAGGAGTGTCAAGTGGATCATTCACAATTTTTACAGCAGAAAGAGGAGATGAGTAAGCCTTGTACAACATAACAACACCTGTTGGAATGGCATCAAATACAATAGCAAATTGTTTGGGAGTCACAGGGACCTTAAAATGGTTGAAAAATTCTTGGTAATTAAAAAGTTCACCTTCCTTATTGAAAAGCTGACTCACTAGAATAATATCATTCTTGAACCAATTGTTGAGGAAAAGAGATTTCCTTTTGTAACATATGTCGTCGCAGGTATGGTTGTTGAGCAGTGACAAGCAACTCATGACGTCACTGCTGTTGTTTTTTTTCTTAATAACATGTAATTAGTGCAGGAAGTAATGCACACCCTGGTCACTTCACCAGACAAGCTAAATAGGTCCAATACAAGAGTTGTACTCAGAAATCCTGCTCCTCAAAGCTGTTAAGCAGGATTTCTCAATTATTTTCCTTTTACGCCATACTTGCCAACCCACCCGAATTTTCCGGGAGACTCCCGAATTTCAGTGCCTCTCCCGAAAATCTCCCGGGACAACCATTCTCCCGAATTTCTCCCGATTTTCAGCCAGACTTAAGGCACGCCCCCTCCAGGTCCGTGCGGACCTGAGTGAGGACAGCCTGTCGTCACGTCCGCTTTTCCTTCATATAAACAGCGTGCAGGCCCAGTCACGTTATAACATCTACGGCTTTTGGAGAGTGCACAACTGCACACACAACAAGAAGGAGACGAAGCAGAAGAACCAAGAAGAGACAGTCATGGCGACGACGAGTGACAAAGAATAATATAGAACGAGGATGGACAATTCAACCCTCAACTCACTCCTTTCCTGCAAATTAAATTTCACAGATGCTGCCATACCTACGCTCCTTCAAAGGCTGTGCTACTGGCTGCAAAGCATTGCACTTTCAAATACAGCAATGAGTAGAGGAGTGTTATGTGTGTGTATATGTGTAAATAAATGAACACTGGAATTCAAGTATTTATTTTATTTATATATATATAGTAAGATATATATATATGTATATATACAGTATATATATATATATATATATATATATATATAAAATACATATATATAGATATAGCTAGAATTCACTGAAAGTCAAGTATTTATTTTATTTATATATATATGTAAGAAATCCTTGAATTTCAGGGAATTCTAGCTATAAATATACTCCTCCCCCTTAACCCCACCCCCCGGCCCCGCCCACCTCAATAGCCCCCCACCCCTCAAATCTCCCAAATTCGGAGGTCTCAAGGTTGGCAAGTGTGTTTTACGCCTCCCCTAGGAAGAAGAAAACATTTTGCGCCCCCCACAATCCCTGACTATAAATAATATAATTTGTTAATAGAATTGTTATAAATACACCGCTGCATAACTATCTTTTTTTTACATAAAACAAAAAAACGGGAAATATGTATAGATCAACTTATAACAAAAAATAACTTGATTAAAATATTTTTTTAGTTAACAGAAAACATTTAAAGTGCGTCAATTTTTCTGGGAAAAAAATACTTATTCAAACTATAACCTTTTTTTGACCGACCTGAGCCATATGATACTGAAAAATAAAATTAAAATAAACTCAATAAATAGTAATGAATTCAAATTGATCAGCAAAATTAACTCAGGAGCACTATATGTAAAACTTTAACCTACCAAACAAAAATGAATGCGACAAATTGTGCAGATTTTTTTTTATATAAATAAAAATGAGGAAGTCAAGATTAATGGCTACAATAAGCACGTTTTGCAGTGTAAGTGTGCAACTTTTCCAAACGGAGTGATACTGATGAAGCACACGCCCCCTGCTGTAAGCAACTGTTAGTTGTCAGACAGGTAATTACGTCTAGAAAGCACCGACTTAATATTTTCACCACCTATTGTAGAAACACGTTAAGGTCTTTGTCAAAATAAACAACAGCAACAATGGTTTGTAATGTAGCAATAAATGTTTGTGGAACCTTCATCCACCCACCATGTATTTATTACTTATTGTTTAGTTATGTTAGTACATGCTGCCTAGTGACAAAGTCATGTGTGTTATCCTGTGTCTTTCCAGGTCCAGCCAACGAGGAGAACTTCTTTGAATGGGAGGCGCTCATCATGTAAGTACTGTCAATTATTCTGCACTTGTGTGGCAGGCATACAGAGGATGAACGCTTTTCTCTCGTGACATGAACTACTGTGTAGACGGAAGTACAGTGGTACCTCAACTTACGAGCTCATTTCGTGCCACGACCAAGCTCGTAAATTTAAACATTGGTATCCCAAATCAACACCACCACGCCTTTAAAAAAAAACCCAACTAACTTTTGAATACGGAATATTGTTTGAAAAACATTACAAAAGCATGTACTACAAATCGCTGAAGTAGTTTTAGTACATAGCGTAATGATATTGTTGATCATTTAACTTGGGTACAGACTTTTGTACGTACAGCCCTACAGGCTGCTTTTCCGTCATGTAACAATATGAGCATAGTTTATGTTGCACACGGAGGTTCTTGAGTGACGGACCGGAGAGGACAGAGTTGAGATAGGATAAACTTTATTCATCCCACAATATAGAAATGATGTGGTTGCAGTGCAGATACACAAAGTCCACAACAATAAGGTAAAAAACACATGAAAACAAGAGGGAAAGAGAACAGAACAGATGCAATCAGCTGCCACTTCAGCTGCACCATTTCTACATACAGCTACAAAAGTAAAACACAACGGAAAAAACAAGAAATGTGGAATAAATAATACACATTATTGTATGGAGGAGTGGGCCAAAATCCCCGCTGCAGTGTGTACAAAGGTGGTCAAGAACTACAGGAAACGTCTAACCTCTGTAATTGCAAACAAAGGCTTCTGTACCAGATATTAAGTTCTGTTTTCTAATGTATCAAATACTTATGTCAAGCAATAAAATGCAAATTTAAAAATTAAAAGTCATACAATGTGATTTTCTGGATTTTTGTTATAGATTCTTTCACTCACCATTGAAGAGTACCTATGAAAAAGATTAGACTTTTTCATGCTTTGTAAGTGGGAAAATATGCAAAATCAGCAGTGCCTCAAATACTTGTTCTCGTCGCTGTATACATTGACATTGTTGTATCGCCTAGCCCTAGATGAAAGTATAAAAAATGTTAAGCAAATGGAGTCCAAAAAATGATGTAGTGTCCTTCTGTATCGTTGCTGCGTCGATGACGGGGACTTTTACCACCAATAAACTTGTCGTGGTTGTCTGAGGTGTTTTCCGTCTACATGATGTCAGTGAAGGCGGCAATCGTGAACGTTTCATGTCAGTGTGTCCTTCAATTGAGCCTGATGACATCACTGTCCCATATCCCATCATTACCTGAGACGGTCCCCAGCTGAGAATCTTATTTGAACCACTAGAAAAATACTTTTCAAGATGAAAAACTTTTTTTTAAGACCGCAGCAGCATAACTTACTTTGTTACAGACGGCATAACTGTGAGCGTTGATTTTTGAGGGCCGGTATAGCTCAGTTGGTAGAGTGGCCGTGCCAGCAACTTGAGGGTTCCAGGTTCG
This sequence comes from Entelurus aequoreus, assembly GCF_033978785.1. Lineage (NCBI taxonomy): Eukaryota > Metazoa > Chordata > Actinopteri > Syngnathiformes > Syngnathidae > Entelurus > Entelurus aequoreus. The sequence goes on from NC_084740.1 coordinate 71,840,520, forward strand.
ATCGCCGCTTCTGCCAACCTAGTCACTGCCGTTGCGTCCTTGTGCAAGACACTTTACCCACCAGCTCCCAGTGCCACCCACACTGGTTTAAAAATGTAACTTAGATATTGGGTTTCACAATGTAAAGTGCTTTGAGTCACTAGAGAAAAGCGCTATATAAATATAATTCAATTAAATTAAATTTTTAAGGTCACAGTTTGGTTAATTTTTGGTCCATTAAGAGAACAAAGCTGCATATCATGACTTTTAACATGAAAAAACATTAACATTAATACATTTTGTGCATTAAACATGCCAAAACCAATCCAATGTAGGTCAAAATATGCAAAGTTATATGAACAAAACTTTCAAATCCCAGCTTTGTGTTGTAGATGATGAAGCAAATTATTATTATATCAATCAGTCAATCAAAACTGTATTTATATAGCACTTTTCATACACAGGTAAGTTGCAACACAACATGCTTTAGACTAATTTAAGGGGAAAAACACTCGCAGCATCATTGACAATAAAAAGACATGGCAATGATGTAGGAAAGTGCCACCTTGGAGGCGTCTCCACTGGAGAATAACAGAATGTACATCATCTGAAAAAATATATAAAAATATTTTTAAATTTATAAATTAAATATAATTGATCATTGTTTCAATGTAATTATTAATAAATAAATAAAACAAACTAAGATTAGTATATAAAGCAGTAATAATAATAATTGTATTAATAATGAATGAAAAAAAAAAAAATTCACTGCTAACTAAAAATGTCCCCTGAGCTGCACTTTGGACACCTTTTGTTTACAACTTTTCATTTTAGGAAAGTACAACGATGCAGCCCTGGCTTTTTCTCAGCACTGTCGCTAGCCATGACTCCTGCTAGCTGGACGATGGGCTGCGCGTTATTTGTTTTGCTCTTTTTTTGGAATATCAGTTATGATGCCTCCTGTGTTTGAGTTCCACTAAAGCAGTTTTTGTGGTTCTGGCCCGTGTCTCAGGGGTCCTCAGGACACGTGTTTTGAAGGCGGCGTCTTCCCGGCCGTCCTCACCTTCCCCTCTGATTATCCTCTCAGCCCTCCCAAGATGAGATTCACCTGTGAGATGTTTCACCCCAACAGTAAGTCTTGCGGACCACACCACTAAACAAGTCCCCACGCTGCTCAGTCACATGACAGGAAGTAAACAGGAAGTATCGAATTACCGTCAGTTGGCCTGTCAGGACCTGCGAGAGTGTTAGCGCTTTGATGAATGGAGAGGGCGCTGATGTCACAGTTGTCTGAGCACGCTCCGCACTGATTAGAGGACAGCTGGCCCATCATCATCATCATCGCCGCACACACCCTCTTATTTTTTACGTCTGGCGACGTGTGCCTGCATGATGTCACTAGACTCACAGCGGTCATGTGACACACAAAGTGGTCAAGAATCAGCACCTTGAGCTGAATCGAGATCAAAGTCTCGACCGGTCGACGTGACAGTGCACACCTGAAAGCAGGTCTCTCGCCCGCATGACAGGAAGCCCAGACACTTATCAGGCCCGCATCATGTAATGGGTGTCTTCTTCGTGTTTGCAAGATATCACAATCATTGTGATGATTTGATTGTGGTTGCAACAACACCTGCACAGCAACATTACAACTGCATATATTTAAAAAACACACTATTTAACAAAGTCAGCAAAAAAAATCTTAATTTTTAAGAATGTGCCATTAACGGCACTTTTGGGATATGTCACAATTAGGGGTTCAGCAATTCCACATTAATGACAAATACATTAATACAATTTGTCCTGGCGAAATTCATTTGTCGACAATAAATCGGTGACGTTATCGCTCGTGTTTTTCCAGACGGAAACAAACAAGCGGCAGTCAGCGTGACCAGCAGGGATGAGTACCAAATCTGGTACTTTTTGACACCGACCGCACTTAGCAGGTCCTGCCGGGCACCGATTCACGTAAAATCCAACTGTGCCATGTTGCGGTACCTGGGTTGCGCTTGACGTCGCACCCGGGTGCCAGCTCGTTGCACTTCGGTACTTGCCGATCACTCAAGCAGCACTGAGAGCGGGCTCAGCCAAATGATAATGTTGCAATTTCCAATGCCAACAGAGAAACGGTCCAACGTCAGTAACGTAAGGCTCCACCTTTCCAAAAATATGCCAGCTGGATGCTAATATACATTGGCTTTACTATTGACATGCTGCTGATTAGTATTAATAAGTCAATATGATTTCAACACCTCCAAATGTGTTAATTTAAACTACAACTAAGATGCACGTTACAATCTGAAACATCTGGTGTGTAATGAGTACAATACTTAGAGTATTAACACTTTTAGGGCGCAACAAAAACACACCAAATAATATACCCTACTGCTATCTGACGCCTTGGACTTGCAACTATAATTGCAACTTAATGTTATACTTGAGAGTGAGACTCATAAATGTGATAATGAAACAAGATACAACAACTGGACAGCGGTTATCAACTAATTTTTAAAAGGCACAATAAAAATGAAACTTTATTTATTCATCAAAAACAAATAATATTTATCAACAGATATAAAGGCACTGAACATTGGTACCGTTGAGCACCAGTATCGATTCCCAGGTGCCGGGAATTGATACCGTATCAGTTCAAATGTGAACGGTGCCCATGCCTAGTGACCGGCAGCAGCAGGAAGAGAAAATCAGCTGCTCATAGTTGAGTGTTGGCATTATTACTATTGTATTAGAGGGAGCATGCTGGCTGCTCTCTGCGCTGCCTGATCGTAGTTATCCCCCCGCTGCAGTCTATCCGGACGGCCGTGTGTGCATCTCCATCCTGCACGCCCCCGGGGACGACCCAATGGGTTATGAGAGCAGCGCAGAGCGGTGGAGTCCGGTCCAGAGCGTGGAGAAGATCTTGCTGTCCGTGGTTAGCATGTTGGCAGGTAGGTACCCCTTAATGGCCGCAAGCATTGAAAAATGACACGTCTCCACGGGAACTCATTCTCCCAACGACTCTTCACCCTCCGCAGAACCAAACGACGAGAGTGGAGCCAACGTGGACGCCTCCAAAATGTGGCGGGAGGATCGGGATCAATTTTACAAACTCGCCCAGAAGCTCGTGCGCAAGTCTTTGGGCCTTTAATCACGATGTCGTCGCCCAACACTGTGTGTGTGTGTGTGTGTGTGTGTGTGTGTGGGTGCGTGCGCGTCTGGAGTGAGTGTGAGAGGTTATGGACCAGCGGGCAAAAGTCACAGTGCAGATAAACGCTGTTTTCATACTACAAGTGATCATGCATAACATCATTGTTGACCCCCTGCCGCCCCACCCCCTACTCCACAGAAGGACTGACACAAGAACACGTGCACACCAAACCGCTCATCGCATCCACAGGAAGCGATGTCACATCATAGACCCTTTACTTGCTGGCAAGCAGCCACTGTTTATTTTTTGTTTCGATCGGCTGCTGTGTGACAAAACCAGGACACAATCAGCTGACACTGGCCTTTGTGTACAAGTTGGAACATGACCCAGCTCTCCTTTAACCTTGGCCCCGCGCGCCCGCCGTTTCAGTTAGTCAAGAAGCAAGGACGACCTGGAGCGGCCGTGAGCTGCTTGTTCCCTCAATGCATCTTGGGAGCTACATAATATTTACAAAGTGTGTGTGCGTGAACAAGGCAGGGCTCTGCTTGAGGCGGGGGAATTCCTGCCCTCCCTGATCCCACCTGAGAGCTGGTAGACAAGTGGCCTCTAGCTCGTCTTTTCATCTTTCTTGTCATCTTCACGTGACAACACTTCAAACGCTTGCCAAGCTGCACTCGCGCTGACGACAAAAAGAGGAATAAGTCAATACGTTTGGCGCTCAAAGAAATAAAGTGGATCACTTCCAACATCACACGTGTCATTTGTGCATTTTACTGCGGCATCATTTTTCTTTAGAATGACATCCTGGCGGGATTTCACCCTGAAATGGAAAAAAAAATTGTGAAGTAGGCGACAGTGGATCCAAAGTAAGTAATGTCGATCTTTCTCTTGTTTATGATGTCAACTCCTGATCAAAATATAAGCAAAACAACAAATACAAACATTTAACACATTACACACAATGGCTTAATAACACACGTTTGTAACACTGTAATTAAACCATTAATAACAGATTGTTAAAATAACGGATGTCCTTGAACTGCACAGCTTGATGGAAACACCCATCTCCTGCATCAGATTTGTTTGAAGGAGGCGGTTTGTGTACCTTTTTAGTGCCGCCCTGCTCTTTCATGTGAGTACAGGTGGAGCGAGCTTCTCTCACCTGCAGCTTGACTCCCTCTCTGCACTGGATCGAGCGTCACGCGGACACAAAGCTGCCAGGCGTGAAGACTGGAGAAGGGCCACTCAGCTTCTGCCCGAAGCAAACCATTCAACTCCTGACAAAACTGAGGAATGAAAGTCGGTAGCGCAAATGATGAGAACACCGCAGGAGACGACATATTTAGCACTGGACCACACATGATCATGATGTTTGCAGACCTGTGTGGTACCGCTGACTGATCCGTAGAGAACAAGGAAGATTTTGGACCAACAGCCCACCAAGGTAAGCTTGCAGCGATGTTGACGTACCGGGCCCTGCTTGTCGTCGGGGCATTACTCGCCTTCGCGGGCCAAAGTCACAGTTGGAGACCCTGCACAGGTAACACACCTTGTACGACAAATTCACATACAATCGCCTAATTTGTGTGACGCTTCAAATTCAATCTGTTCCTCAACCAGACCTGCTGCCTCTTGACCTCCTGGCAAGAGTGTTGCCCCAACCAGGACAAGCCACACCCACTCAGGTATGACACAGGTGGGTGGGGAGGAGAGGCTTCTTGGACAATTAAATGACTAATGAAGTGACCGATTAGGTGCAGGTGGTACAGTCCCGGGGGTCCAGAGGTCTTCGCTTAGCTGGTGCTATGACGACGTCGCTGAGTTTTCCTGCCTCTCAAATCTTCACCAACTGTGACTTCTTCCCTGCTGAGTTCTCCTTGGTCACTACTTTCAAGATGCCCAGGCTAAAAGAGAAGGTGACCCGGATCCAGAGTACAATCTAGTTTGTCTCTCCAAGTCTGTCGTAGTGGTCTAATGTTACCTGGTCTGTTCCAGTCATGTGTTTCTGTTTCCCCTAGCATGTTTTGATATTTCCTGTGCTGGTCTTTTCCAGTAACTTCCTTTGTGCTCGTCCAGCTGTTTTTTCTGTCACTCTCCTGGTCTCATTGCTAATCCAACTCAACTTTCTCTCCGCTTCCAGAGGAACGAGTACATCTTCTCTATGGTGGGGGAGAAGGCAGACCCACTGTTGCTAGGGTTACGTGTTTCACAGAACTGCGTCCATTTATTGGTCAATTATCCCAGCACCGGGAGACGCAGTCGGATAAGCTTCCACGAGGTGCGTTTGGACAACAACCGCTGGCACACAATAGTGCTGGCCGTCACTGGACCGCACGCGGCTCTGACTGTCGATTGTGGACTGCCTCTGGAGCTGTGAGTCATGGGTCACAATGTCCGCTATGGCTGTCTTTTTTTTACCAAATATCTTGTTTCGCAGTACACAGGCGCATCCTTTCCCTGCCGCCTTAAGCACCAGAGGGTCCAGGGTCTTTATTGGCAACCGAAGGAGGAGAACTGGACGCTTCTCTGTGAGTCCGAGAGCTTCATACTTTGTGTCACTTTCTGTCTTCGAGCTCAACTTCCCACAATGTACCCGACCGACTAAGCTCTGAGTCGCAGCTCTGGAACTTCATGAGCCAATGGTTACAGGGTTTGCTACGTCAGCTGGTTCTACTGCCGGGTTCAGATGCCACTTCCAGGCTGTGTCCAAGCTCAGACCCCCACCTGGCCGAGCTTGTTGTCCCCCAAGTCCTTATGTCGACACCCCTCAAGTCGGACTGGCCTGGTCCAGTTTACCCGTACGGTGAGTACCCCAGCTTTTATGTCAGTGCTTCTCAATTGTCTGTGACGACCCACCTGGGGCACAACGTTTTTTAGATTCAGTACTGCTGTCACCAAGCTGCAGACTTGCCTATCGTTCTCACATGAATACTAAAATGTAGATTTTCACACATTCTGATGTGTTGACAAATGTGTTTTAAGTCTTGTGTAAGGACGTCTTGGTTGCAGATTGTGTGTTAAAGATGCCTCTCAGACTTGGTCGTGAGGCTCCAAAAGCTCCTTCCAGAGTTAAGGTCATGGACATGATGTTCTCAACAAAAGGTCTTTAAGATGCTGAGGGGAAGCCTTGAACCTTCTCAGCTGCAGATGCTGTGTGTGATACTGATCATAATCCTTCAAGGGGAAGCTTAGTTTACACTCTGCTGTGTATATATTCTGTTTCATGCCACACAGAAGTGGACCACACGCATGCCAGGCATGCAAGGAATCTGGACGTAAGAGGAAGGAGAAATGGGGTTCAGCATATTGTTTAAGGACACCTTGACAATAGCCAGCAAGCAGACTAGCACCTCTTCAACAACTAGTTGGAATTTTTTTGTGAAACAAAGCCCAAGTCCATACAAACTGGGCTACTGTTGCCCCCCAATCAGATTCCCCCTCAAAGGGGCCCTTCCAACAGCCAAGTATAGATTGAAGCATGACGTTTTAATGGGGAAGACATCAATGTGTCTTGCATTCATGTTAGCGGCACGAGCTAGCAATTAAGATTAAAGATTAAGATTAAAGTACCAATGATTGTCACACACACACTAGATGTGGTGAAATTTGTCCTCTGCATTTGTCCCATCCCCTTGGGGAGCAGTGGGCAGCAGTGGGCAGCAGCGGCGCCGCGCCCGGGAATCATTTTGGTGATTTAACCCCCAACTCCAACCCTTTGTTGCTGAGTGCCAAGCAGGGAGGTTATGGGTCCCATTTTTATAGTCTTTGGTATGACTCGGCTGGGATTTGAATTAGTAGCGCAAGCTAGCAATTAGTAGGGCTTGCAATTAGTAGGGCTAGCTAGCGATTAGCAGCTTCAGCCCGCTAGCTTTCTTCTCCGGAATTGATTGATTGATTGAGACTTTTATTAGTAGGTTAAACAGTGAAGTACATATTCCGTACAATTGACCACTAAATGGTAACACCCGAATAAGTTTTTCAACTTGTTTAAGTCGGGGTCCACTTAAATTGATTCATGATACAGATATATACTATCAGATATATACTATCATCATAATACAGTCATCACACAAGATAATCACATGGAATTATTTACATTATTTACAATCAGGGGTGTGGAAGGGTGGGGGGGTAGGATATGGACAGCAAGTAGTGGAGAGAGAGAGAGAGAGAGAGAGAGAGAGAGAGAGAGAGAGAGAGAGAGAGAGAGAGAGATCAGAAGGCATAAGAAAAAGTATCTGCATTTGATTGTTTACATTTGATTATTAGCAATCTGGGGATGCTGAACGGTATTACCAGAGTAGGTTTTATCAATTTTGTCAATGACAGTTTTACCATCATTTTAATTTGAAACAGTATTACTAACCATCAGGTTAGTAAAACAGCTAAATATTTATTTCATCTGACATCACATGGACAAAGATAAGACCTTCTGGAGGAAAGTTCTGTGGTCAGATGAAACAAAAATTTAGCTGTTTGGCCACAATACCCAGCAATATGTTTGGAGGAGAAAAGGTGAGGTCTTTAATCCCAGGAACACCATTCCTACCGTCAAGCATGGTGGTCGTAGTATTATGCTCTGGGCCTGTTTGGCTGCCAATGAAACTGGTGCTTTACAGAGAGTAAATGGGACAATGAAAAAGGAGTATTACCTCCAAATTCTTCAGGACAACCTAAAATCATCAGCCCGGAGGTTGGGTCTTGGGCGCAGTTGGGTGTACCAACAGGACAATGACCTCAAACACACGTCAAAAGTGGTAAAGGAATGGCTAAATCAGGCTACAATTAAGGTTTTAGAATGGCCTTCCCAAAGTCCTGACAATGCTGAAAAAACAAGTCCATGTCAGAAAACCAACAAATTTAGCTGAACTGCACCAATTTTGTCAAGAGGAATGGTCAAAAATTCAACCAGAAGCTTGCCAGAAGCTTGTGGATGGCTACCAAATGCGCCTTTTTGCAGTGAAACTTGCCAAGGGACTCGTAACCAAATATTAACATAACTGTATGTATACTTTTGACCCAGCAGATTTGGTCACATTTTCAGTAGACCCATAATAAATTCATAAAAGAACCAAACTTCATGAATGTTTTTTGTGACCAACAAGTATGTGCTCCAATCACTCTTATCACAACAAAATAAGAGTTGTACAAATTATTGGAAACTCAAGACAGCCATGACATTGTTCTTTACAAGTGTATGTAAACTTTTGATCGCGACTGTATACTGTATATATATCGTGTACTTAACTTAACTCCACTTATAACTAAACCATGTCAATTTGAGGCCTGCTAGCTGAGGCACGGTTATTTAGTTCTTAATTTAATTGTATTTAATTGTATTTTTTTCTTCACTTTATTTGCTTTTCCTTATTGCTTTTTTCCTTTTTGTGTGTGTGTTTACCTTTAAAGATAAATAAAAATGAATCGAATTTGTTTTAAAAAAAAAAAATTTAAAAAGATACCGGTATGGTGGTTAATATTAAAATATACCGACATTAAAGGGGCTGTTAGCAACATTTAGACCAGTGGTTCTTAACCTTGTTGGAGGTACCGAACCCCACCAGTTTCATATGCGCATTCACCGAACCCTTCTTTAGTGAAAAATAAAATGTTGTTTTTTTTCAAATTCAAGACAAAGTTATATGTTTTAGGTAACACTTTAGTATGGGGAACATATTCTAAGTAACAAAGACTTAATTCAGAGTTATTTGGACACTAGGGGAACATATTCTAAGTAATAAAGACTTAATTTAGAGTTATTTGGTTAGGGTCAGCGTTAGAGGGTTAGGGTTATAAGGGATGGCGTGGCGAAGTTGGTAGAGTGGCTGTGCCAGCAATCGGAGTGTTGCTGGTTACTGGGGTTCAATTCCCACCTTCTACCTTCCTAGTCACGTCCGTTGTGTCCTTGGGCAAGACACTTCACCCTTTGCCTCTGATGGCTGCTGGTTAGCGCCTTGCATGGCAGCTCCCGCCATCAGTGTGTGAATGTGTGTGTGAATGGGTAAATGTGGAAATACTGTCAAAGCACTTTGAGTACCTTGAAGGTAGAAAAGCGCTATACAAGTATAACTCATTTATCATTTATTTATTTATAATAAGGCCATTCCGTATAAGGCATTAATAAGTACTTAATAATGACTAGTTAAGAGCCAATATGTTACTAATTTGCATGTTAGTAAGCAACTAATTAATGGTGAATATGTTCCCCATACTAAAGTGTTACCATGTTTTTTTACTGGTGCATAAAATGAACCGTGCATGAACATCACCTTGTTCAAACAACAAAACCAACACAGTGCATAAACTCACAACAAGCTACACACCTGCAAACCAGTCAGCTGTTGCCGTATCCGTAATACGGCGATAGGGAGAAGTTTGTATTTACACGATGAGTCGGGTGTGTTTTGAGCCCGACTCACCGAACCCCTAGGGTTCGATCGAACCCGGGTTAAGAACCACTGATTTAGACAAATGCCTAGAGGGCGCCAACTTTCCAATGTATTTTGCACACATTATCCTGCCCTCTTACGGCTTCTTCTACGTAATGACGTAAATACGCACGTACATAAGACATGCACGTGCATTAGCTTTAGATGTTGTTAGCTAATTATAGCAATTTGGATAGCTACCGTTAGCTGTTGTTGAATGTTAATACTATCATACCAATATGACTGCAAATTGTTCGTTGCTTCTCATGGACTGCTTTTGTATGTGTGCATGCGCTCCCTGCGTGTACGTGTTGACGAGCGGGTGAGTGACAGCCGTAAACACCAATCATTTTATTCGGGCTGGTAAAAATGTTTTATTACATAAACTTTGTAATCGTAAAAAATATAGACAATTGTCAAACAAATATGTTCTTTTAAACCACTACTGGTAACATGAGCTAGCCCGTGGTGTTCTTGTTATATTTTTTGCTTTAAAAAATGTTACTTTGAGGAAGTTCCAAACAGCACTTTTACTGTAATTCTGGTATACCGCCCAACCCTAAGTTGTACACTAGCAACATGTATGTATGTTTGAACACGTATGTATGCAACACATAGTTACCCGCTCACTCCGACTCACAAATCCCCGTTGAATGAGAGTTAAGTGCAGCGGCTCTAGGCAATGAGCTAAAAGGCCTGAGTTGTCAGCTCATCGCCACACTTGCTGCCATCCACTACACCTGTCTGAAAGTGTTCAATGATGAAACTGTGTTTGATGTTCAGAGGCGGGGGCGACAGTGACGGCAGGGAGTCGTCCGCCATGTTCCCGAGCAGAAGAAGGTCAGCTGTGGTTTAATGTCCCGAGGAAAAGTGTCTTCATGTGTGATGGCGTTACCTGGAAAAGCTTTTTCGGTGGTGAGTACAATCAAGGAAGCAACGTACCTCGATCACCATGAAATAGTCTGCGTCACGGGACATTGTGACTCTATCGCTCGAGAATCAAGCATGCATGTCCGCAGGTCCTGAGCGTTTGGACTACGTGGAGGATTTCCAAGACTTGTTCACATTCTCCGAAACCTTCGACGTGGAAGTCTTCTCTATACCATCTGCAGGCCTCTTCTTGGCTGCTGCCAACAGGTGAGAAGACTTTTAATCACGGTTCCTGTGAACAGCGCTGTGAACTTGTGTTCCTCTTTCCATAGGGACTCTGGGCCCGGCTCGGGTATCTACAGGTGGACCAACGGGTCTTTTGGGCTTTACCAGAACATCAGCACTCAGGAGGCTCGAGCTTGGAAACATTTCAGCATCAACGGCCAGGTGAGCCACCATCTTGCATGCCGTTTCCGAGGTTAACATTCAGTGTGCCATTATTTTGCAATGTCACAGTCGTGCCACTTCATGCAAATACAACCAGTTTACGCTAATCATGCCTCGTAACTTTGTCCAATGCTCGGCCAATCCAATTTGTCTCTGACAGGCGCTCAAACAAAGGCGCGCGACAGCTGTCAAATCAAATCTTATGTTTGTTTCTTGTGTAGATCAAGCAGGAGCGGCAACATCTAACAATTGATCAACTCTAATAATAATAATAATGGATTAGATTTATATAGCGCTTTTCTAGACACTCAAAGCGCTTCACAGAGAAGTGAGAACCCATCATTCATTTTTACAACTCATTCATTCATCATTCATTCTCCGGTGTGAGCGGCACCGGGGGCAAGGGTGAAGTGTCCTGCCCAAGGACACAACGGCAGCGATTTTTGGATGGTAAGAGGCGGGGAGCGAACCTGCAACCCTCAGGTTTCTGGCAAGGCCGCTCTACCCACTACGCCATGCCGCCCCAAACTCTTTATTTGCTTAAACAGCAATATTTTAGTCCTCCTGCGTACCCTTGACCTACGCATTCGCTTCCTGGGTAATGTAGTATATTAACATTCACTTCTTAGTTTACATGTATTCATATATTTATTAAACATTTATTTATCCGGGGTATGACAGTTAAGAACCTTTTTCCTTTGGCATTGCTGATCGAGGGCTGCACAATTTTGAGAAAAAAACCTAATTGCGATTTTTCTCTCAAATAGCGATTTGATTTGCAATTTTTACATATTATACATACTAGCATATGACTGCAAAAATAATGTGAAAAAAGACATGTTACTTTTAGATTGTTGGAACACATTCTTGTCTTAAGGTCCCACACATTAGAACAATATGCCATAATTTACTTTCAAAAATATTTGGCTTTATGCAGACGGACTTAGAGCTTTTGTCTACATCAGTGATTCTCAAATGTGGGTACGCGTACCCCTGGGGGTACTTGAAGGTATGCCAAGGGGTATGTGAGATTTTTTTTAAATGTCTGTCAAAAAGAACTGTGAAAAGAAATGCAACAATGCAATATTCAGTGTTGACAGTTAGATTTTTTGTGGCCATGTTCCATAAATATTGATGTTAAAGATTTCTTTTTTTGTGAAGAAATGTTTAGAATTAAGTTCATGAATCCAGATGGATCTCTATTACAATCCCCAAAGAGGGCACTTTAAGTTGATGATTACTTCTATGTGTAGAAATCTTTATTTATAATTGAATCACTTGTTTATTTTTCAACAAGTTTTTAGTTATTTTTATATCTTTTTTTCCAAATAGTTCAAGAAAGACCACAACGAATGAGCAATATTTTGCACTGTTATACAATTTAATAAATCAGAAACTGATGACATAGAGCTGTATTTTACTTCTTTATCTCCTTTTTTCAACCAAAAATGCTTTGCTCTGATTAGGGGGTACTTGAACTAAAAAATTTTTTACAGGGGGTACATCACTGAAAAAAGGTTGAGAACCACTGGTCTACATCATGCTCTTAAACTGAAGAAATAACCAATATAAACAATACAGTGATCATAATGTAATGTAATCATAGTATATAATAATAATGCAAGTAACTATTTAAAAGGATAAACACTTTTATTCCTCATTACTGTAGAATTGTTTACTATCGTACTGTAATTGGAAGGTAAATAACTTTCCACTAAATAAAGAAAGAAAAAAATAACATGGATTCTCATTTCTGTAAGCAAATAATTAACTTAAATATTGAATTATAAAAATTTGTCAGATGGTCTTTTTTTGTTTCCATCATGTGATCTTGGCATTCTCATTTGTCTGTGTTGAAAGGATCATATTGCCCATACAAGATGAAGCTGAAATATTACCACAACGGGACATTTGGCTTTGTAAACATACAGTATTTTTTCCTCGTAATGTTTGTTGCTCAAAAAAGTTAATTATGTCTTCTCATTCATATACGTTTCAAATGTTCTTTTAGTCAGACAATATTTTTGGTGTACTGGATGGAATTTTTACCTGACAAAGACATGCACCTGGGGATAGGTTGATTGGCAACACTAAATTGGCCCTAGTGTGTGAATGTGAGTGTGAATGTTGTCTGTCTATCTGTGTTGGCCTTGCGATGAGGTGGCGACTTGTCCAGGGTGTACCCCGCCTTCCGCCCGATTGTAGCTGAGATAGGCTCCAGCGCCCCCCGCAACCCCGAGGGGAATAAGCGGTAGAAAATGGATGGATGGATGGATGTTTCGACTGTCACCTGCAGTCTTCTTCAGAAGGGTCACCTGACCACTGTGATGTGTTGCTTATCAGCTGTTCTTATAAGCGTGGCCAACAATTCTGATTGTCAACTATGTCACTCAAATGCCTGAGGAAAAAAACCCTCTTATTATCAACCTCAATGTCGATTAATCATGCTGACCTAGCAAAGAGGCAGCATTTGTATGTTAGAGATGTTGAAGTGGGATGATAATCTCTCATCATCCTCTAATTTACCAACAAAAATTACTGCTGAATATTCGCTTTCAACAGCTCACAAATGCTCTTACCGCACAGGGGTGAATGTGTTGGAGCATAAATGAATGTTTAAGATGGACAAACACTTTTGAAGTGTAAAACATACACAGAGAATGTCTGAGACTTGTGTACGACAGAGCAGACAACGAACAATAAGGAATCCTGTATTACTGTTTTTTTCTGTAATTATAAGTTATTATTATTATTTTTAGTTATAATACATTATAACAATGCGGTAATTTGATGATGAACTCTGAGTATGTGCTTTTACTGCCATCTAGTGTCTTCTTCAAAGCCTATTTAGTATAAAACGAGTTTAACATCAATACAGTATTTGTTTTCCAAGTTTTGTTGACATCCTGTGCTTTTTGAGGTTAAGGTTACAAGGAACACTTTGAACATTGATAACAAATTCATCAAATGAAAAGTGAATTCAATGATATTGAACGAAATGAGCCTCAAAACGTTTGCAACTTTTAGAGAAAAATGCAGCGAATTTTAAATCTGTTTCCCAAAAAAAGCCCGCAAAATCCTGGAGGGACGGACCATATCCTCGGTTAAATAATTTAAACATTACCTTCTCCTCAATGACAAACGTCACCTTGTCCCTCGTAACTTGTTGGACGCTAACGCTAGCTAAAGGCATGCTGCTAACCTCAATTCTCCTGAAGGCAGCAGGTGTTACTTTGATACAAAATGAAGGAATGCTATTTACATGAAGATAACAAAGGATGTTGAGGTGGAGCTTTGTTGGCGGCCTCAGCCTTTGAGCAGGCTGAACGTGGGCGTGTCCCTTCTCCCGCCATTGTACCGCCGCCACCTGAGCACACATACACGGACAATGTCGACTTTGCGGCACAGTGTGTCCCGATTGGCTGCTCTGATAGCGTTGAACCCTTGTTTTCAGGCGTGAATAGAACAGATGAGGCAGGACCCTCCCGTGTGTCGACCAGAGACGCGGCACAGTGTTCTTGTATGCGCCTGTGTCAACAGTGACGTCTGTCGGCAGGTGAACACCCCGTTTTCTCCGCCCTTAGTCTTTCCTCGTGGTGGCCAACTCAAGGGAGGTGGAGCCGGAGCTGTCCGTGATCTATCGGTGGAATGGGCGGCGGCGGCGTTTTGTGCGCCATCAGACATTGGAGACTCACGCCGCTGTGGACTGGGAGGCTTTTCACATGCACAACCACAGCTTTCTGGTGGTAGCCAATCACAGACGAGGTCAACAAGAAGTAGACAACCTGTCAAACTATTGAATTCCGTTGACTCTTGGGTCCGGCAATGACATGAAAACAAATGTCTCCGTCCAATCCGCAGCCAGAGACTCCAATCACAACATCAACAGTGTCATCTACAGGTGGAACCCAAAGTCCAAGGTAGGGTTTGTCCGGATCGGCTCTATACTTCCCTTTGCTGCTTTCTTTTCTGACGTTTTACTGTCAGCTCTTTGAGGTCAACCAGACCCTGTCCACGTCAGGAGCGTACGACTGGGAGTTCTTTACCATCGGACCGTACCACTTCCTCGTGGTCGCCAACACTTTCAATGGTCAGACCACCGCCATCCTCTCCACCATTTACGTCTGGCTGGACGGATGTTTCCAATCCTTCCAGAACATCCCGGTCAGTGCTGGATTGTTCTGTTCACGGTCATGACCTCCCATGTTTACCTTTGACCTTCTTGTTCTCGCTGCAGACGCTGGGTGCCACAGACTGGGAGACATTTGAGATAGACGGCAGGTTCTTCCTAGCTGTTGCCAATAGTCAGAAGGTGTCCAAGCGCAGCCCGAGTCTCTACAGCATCAACTCCACCGTGTATGAGCTCAGCACCATCACCTGGAACTTCATTCGCTTCCAAGACATCCTCACCCACAGGTGTGTGGTAAGATTTCCTAGGAACTTTTTCTACTTTTCTTGAATACGTATAACATGCAGCCCTGGTTCTTCTCAGCGCACTGGACTGGGAGTTCTTCACTGTGGGACAGGAGAAGTTCTTGGTAGTGGCCAACTCTCATGATGGCAGGTCATACACTGTGAACAGCGTAGTCTACAGGTGAATGCTTCCTGTTTGTTGTTTGCCACGGAAGCCCCCCTGTCCTGGTCTTCATATATCTGTGGTTGCAGGTGGCAGGGCTATGAGGGATTTGTTCCTGTCCACACCCTGCCCACGTTCGGCTGCAGGGATTGGGAACACTTCATTACAGACAGAGGCTCATTCTTGGTCTACTCCAGTGCCACCTCCAGGCTCAGCAAGGTGTTCAAACTCAGGACTTACTGACTGCCTCCTGCTCTTGAGAACTTGTCCCAGACCATCCATCCGTCTTCGATAGCTTATCCTGTTCAGGGTTGCAGGTGACCTTTCCTAGCGCACTGTTATCTAAAGGCGGACTACGCCCTGGAATGGATGCCAGTCAATCAGGGAACACGTAGAGACAGACAACCATTCACACCTTCAGTCACAGAGTCTGAGAAGGAACTGATCCTACTACTCTATCAGTGACAATTTCCAGCTCTCACTCAAAACCAATATCAGCGCTAAGCTATCCCCCGTTATCTCACGTTTGAACATGCTTAAAACATCGTAGCTAATGCCTGGATTATTCCTCCTCGTAGTCACTGTGCTATCCTCTCTGGCGCCGTCTTCATCTTTTTACATATTTTTATCAGGGTTCAGAGCGTGTCGTGCAATTCTTCGCCGAAACCCTGTGTTTTCTGGAGAGTTTGGTGAGCAACCATGACACTCGTCGCCTGTTTAGCTTGTTAGCTACCTTCGTCGTAAGCAATTAGTAGTTATTAAATATAAATGGAGAATGTTACTAGAGTGATAATAACTAATTGATATGTTACAACTGTCACTTTCGTTGCAAATGTTGACCCAAAATCGAAGGACAAGGCGTTTGCAAAGTTGAGCCGCTTGCCCTGTGAACGAGTCACACAGGAATTATTGTTCTAAAAGCCGACCGATCACAGCGACACGCTTATATATTTTTTTGAGGTGCTTGTCAATCTACTCAGGAGGGTTTAGTTGGAGTACCGGCATAGTGTATTAGCACAAACCAGTTTAAGCTTAAATTTGTGTTATCGGTAAATAGTAACATTTTTCAGACCACAAACTGCCTTTTAGCTATGCTAACAGCTCACTAGTAGCAGCAATAACTATTTATATCGATATATATATTTTAGCTAGAAGGTAAGATGTTAATTTGTGTCTTTATTATGAAAGCTTTTTTTTTTAACTGAATTTTGTGAAATTAATTTTATACATTAAATTTCATTGAAAAAATTTAATTACTAGAATGTGTGTGTTTAAAAATTCAGTGAATAAAACTTCACGGTTTTTAAAATTTAGTGTAAAAAAAAAAAAAAAATCAGGGTAAAACAGTTCAGTGATTAAAAATGTGCTCCTTTAAAACGCAAGATCCACTTCCAGTAAATTAAAACTGAAGCAATCGGTCCTGTCTCAAAACCCGCCAATGTCACGTGACATCGGTTTTAAGAAGAGGCAGGTTTTGCAGTGCTACACGCCGTGAAGGTTGCTGTGCATTAGTGAAAAGAATCCCAAGACTCCGCAAAAAAAGATAAAAGCTGATCGCACGATGGTACAAACACACACAATAATGACTGATACTAAAACTTTATAACAGACCATCTCAAAAACGGATTGAACTTCATTTTTTTACTAAGCTACTCAGAATGTACACAAAAATACAGCATGTGAGATTTACAATATTATCTATGAACAATAAAACACTAAATATTGAGAATATATAAACGTTGCCCCTCTACTGCAGACCACCTCCTTGAGCAACATCTTTTACAATCGAGCAAGAAAAACAAACACGCCGAAACATAAACCCAAAAGGTCAAATAATACATCCACATACTCGATATATCACTTTTCTGCAGAACTTTATTGTAGACATCTGTCCCCGTTTGACACTCGCGTCTCAGGCTTGTGTCTGTGTAAACCAGCCCCGCCTACTCTGTCCCATGCTTCGTTTGCATGGAAAATAGCCTTCTATGGTTACCGTAGTAACCCGTATGTCACTCAAAAGTGCAGATTCTAACTACTGGAATAATTTCTATAGTTTGGAAACATCCAGCGGGCCATGTTGAAATGTTTATGATGTTGTATTATTTCCAAGTAGCCCAGGTAACTGCTTTTTTAATGCTGTTTTGTAAGTCCTGTGTAGCGTGACCTCAAACCTGACACCTCATTGGCTGCTTCTGAGACAAGATCAGCTTCAGTCTTAATTTGCCGGAAGTGGGTCTTGCGTTTTGAAGCAGCAAATTTTTTTAGCACTGAATTTTTTTACATTGCATTTTTTAACAGACACATTTTGCAAACAAAAAAAAGTTTCCATGAAATTATTAGTATAATTTGATGTAAAAAAAAAAAAAAAAACTATTGCAAAAAATGTCAGTGTCAAAACAAGCTTTCTCAATAAAGACATGTTAACCTCCAATGTAGGGCAGCGATGCTGATTATGGAGCTAGGATGCTAATGCTGCATCCAGAAAACTACCTCCCACCAAGTGTCTGACAAACTTAATTTATTTTCATAATGTGTAAAATCAGTTACTAATGTACAAAACATACATTAAATAAATGTTTATTATTTATATTATACTGTATACTCAACACGTCATGGAGTCATAACGTGTCAAATCTGTTACTAATGTACAAAACAAACATTAAATAAATGTTTATTATTTATATTATACTTTATACTCAACACATCATGGAGTGTTATTCTCTTTTTCTGTATTCGTTAAGCCTGTTTTGTTAAGAAATGTTCATCTTATACTTTGCCTTCAATGTAATTGAAATGTTTCAAAATTGACCACGTTTACTGCAGCCTCATTTTTTTTCTTACCTTTCCATCTTTTATTTTGTCCAAAGTTGCCGTTGTCATGGAATACTTGCCCGAGGGATGATCACATTAATTAAATGAATGACACGCTTCATACAGATTTTTAATAACGGGTTGTAATAGAAGTGAAATGATCCAAAAGTAACACTCACAGCACAGCTTACTCACCCGCGAACATTTGTGTCATTTAATTAATTCTGATAATTAAACACAGATGCTATAGTTACCTGACATATTATATTTAGTATATATTCACTATTTACTATTTTCTATAGGAGTATTTTTCCACATACTAACATGGCCCAGAAGTAGAACCCAGTGAACAGTCCAGTCCTTCTAAAACATGGCCTAGAAATGATACCCAGGTAACTGTCCGGTCCATTAAAAATGACACACTGGGAATAATCCTGTCCATCAAACATGGTCCAGAACATTTTAGTCCATCAAACATAGCCCATAAATGATACACAGGGAATAGTCCGGTCCATCAAACATGGCCAGAAAATTTTAGTCCATTAAACATAGCCCAGAAACGATACACAGTGAATAGTCCGGTCCATCAAAAATGGCACAGAAATGATACTCAGGGAATAATCCTGTCCATCAAAGATGGTCCAAAAAATGTTAGTCCATCAAACGAAGCCCATGAATGATACACAGGGAATAGTCCGGTCCATCAAACATGGCCCAGAAATGATACTCAGGGAACAGTCCGGTCCATCAAACATGGCCCAGTAGTAATACCAAGGGAACAGTCCAGTCCCTATAAAACATGGCCCAGAAATGATACACGGGGAACAGTCCGGTCCATCAAACACGGCCCGGAAATGATACTCAGGTAATTATCCTGTCCATCAAACATGGTCCAGAACATTTTAGTCCATCAAACATGGCCCAGAAATGATACACAGGGAACAGTCCGGTCCATCAAACATGGCACAGAAATGATACCCAGAGAACAGTCTGGTCCATCAAACATGGCCCAGAAATGATACACAGGGAATAATCCGATCCATCAAACATGGCCCAGAAAATGTTTGTCCATCAAACATGGCCCAGAAATAATACACAGGGAACAGTCCGGTCCATCAAACATGGCCCAGTAGTAATACCAAGGGAACAGTCCAGTCCCTATAAAACATGGCCCAGAAATGATACACGGGGAACAGTCCGGTCCATCAAACACGGCCCGGAAATGATACTCAGGTAATTATCCTGTCTATCAAACATGGTCCAGAACATTTTAGTCCATCAAACATGGCCCAGAAATTATACACAGGGAACAGTCCGGTCCATCAAACATGGCACAGAAATGATACCCAGAGAACAGTCTGGTCCATCAAACATGGCCCAGAAATGATACACAGGGAATAATCCGATCCATCAAACATGGCCCAGAAAATTTTTGTCCATCAAACATGGCCCAGAAATAATACACAGGGAACAGTCCGATCCATCAAACATGGCACAGAAATTATACATGGGGAATAATCCTGTCCATCAAATATGGTCCAGAAAATTTTAGTCCATCAAACATGGCCCAGAAATGATACACAGGGAATAGTCCGGTCCATCAAACATGACCCAGAAACGATACACAGGGAACAGTACGGTCCATTAAACATGGCACAGAAATGATACCCAGAGAACAGTCTTGTCCATCAAACATGGCCCAGAAATGATACGCAGGGAATAATCCGATCCATCAAACATGGCCCAGAAAATTTTTGTCCATCAAACATGGCCCAGAAATAATACACAGGGAACAGTCCGATCCATCAAACATGGCACAGAAATGATACACGGGGAATAATCCTGTCCATCAAATATGGTCCAGAAAATTTTAGTCCATCAAACATGGCCCAGAAATGATACACAGGGAATAGTCCGGTCCATCAAACATGGCCCAGAAACGATACACAGGGAACAGTACGGTCCATTAAACATGGCACAGAAATGATACCCAGAGAACAGTCTGGTCCATCAAAGATCTAACAGTCTGTGATGCGTCTGACTGATCCTACCTGGGCACTCGCTGAACCTCTTGTATTCCTGTATTCCCCGGAGCTGATCAGGTCCATCCTGCCCAGGTAGTTTGGCTCCTCGTAAAAATGTTGCAGGAGAAAATGTCCTTCTT
Source organism: Entelurus aequoreus (assembly GCF_033978785.1). Classification (NCBI taxonomy): domain Eukaryota; kingdom Metazoa; phylum Chordata; class Actinopteri; order Syngnathiformes; family Syngnathidae; genus Entelurus; species Entelurus aequoreus. The sequence continues at coordinate 71,860,940 of NC_084740.1, forward strand.
CTGGAAGCGCTCTGTGACGCTGGGACAGTTTCTGCCAGGTCCATCATCTGACCCCCAAACTCGAGGCGCACAAACAGACGCATGTTGAAGCATCTTGGCTCCTGGGTGGCAATATAAACCTGATTAAATGTAATGTTTTGCAGGAAGGACGGGGCGATATGTTTGTTTTGTTGCTTGTGAAAAGTCATTATGTAATGTATTATATTCATAATTGGAAAGTGGTAAGAAAAACAATTCCCTTTGGTTATTTACAGCAGCAACAGAACCAATGTTGTAAAAGCAACAAGTTGCAAACTACCTCGTCAGAATTAACAGCCCTGAAGAAAACAGCTACTGCCATCTTGTGGTGGTGTTTAGAAGGCAACATGTCATGTGACTTCAAGCTCCTCTCCTGATTCGCTATTGCTCTTCAGCGCCTTAGCTTAAAGTCACGCAGGCGGAAGTAATCAGGGGCTCGTTTGGTTGATGACAAACCAAATTGAAACTTGCATCTTAATTATACAGACGACGCATAAACCAACTCAGCGGTAAGATTCTTATATATTTTAACAAACGTTATTCAATTACTAATATCGACTAGTTCAGTGAAAAAAACTTGTCAGCTACTCCATTACAGAAACGTGTGTTTTCCCACACTTTTGTTTGTTAAACTATTATTCCGTGATTGATTTTAAAATGTGCATATTACTGAACATTTTATGGTATATTACCTTTATATCGGCAGCTTCGTCTTTTGGATAATTGTTTTCCTTAGTGCGTATTTGCGATGTTTGATAGGAAATGTTAACCGGAAGTGACGCTGCGTAGTTAATAGGGATGTTCGATATTGGCTTTTTTGCCGATATCCGATATTCCATTATTGTCCAACTCTTAATTACCGATACCGATATATACAGTCGTGGAATTAACACATTATTATGCCTAATTTGGGCAACCAGGTATGGTGAAAATAAGGTCCTTTTTTTAAAAAAAATTATAAAATAAGATAAATTAAAAACATTTTCTTGAATAAAAAATAAAGTAAAACTATATAAAAGCAGTTACATAGAAACTAGTAATTAATGAAAATGAGTCAAATTAACTGTTAAAGGTTAGTACTATTAGTGGACCAGCAGCACGCACAATCATGTGTGCTTACGGACTGTATCCCTTGCAGACTGTATTGATACATATTGATATATAATGTAGGAACTAGAATATTAATAACAGAAAGAAACAACCCTTTTGTGTGAACGAGTGTAAATGGGGGAGGGAGGTTTTTTGGGTTGGTGCACTAATTGTAAGTGTATCTTGTGTTTTTTATGTTGATTTAATTATTTAAAAAAACAAAACAAAAAACGATACAGATAATGGAAAAACCAATACCATATAATTTCCGATATTACATTTTAAAGCAATTATCGGCCGATAATATTGGAAGGCCAATATTATCAGACATCTCTAATTAGTTAATGGGGGACGGCGTGGCGAAGTTGGTAGAGTGGCCGTGCCAGCAATCGGAGGGTTGCTGGTTACTGGGGTTCAATCCCCACCTTCTACCATCCTAGTCACATCCGTTGTGTCCTTGGGCAAGACACTTCACCCTTGCTCCTGATGGCTGCTGGTTAGCGCCTTGCATGGCAGCTCCCGCCATCAGTGTGTGAATGTGTGTGTGAATGGGTGAATGTGGAAATAGTGTCAAAGCGCTTTGAGTACCTTGAAGGTAGAAAAGCGCTATACAAGTATAACCCATTTTTCATTTTTATTTTGTTAATGACTGAAGTACATACAATCATGAACAAAATTGATACATTGTAACTATCTTTTATTGAATTGCTTTGTAAAATATTCAGTATCTATCTTGGTTTACGCAAAACATTTAAAAACGTCCACACAAGAAAAGTCTCATAATTATAGAATAAGAGGAAAATTAATTATTAAAATATACTAATATATAGAAGCAATGTAACAAAATTGATCAGAGAAATTGAGAACACTGAGTGTGTAAAAACTTGATAAACCTTTTTGTTTTGGAGTGGTCACTGTGTTGATACATGATTGATGCGATCCTTTTTGTGATTACCGTATTTTTCGGATTATAAATCGCTCCGGAGTATAAAACGCACCGGCCGAAAATGCATAATAAAGAAGGAAAAAAACATATAGGTCGCATTTTTTGGGGAAATGTATTTGATAAAAGCCAACACCAAGAATAGACATTTGAAAGGCAATTTAAAATAAATAAAGAATAGTGAACAACAGGCTGAATAAGTGTACGTTATATGAGGCATAAATAACCAACTGAGAACGTGCCTGGTATGTTAACGTAACATATTATGGTAAGAGTCATTCAAATAACTATAACATATAGAACATGCTATACGTTTACCAAACAATCTGTCACTCCTAATCGCTAAATCCCCATTTGATATTTTACGGTAATGTGTTAATAATTTCACATATGAGTCACTCCTGAGTATAAGTCGCACCCCCCGGCTAAACTATGAAAAAAAACTGTGACTTATAGTCCGAAAAATACGGTATATGAGGAGGTTGCCTACAGCCACTGCTATTGATCCCTGTTTTTTGTTTTTTGACATAGTGCAGTTGTTTGATTTTGTATTCCACAAAATACAGGGCACTGGTAAACTTAATAGAGACATTATTTGCAACATTTACGGTATATCTTACCGTGGGGATGACTCGGCAGGACCCCAAAGTCTCACCCAATACGGTCCAGTGTTGGTATTCTAGGTAGTCGTCCCTCTTCAGGTAGCACTGGTTGCCGGCGTAGTGGACTTTGTCGTAGATCATGAAGCATCCTTAATCTTGATGGAGCCGCAGCGAGACTGGAAGAGTGTCAAGTCCACTGGAAACGGCGGCCGGAGAAGTCCTTGTCCTCATAAAAGACGATCTAGAAAAAGACAAATTGTGAGGTTGTCCCCGATAATGACGGCTGATTCGAGTAACTTTGTCAGCACGAAATGTAGTACCAAAGATCCCAATTCAACCCAATGAGTATCACAAAAACAATAGTATGTACATCAGGGGTCACCAACGTGGTGCCCGCGGGCACCAGGTAGCCCGTAAGGACCAGATGAGTAGCCCGCTGGCCTGTTCTAAAAATAGCTCAAATAGCAGCACTTACCAGTGAGCTGCCTCTATTTTTTAAATTGTATTTATTTACTAGCAAGCTGGTCTCGCTTTGCCCGACATTTTTAATTCTAAGAGAGACAAAACTCAAATAGAATTTGAAAATCCAAGAAAATATTTTAAAGACTTGGTCTTCACTTGTTTAAATAATTTCATTAATTTTTTTACTTTGCTTCTTATAACTTTCAGAAAGACAACTTTAGAGAAAAAAATACAACTTTAAAAATGATTTTAGGATTTTTAAACACATATACCTTTTTACCTTTTAAATTCCTTCCTCTTCTTTCCTGACAATTTAAATCAATGTTCAAGTAAATTTATTTTTTTTATTGTAAAGAATAATAAATACATTTTAATTTAATTCTTCATTTTAGCTTCTGTTTTTTCGACGAAGAATATTTGTGAAATATTTCTTCAAACTTATTATGATTAAAATTTAAAAAAAATGTTCTGGCAAATCTAGAAAATCTGTAGAATCAAATTTAAATCTTATTTCAAAGTCTCGAATTTCTTTTAAAATTTTTGTTCTGGAAAATCTAGAAGAAATAATGATTTGTCTTTGTTAGAAATATAGCTTGGTCCAATTTGTTATATATTCTAACAAAGTGCAGATTGGATTTTAACCTATTTAAAACATGTCATCAAAATTCTAAAATTAATCTTTATCAGGAAAAATTACTAATGATGTTCCATAAATTCTTTTTGAAATTTTTTCAAAAAGATTCGAATTAGCTAGTTTTTCTCCTTTTTTTCGGTTGAATTTTGAATTTTAAAGAGTCGAAATTGAAGATAAACTATGTTTCAAAATGTAATTGTAATTTTTTTCGTGTTTTCTCCTCTTTTAAACCGTTCAATTAAGTGTAAATATCATTAATTATTAATAATAACATAGAGTTAAAGGTAAATTGAGCAAATTGGCTATTTCTGGCAATTTATTTAAGTGTGTATCAAACTGGTAGCCCTTCGCATTAATCAGTACCCAAGAAGTAGCTCTTGCTTTCAAAAAGGTTGGTGACCCCTGATGTACATAATTTAAATAGTGGGTTTTAAATTGTATAGGTTTATAGGAATACATTATAAATAGGCTTGAAGAATCCGTGTATAAAAATAAATAAAACCAAAACTTAAAAGAAATAACTCATGTATTTAATATTTATTTTCTCACCCCAACCTGGACCATCCCCATCACAACAGCAGATAGAGACCCTGGTTGTCATGGAAACGTCAAATCCATTTATAAATAATTTGATGGTGCATTTTATTTGAATCATCTGTGGTAAAAACAAATTCACAGTTAACTAAAAAATATTACAATACATTTTAATGTAACTTGAACTATTTAAACTTTTTTTTAATTAAATATTCATTAATATAGTATAGAGTGACAATCCAAAAATACCAGTAAAAAATGTTAAAACATTTGAAAATGATCCTTAATTTCTCCTATTAAGATGGAGAGACCCTGGTTGTCATGGAAACGTGAAATAAATTTAGATTTTTTTTTTTTGAGCAAATATGTATATAGTGACAATCAACAAATTTTAACACATTTGAAAATTATCCTTAGATTCTCCTATGAAGATGGAGAGACCCTGGTTGTCATGGAAACGTCAAATCCATTTATAAATAATTTGATGGTGCATTTTAGTTGAATCATCTGTGGTAAAAACAAATTCACAGTTGACTAAAAAATAATATTAAAATAAACGTTAACGTTACATGAACTATTTAAACTGTCTAGATTTTTTAAATTAAATATTCATTAATATAGTATAGAGTGACAATCCAAAAAATACCAGGAAAAAATGTCAACACATTTTAAAATGATCCTTAAATTCTCCTTTTAAGATGGAGAGACCCTGGTTGTCATGGAAACGTCAAATCCATTCATAAGTAATTTGATGGTGCATTTGTTGCATACGTGAGCGTTTTATTCAGGCTTCCAACGAGGTCTAGAATGGTTTTAGGAGACCGATCGGGGCAGGACCACGTCCCTCCGACGCGCAGGGAGCAAGAACAAAGGTCAACACGTTTAAGCACGGACGCCATTTTATTCAGCGTGTGAGAAAGTGCAAAGAGCAGACATTTGACGAGGATCTCGGTCTTCCTTAGAGGTCCATGAGGCGCTTGACGGAGCCCACCCTGGAGGTGGTGCCACTCCACTCGTTGAAGCTCCTGTAGGTGCCGGGCCGCAGGTAGAAGTGGCGCCCCCTGTAGTTGGGCTGCTCGTACAGGAGCCAATGGCCCTCGGACACATCGCACGAGTTGCAGTTGGACACGCGGAAGCGCTCGCTGAGGTTGGGACAGTCGCCGGTCAGCTCCATCATCTGACCGTCCATGTCGAAGTGCTCGTACAGCCTCATCCTGAAGGAGCCGCGGTGCTGCATAGGGGGGAGGTCAAAGGTTACGTCTTTTGGGTTTGATCAATTCTTTTTATTTTAATCATCAGTAGTAAAAATAAATTAAGTTAAAATGTATTGTAATATTTTTTAGTTAACGTTACATATTATGTTAAACTGTTTAGATTTGTATTTATTAAATATTCATTAATATAGCATATAGTGACAATAAAAAAAATACCAGTAAAACATTTGAACACATTTTAAAATTCTCCTTAAATTCTTCTATGAAGTAAAAAAAATACTTTGAATATGTATATACATTTGTACTTTATTATATATTAGAATATTTAAAAAACAAAATAATTCCTGTTTTTTTTTTTATTACATTTTTAAATTAAAGCTTAATATGATGTATTTTGATTAACAGTGACAATAAAAAATAATTTTTGAAAATGAACACCGTTTAATTTTCATTAAACTCTCCTACGGACTAGTTGTTTTTTTTTCCTGAAAATATTTTTAAATTAAAATGTTTTGTTTTAAAAAAAGAATAATATAATAGTAATTTCATTAACAGTGACAATAAAAATGTTTTTACATGTAACACATTTTTTCATTTTCATTAAACTCTTAAGGAATTAAACAAGAGAATTTGATTGTGTATACATTTGTACTGTTTACATATTAGCAATATTTTTAAAGTAAAATGTATAGGTTTTTAAAAATAAAAAAGATGAATTAATATAAAATAGTAATTTTATCAACAGTGACAAAAATATGTTTTGAATTGAACCATTTTTTTCGTTTTCATTAAAAGAATTAAAACAATTTGATTGTGTATACATTTGTACTGTATCATAGATTATATCAGAAATTTAAAAAAATATTTCCTGGAAATTTTAAAACTAAAATGTATCCATTTTTAAATTAAAATATAATCAATGTAGTATTCTAATAGTGAATATAAAAATATTTGTACGAAATGTAACATGTTTTAATTTTCATTAATTTCTCCTGTGTGTGTATGTACACACTTGTATTAGATTATATATTAAAAATACTTACTTTTTTTTCATTAAACAAAATCTTTACAGAAGATAAAATATTATTTGCCCAAGTGGCTGGACAGGCAGGGTTAAAAAAAATTAATTAAAATGTAAACTATTCCCTGCAGAATAAGAAAGGGATGATATATATATATAGTGAAATATCATTATATTCTGGGATGTCAGGCTGCTAAAATGAAAGCTTGTGAAAAAATATAACCATGCTCATTTTTGATTGACACAGTCAGACATGTATGTTACATGTTTTGTCAATATATGTGATCTTATCTCAGGTTACCATGGGGATGAGGCGGCAGGAGCGCACGCAGTCGTTCATGCAGCTGCTGCCCATGTAGTCGGGGTTGTCGCCCCTGCTCATGAAGCACTGGTTACCCAGGTAACCCGGGCGGTCGTAGATCATGAACATGCCGCTCTCCACGCGGATGGAGCGGCAGCGGTCGAACATGGCCTGCAGGTCGGTGCAGTCGCTGGTGCACTCGTAGTGGCAGCCCCGGAAGTCCCTGTCCTCGTAGAAGATGATCTGGAGGTACAAAACAAAGTCATTATTCGTGGATCACGGGGGGTGGGGGGGGGGGGGGGGTAAAGTGGATGTTGCATGCTGACCTTGCCCATGTTTGCAGCCTCAGTGTGTTTTTTTGGCAAACAGACAAGTGTCACGCTTTTATACACACACGCGCACACACCTTGTTGTTGTCAGCACAGATCCTGCAGGAGTCTTCTTCGTCCTCTGGGCAACATTGTGCAGCTTCTAGAAAGAACTGCCGCGTCCCTTTTGTTTGCTTGAATGGAATCCTTTCTATGGCGACGTTTTAAATGGAGCTCTGGAATCAGGAAAAAGACGCAGTCAGCAACATTTCACTCACCGTTGTTACCTACAGAGTTGATGGAAGTTCTTACATTTGGTCAGTTCTTTACCTCAACCTCGGGGCTCCCTCCAATATTAACCCTCAATTAGTAATCCTACTCTTGATTTTAATCGTATTAAATATTTAGAATTAACCTACTTAGCGTTTGCAACCTGGTGAAAGCATGTGTTAATCACAAATATTATTTATTTAACACAAACTTTAGGCTTAGGTCAGGCCAGTTAGAAAAATAAGTACTAACTAGGGTTGTCCCGATACCAATATTTTGGTACCAGTACCAAAATGTATTTCGATACTTTTCTGAATAAAGGGTACCACAAACAAAGTGCATTATTGGCTTTATTTTAATAAAACATTTTAGGGTACATTAAATATGTTTCTTATTGCAATTTAGTCCTTGAATAAAATAGTGAACTTACAAGACAACTTGTCTTTTAGTAGTAAGTAAGCAAACAAAGGCTCCTAATTAGTCTGCTGACGTATGCAGTAACATATCAGACACATGAACAATAACAAGATCTGCTAGCGCAGTTACAGCTCATTTTTATTATCTATTACCTATTCTGTGTTGTGTTTTATGTTGCACGATTGTATCAAAAAAAATTCCTAGTTTGTGAACCCGTTCTCAAACAATGGCAATAAAACTGTTCTGATTCTATTATTTTGTCAAAATTATAAAGGACAAACTGTAAAATCTATTAATCTACTTGTTCATTTACTGTTAATATCTGGTTATTTTCTGTTTCAACATGTTCTATCTACACTTCTGTTAAAATGTAATTTTTCTTTTGTTTGATACTTTAAATTAGTTTTGGGCGATACCACAAATTTAGGTATCTTTCCGATACCAAGTAGTTACAGGATCATACATTGGTCATAATTTAAGTCCTCTTGTGTCCAGGGACATATTTCCTGAGTTTATAAACATAATGTGAATTTTAAAAAAAGATTGATGTAATCATAGCAGTATCAACTAGATATGCTATTGTACTTAGTATTATTACAGTGGATGTCAGGTATACACTACCGTTCAAAAGTTTGGGGTCACCCAAACAATTTTGTGGAATAGCCTTCATTTCTAAGAACAAGAATAGACTGTCGAGTTTCAGATGGAAGTTCTCTTTTTCTGGCCATTTTGAGCGTTTAATTGACCCCACAAATGTGATGCTCCAGAAACTCAATCTGCTCAAAGGAAGGTCAGTTTTGTAGCTTCTGTAACGAGCTAAATTGTTTTCAGATGTGTGAACATGATTGCACAAGGGTTTTCTAATCATCAATTAGCCTTCTGAGCCAATGAGCAAACACATTGTACCATTAGAACACTGGAGTGATAGTTGCTGGAAATGGGCCTCTATACACCTATGTAGATATTGCACCAAAAACCAGACATTTGCAGCTAGAATAGTCATTTACCACATTAGCAATGTATAGAGTGTATTTCTTTAAAGTTAAGACTAGTTTAAAGTTATCTTCATTGAAAAGTACAGTGCTTTTCCTTCAAAAATAAGGACATTTCAACGTGACCCCAAACTTTTGAACGGTAGTGTAGTTCCACCCATGGCCATAATTGCCAACCCTCCCGATTTTCCCAGTAGACTCCCGAATTTCAGTGCCCCTCCCGAAAATCTCCCGGGGCAACCATTCTCCCGAATTTCACCCGGACAATAATATTGGGGGCGTGCCTTAAAGGCACTGCCTTTAGCGTCGTCTCTCACCTGAAAAGGAGACTATTATATATGTCTCCGTTATCCATGGGTTTATCTATAACCCATAAAGTAGGCAGGCACGGAGCTATTTCTCAGCGGAGTATAAGTCGCACCGGCCGAAAATGCATAATAAAGAAGGAAAAAAACATATATAAGCCGCACTGGAGTATAAGTCGCTCCGGAGTATAAGTCGCACCGGCCGAAAATGCACAATAAAGAAGGAAAAAAAACATATATAAGTCGCACTGGAGTATAAGTCGCTCCGGAGTATAAGTCGCACCGGCCAAAAATGCATAATAAAGAAGGAAAAAAAACATATATAAGTCGCACTGGAGTATAAGTCGCTCCGGAGTATAAGTCGCACCGGCCGAAAATGCATAATAAAGAAGGAAAAAAACATATATAAGCCGCACTGGAGTATAAGTCGCTCCGGAGTATAAGTCGCACCGGCCAAAAATGCATAATAAAGAAGGAAAAAAAACATATATAAGTCGCACTGGAGTATAAGTCGCTCCGGAGTATAAGTCGCACCGGCCGAAAATGCATAATAAAGAAGGAAAAAAACATATATAAGCCGCACTGGAGTATAAGTCGCACCGGAGTATAAGTCGCTTTGGAGTATAAGTCGCACCGGCCGAAAATGCATAATAAAGAAGGAAAAAAACATACAAGTCGCACTGGAGTATAAGTCGCTCCGGAGTATAAGCCGCACCGGCTGAAAATGCATAATAAAGAAGGAAAAAAAACATATATAAGTCGCACTAGAGTATAAGTCGCACCGGCCGAAAATGCATAATAAAGAAGGAAAAAAACATATATAAGCCGCACTGGAGTATAAGTCGCACCGGAGTATAAGTCGCACCGGCCGAAAATGCATAATAAAGAAGGAAAAAAACATATATAAGCCGCACTGGAGTATAAGTCGCACCGGAGTATAAGTCGCTTTGGAGTATAAGTCGCACCGGCCGAACATGCATAATAAAGAAGGAAAAAAACATATATAAGTCGCACTGGAGCATAAGTCGCACTGGAGCATAAGTCGCACTGGAGTATAAGTCGCACTGGCCGAAAATGCATAATAAAGAAGGAAAAAAACATATATATGCCGCACCGGAGTATAAGTCGCACCGGAGTATAAGTCGCTTTGGAGTATAAGTCGCACCGGCCGAAAATGCATAATAAAGAAGGAAAAAAACATATATAAGTCGCACTGGAGTATAAGTCGCTCCGGAGTATAAGCCGCACCGGCTGAAAATGCATAATAAAGAAGGAAAAAAAACATATATAAGTCGCACTAGAGTATAAGTCGCTCCGGAGTATAAGTCGCTTTGGAGTATAAGTCGCACCGGAGTATAAGTCGCTTTGGAGTATAAGTCGCACCGGCCGAAAATGCATAATAAAGAAGGAAAAAAACATATATAAGTCGCACGTGTTTATTCCAGCCGGCACGTTAATACACTGACACACAACATCCGGATTCCCATCATGCATTGCTTCAAAACTACGGCAAGTAGTAATGTCCAAAAACATAACAGAGACGAAGCAGAGACATGGCGACGACTAGTAAGAAGAAGAAGTACGCTTGCAAGTTCCAAAATGATTGGGAAAAATAATTTCAGTTCATCCAGGACAGCTCGAAGGGGAAGGGGTATGCTGCTTGCACATTTTGTAGATCAGACTTCTCCATTGAACACGGTGGCCGAACGGATATACTCATTCAAGAATGGATTATATGTATATATAAAATACTTGAAAATATATACACCCTCCGCTACCCCCCCCCCCCCCCACCTCAACACCCTCTCTCTCCGATGAGCTATTCCTCATCCGACTGATTATACTTGTAAGAAACTTACTTTGTCGCCATGGAGGCGAGGATTAGTGATTTAGAAGTAGCTAAAACACTGCAGACTGCGGTAGGACGTTCGCCGCTAGCTAGATAGTCATGTCTTAAAGCACCTCTTCCCGAGGGCGTTTCAGTGTTATAACTTCACCTTTATCGTTAGTTTTTAGGCCAAAATGCGTCCGTTCTCCCTTTTCTGTCTACACCAGTGGTTCTTAACCTGGGTTCGATGGAACCCTAGGGGTTCGGTGACTCGGGCTCAGGGGTTCGGCGGAGGTCAAAACACAACCGACTCGTGTAAATAAAAACTTCTCCCTATCTGCGTATTACGGATACGGCAACAGCTGACTGGTTTGTAGGTGTGTAATTTGTTGTGAGTTTATGCACTGTGTTGGTTTTGTTCTTTGAACAATGTGATGTTCATGCACGCTTCATTTTATGCACCAGTAAAAAAAACATGGTAACACTTTAGTATGGGGAACATATTCACCATTAATTATTTGCTTATTAACATGCAAATTAGTAACATATTGGCTCTTAACTAGTCATTATTAAGTACTTATTAATGCCTTATTCGGCATGGCCTTATTATAACCCTAACCCTAACCAAATAACTCTAAATTAAGTCTTTGTTACTTAGAATATGTTCCCCATACTAAAGTGTTACCAAAAACATAACTTTGTCTTGAATTTGAAAAAAACATTTTAATTTTCACTAAAGAAGGGTTCGGTGAATGCGCATATGAAACTGGTGGGGTTCGGTACCTCCAACAAGGTTAAGAACCACTGGTCTACACACTGTGTCTGCTTGTAAATTCTCCGTGTGTGCGTGTGCTGCAGAACATGCTCCTCTGCTCGTAAAACCAGCAATGTCACAACACGCCGTCATGCCCGGGAACCGGTACTTTTCAGAGTATAGTACCGCGATACTATACCGGTATACCGTACAACTCCACTACAGAGTTGATGGAAGTTCTTACATTTGGTCTGTTCTTAACCTCAACCTCGGGGCCCACTCCAAAATTAACCGTGAATTAACAAACCTTAGGCTTAGGTCAGGCCAGTTAGAAAGATAAGTACTAACCAAATATACTGCGTAAGAAGGGACTCACAAATAACTGACGAAAAATGAATTATGTTGTGCTAAAATAAACTCATGTCTTAACTGTCAAAAAAATTAAAGTGTAAATGAAAATATAGCTCCGCCACTTTAGTCGTCATTTTTGTGCTTAAACTTCTCTGACTTAAGCTCCAAACTAGTGTTTGATTTTATCATTAGTGCCACAAGTGGTGGAAAAGTTTATTATAATTTAACAAACCACAGCTAAGAAACTTATTTTGGCTGCCTTTTATGGTTAAAAAAAACACTGAACACCTGTGAATAGAAAACCATATCAGGTAGGTAAGTCTTGTCATTGCACAAGTACAACAAAACTTTGTTTTCAGCACAAACCCATTCAAGATTAGACAAACAGTGTTCAGGGTTACAAAACAGGAACGCTGATGGGTCGCCACAAGGCGCCCCATAAAAGATGGGAAAAAGGTCAACGCTGGGGTAAGATGAGTTAAACAAAAATACCATCTAGACTGGGCTCCTAAGGGGGCCCAGTCTGGAGTGGGTAAAAAAAACCCATAGCAAAGCACATGTACATATTACAACATACATCTCGAGACTTGCAACAGAGGGGAGGGAGTGGGAGCTACGGTGGCTGGCTGCAGCTCTTTAGGCGTTGCCCAGCCATCCAGCACCACTAAGAGATTCTTGAAGCTCATAGAGAGAATGCCAAGAGTGTGCAAAGCAGTAATCAGAGCAAAGGGTGGCTATTTTGAAGAAACTAGAATATAAAACATGCTTTCAGTTATTTCACCTTTTTTTATTAAGTACATAACCCCACGTGTTCATTCATCATGTTGATGCCTTCAGTGACAATCTACAATGTAAATAGTCATGAAAATAAAGAAAACACATTGAATTAGGTGTGTCCACAGTCGTGGTCAAAAGTTTACATACACTTGTAAAGAACATAATGTCATGGCTGTCTTGAGTTTCCAATAATTTCTACAACTCAGATTTTTTTGTGATAGAGTGATTGGAGCACATACTTGTTGGTAAAAAAAAAACATCCAGTGTTTCCCCAGAACATGTGTTAGTTAAGGTGGTGGGAGGGGGGCGTCATAATTTTTTTTAGCAATGACCGTTTAAAAAAAACAAACACCAAAAATTATTGGGGATTTATCCACTCATAAAATTGTTAAAATAAGTCATACATTTGTATTTATTTTTTACTTTCAATACTTAAATCTCTCGATCAGGTGTGTACAAACTACAGCCTGTCAGCCTCTTCAAATTGGCCAGCGAGACATCATGACTTCATCAAAGCATGATGGAGAGCTTTCAAACTCATCTTAAACACCAGGCAATTTCTTAATGCTACATATTTGCTGCTACCAAGTGGACAATGTGAGTCAATCAGATCAATGACCCTTGATTGCACTTTGATGTTTACTTATAGGACACAATCCAAACAACCTTCCCTAGTCATGGAGCAAAAAAAAAAAAAATGCAACATAAAGGTCAACACACACGGTCACACATAATACAACCTGATCTCTGAACTTGCTGGATATTATGAAACACTTCCAAACACCATTTTAAAATTCAAAAGTACCATATTTTTCTGACTATAAGTCGCAGTTTTTTCATAGTTTGGCCGAGGGTGCGACTTGTGTGTGAAATTATTAACACATTACCATAAAATATCAAATAATATTATTTAGCTCATTCACGTAAGAGACTAGACGTATAAGATTTCATGGGATTTAGCGATTAGGAGTGACAGATTGTTTGGTAAACGTATAGCATGTTCTATATGTTATAGTTATTTGAATGACTCTTACCATAATATGTTACGTTAACATACCAGGCACGTTCTCAGTTGGTTATTTATGCCTCATATAACGTACACTTATTCAGCCTGTTGTTCACTATTCTTTATTTATTTTAAATTGCCTTTCAAATGTCTATTCTTGGTGTTGGCTTTTATCAAATACATTTCCCCCAAAAAATGCGACTTATACTCCAGTGCGACTTATGTTTTTTTCCTTCTTTATTATGCATTTTCGGCAGGTGCGACTTATACTCCGAAAAATACGGTACATCCATCCATAAGAGTGCATGATGGGATAAATGGAAAACACTCTCTGCACACTTATTTATCCTTGTTTGGCGCATTTTAGCTGCTTGATATTTCTGACTGATTACACAACTAAGGAGGTCACGGAAGTCAACAAGGCAGGAGTCGAACTTTCACATACTCCTAATATCCAATTATTTTAATTATATATATCCATTAGATTAATTATATAGCCATCATATTAATATAATATGTGCATGTATTTGGCCCCTGGCCCCACTTTTTTTTTTTCATGCCCATTTTTGACAAAGAAAAATTTTAAAACATTTTGAAGTGGAATATTTGATGTGAAGTAATTGGATTAGATCTTCGAATAGGTCAATAATTTATAACATTGCTTTTGATTCATTATTATTTTTGATCAAATGAAAGCTTTAAAGGACATTACATTTGACATCTTTGCACTTTTATTCCACTTTTTAATGTTTATTTTTATAGTCCCATCTATCCATTTTCTACCGCTTATTACCTTCGGGGTCGCTGGAGCCTATCTCAGCTACAATCGGGCGGAAGGCGGTATTTTTAGAATTATGTATTTGCAAGAAACAGGCCTTTGAAGTTGTATCTTTTGTAAAAAGTATTATGTAATGTAAGTAATGTATCCTGATCAGTCTACTGATGACAAGCTGGTGTCAGTGGTGGGCCCCCCTTCAGCTGTCAGTGGTGAGCCCCCCCCCCTCAGCTATCAGTGGTGGGCCCCCCCTCAGCTGTCCTCATGACCGTCACTGCTGGCCTGGGGTCACAAGGGAGGGTTGGGTAAGAGAGAAGCGGGGTGGCAGCAGAGATATAAACACATTCTCCCCTCTTGTCAAGGAGGTCAAAACTGAGCATTCATTTGGGGGGCAAAAACGCTGCTACTCACGCTGAGGAAGGTGAGGGAGGAAGAGGAGAGGAAGGACGAGGACGACGGCGCTTGACGTGGTCTGCAGGGGGCGCCGGACTTTGTCCTCTCAAACAGCCGTCGTTTCAACGTTTCATCTACACAAGGCAAGACCAACGGTCACAAACTGAACCGTACGAGCGTTTGCTTGGATAAAAAAACACAACACATTCGCACAAAACCGTGGCAAGGAGCAATTTGCTTAGCCAGCATTAGTAGTAGGGTGTCCCGGGCCAATTTTGATATCGGTGCGATATTGGCAAAATGAATAAGAACCCGATTATATCGGTTAAACTCTCGGATACAAACAGTCCGACTTGTGCCAAGATGGACAGCCAGTTAACATTTAAACGTCCCCCAATAAACACACAATTGTTTCTCCTTTCTTCTATTTTAGTCAAGTGGTAGGTTATACTATACGGTAGGCTAGCAGCTACACAACAGCTAAGCATAAGTGTGCTTGATTGAACAATGTTGCAGTGTAAAACCGCACATTTGCTAATATAAACAAGTATCAAGTAATTATGGTTGCGCATTTTACACAAAAAGGCAGAAGCGTATCGGAAAGTACCCGGTAACAAACGTGTCCGCATCATCCATCTTACAGCATCATGATTTTAACTCGAATTATTGTGGCCACCAAGTGTCGCCAACAAAAAAAAAAATTACCAATCTACTTCAATTTAAAGACAGTATAAATCCATTGCAGTCGGTTAATAAAAAGTAGGTTACCATATTTTTCGGAGTATAAGTCGCTCCGGAGTATAAGTCGCTCCGGAGTATAAGTCGCACCGGCCGAAAATGCATAATAAAGGAAAAAAACGTATATAAGTATAAGTCGCATTTTTGGGGGAAATGTATTTGATAAAAGCCAACACCAAGAATAGACATTTGAAAGGCAATTTAAAATAAATAAAGAATAGTGAACAACAGGCTGAATAAGTGTACGTTATATGAGGCATAAACAACCAACTGAGAACGTGCCTGGTATGTTAACGTAACATATTATGGTAAGAGTCATTCAAATAACTATAACATATAGAACATGCTATACGTTTACCAAACAATCTGTCACTCCTAATCGCTAAATCCCATGAAATCTTATACGTCTAGTCTCTTACGTGAATGAGCTAAATAATATTTGATATTTTACGGTAATGTGTTAATCATTTCACACATAAGTCGCTCCTGAGTATAAGTCGCACCCTCGGCCAAACTATGAAAAAAAACTGCGACTTATAGTCCGAAAAATACGGTAATGTTTTTCAAACCCGCCTTTGTTCCATTTGACTCATTTGATTGATCGATCAAACCTTCTCTAAAATTCCACACTACAACATAATAAACGTATGTATGACTCCTGCTGACACGGTATCGTATCAATGTAGGTATCGGCCAAAACCCAGAGCTCCAATATCAGTGAAAAAAGATGTATTGCACACTCCTAATTAGTAGCACTGATGAGTTTTAAAGTGCATGCAGACCTAGAAGACATTGACGCTCTGTGCCAGGACTCAACTGTGTTTCCTGGAGTGTTGCACGGCCTTGTAGGAACTCAGCATGGCCAGTGGGTGGCAGGAGAGCGTGAAGGGACACACGATTGAGGCCTGCATGAAGTAGAAAAAACACATTTAAACACCTTTTTTTCAAAAATAAAAACACTGGCATAATTATGTTAAGGGCTCGGCGATGAAATGATAAATATATATCCAATGGAAAATAACCAATTAAAAATTAGTTGGATCTTTTTTTTTTTTTTCTTTGTCGGAAGAAAACAGAAGTTGAAAAAGCAAGGTTGGTTGCATGGACAAAGGCACTCGCTCTCTGGTAACCGAGCAACGCAGGAAATGATCACTGATCAGCAGTGTTGGGTTAGTTACTGAAAACCAGTAACTAGTTAGTTACAAGTTACTTTATTTTACTCAGTTACTAACTCAGTTACTTACACCAAAAAGTAATGTGTTACTGTGAAAAGTAACTTTAGTTAGTCTTTTTTTTTTTAAGCTTCCAATTAATGCCCTTTTAGCCTTCATTTCAGTATTGTTATTGCAATGGAGAATAGTACAATCTGTTGATCAATTTAACAGGCATTTGCATCACTGAACTCTGCTAAGCAATGTGGTCTGCATACAACACACAGCAACAAAGATATGTTTCAAAGGGGCCAATTTATTTAAGGCCAGAACAAATTGACAATACTATTTTAAATAGCTGCAACATAACATACATAAGTAACAAACAGCATAATAACAACATAGCTGTAAACCTGGCTTCACCCAAGGAAGGCACACATGACAAACACACAAAGCCTAACCAGGCGTTTTTCTCTCCCAAGGAATTCTGAAATAAAATCATGTCTTCAGGAGATCAACGCTGTACTGAAGCCCAGAACACTCTACACATTTCCCCAGTTTTAGTTTAGAGATAAGGAAAGATGGGCCTGGCCCACTAGCATCCCTCTTAATGCTTGTGAACTTTATAGTCTATAAATTTAGAGTGATGTGATATTCAAACACTCTTGAAGTCTAGAATGAAAGAGCAACAGCATATAAGAGAATTCACAGGAAACCAGAGTGTGTGTACCTTCAGTGCTGAATGATGAGCAGAGACAGAGTTTTGATGTAGTCCAACCCCTCAAACGTTTTCTTAAGCTCGCTTTCCATTTTTATGTACTCACTGTCCATGTACTTGGAAAAGGTTTTCCGTGCCATTTGCCGTTTGACGCCCGGTATCATGCTAATTAGCTGCCTGAAAGCGGGTGACTCCACTGTAGAAATAGCATGCATGTCTTCTAGCACATACGCCGCAATGGCTCTATCAATTTTTTTCCTGGCTAGCAGTCCCTCCGTTAAAAAATCCAGCCGCTGTTGCTTGGGTGGTGGTGGAGGTGAAGGTGAAGTGGCATTGGAGTCTGTGAAGTCTCTCTTTACTAGCTTTGTTGAAGCATGTTGCTTTTGTAGCTGTTTCAGCAGATTTGAATTGCTGTTTTGGGCAGTAGATAAGATCTTTGATCCAAGACAACTTACATTTAACTAAAACGTTATTTTCCTTGTGCTCGACAAAAGAAAAGTAGTGAGAATATCTCCATGTTAAGAAAGTCGATTTCGGCTCCGCCATGATGTCTTGTTGTTAGTAAACGATATCAAGTAGTAAATATAGTAAATGATAGATCATACATATAATCAATAATTGATATCGACTGTTATAAAACACTCATATTGTGATAACATTTCCAGCCTTATCACCCAGCCCTGTTGAGGTTTAATGGAATTTCAAAGGGTTAAAAAAAACCATGACATTTTCGCTATTTTTTTTTACGTCTAAAGAGATATGACCAAAAAGGTAGAAAAAATATAAATCATTATTTTTATACACTTTTTTTGTCCTCTCGCTACTCTACTGGGCTATAATGATTTCCTAGTGTATCGTTGTATGAAAGAATTGATACAAAAATATTCAAATTGAACATGAAATAAATCCTATTGGGGGAAAGAAAAAGATTCCATTCGGCGTAACAAAACCAAAATTATGGCCAAAAAGACAGCAAAAATGTTCCTGGAAGTACAAAGAAGTGCCCAATAAAGTCTTAGGGTTCACTGCCTGAGGACTTTTCCGTCCTGGAGCTACTCCATCGTTATTAAAAGATTGCATGTCAGAAAATCAAAGCAGGCGGTTTGATATACGTAATGTTATAAAAGGCTACTGAAGTAGGACAGTCATTGTCAGAGTACGTCAAGGATGGCTCCTATTTGTAGTTTTACCCTTAATTGTGTCATCACTCTGATATACCTTGGAGTGCACGTCAGGGTACGAGGCAGCTGGTTTGCACTTGTACAAAGCCAAGATCTCCTCCACTGGCAGGCTGCTCTGAGAAGGCAACATGAGGCTCAATTTATTAGCTTGGTGCGGGAAAACTTTCCCATTTACATTCTTCAACCCCATCAAAAACGTAACCCTCCCTTTTTGTTTCGGATGCAATACCTTCTGCACGCATACAGTACAGGCCAAAAGTTTGGACACACCTTCTCATTCAATGCGTTTTCTTTATTTGCTTGACAATTTACATTGTAGATTGTCACTGAAGGCATCAAAACTATGAATGAACATGTGTGGAGTTATGTACTTAACAAAAAAGGTGAAATAACTGATAACATGTTTTATAGTCTAGTTTCTTCAAAATAGCCACCCTTTGCTCTGATTACTGCTTTGCATTCTCTCAATGAGCTTCAAGAGGTAGTCACCTGTAAGGGTTTTCACTTCACAGGTGTGCTTGAAGCTCATTGAGAGAATGCCAAGAGTGTGCGAAAAAGTAATCAGAGCAAAGGGTGGCTATTTTGAAGAAACTAGAATATAAAACATGATATCGGGTATTACACCTTTTTTTGTTAAGTACATAACTTTTGGCCTGTACTGTGTTTCAAGTAGAGCCGCTTACCATGACGATGCCCGCAAAGGATGATAAGATCATGGCCTCCCGCTGCAAGCGATTGCGATACATGGCGGTGCTTGCTGGCATGCGGCCCCGCCCGCTGTGGCCCCGGGGGAAACCATAAATACACGCGTTAATAACTCAAGGTGTAAGACGCTCGGGGAAATGAAGTCGCCATTAAAAGGTCAATTTGCGTACGTGAGGTCTCCATCATGTGATTTACTCCCCCGGTCCTTCGCCGTCCGAAAAGCAGCAACGCTGATGGCGAGGTCATAGTGGGCCTGAAACACACACAAACGCCGCACACACACTGAAGCTTTAGTAAGAGTAGGCAGGTTTATGCCAAAAATATTTAATATTTGAGAAAGGATTTATCATTGAAGGTTGGACAATATATAGCAATCATTGTGGAGTTATTTCTTGAAGATTGGTTTTGTTTACCGTATTTTTCAGACTAAGTCACAGTTTTTTTCATAGTTTGGATGGGGGTGCGACTTATACTCAGGAGCGACTTATGTGTGAAATGATTAACACATTAGCGTAAAATATCAAATAATATTATTTAGCTCATTCACGTAAGAGACTAGACGTATAAGATTTCATGGGATTTAGCGATTAGGAGTAGGGTTGGGTATCGAGTATCGAGTATCGATTGGAACCGGGACTAACTTTCCGATTCTCCCGGAATCGTTCAAAAGTTTAAATTTCGATTCCTATTTTCGATACCAGTCCGCCGACCGGAAAAAAATATGTCCGCCGAACCGGAAGAAGAAGCCGCTGAACACCAACAAAGAAGCGCCCACCGCCGGAAGTGTTAGCATAGCCGAGCGAGTCAGTCAAGCTCAAGCATGGATAGCGGGCGTCGGCGGTCGAAAGTGTGGCTTTACTTTACAAAAAAAAAATGAAATAACCGCAAAATAACAGAGCTCCATGTCCATCAAGAAACGAGTGGAGAGAGAGCTGCAGATGTACCAGGACGTTCCACCGATACTTATGTCTAACGACCCTGCTGCATGGTGGTGGAACCAACAAAAGACTTATCCTTTGCTGTCATATCTCGCTTTCTCCTATTTATGCATTCAAGCTTCTTCCACACCCAGCGAACGTGTATTTTCCACAGCAGGAGACACTATCTGTCCAGAACGCTCACGCATCCTGCCTGAGAAGGCGGATATGGTCATTTTCCTAAACAAGAACTGTCTCTGATTTTATACTGTACCTGCTGCTAATCTGGACTGGGTTTTGCAGGTTGTTTCTTATTGTTTATTTGCTTTTCTGCACCAGGTTAGCCCATCAGTGGGAGCACGGTAACATTTTTAAGTACCTGCAGCATCATACACTTGTGTGTGTAAATGTGTTTTCATGAGGTTTCCTGCAGCATCATACACTTGTGTGTGTAAATGTGTTTTCATGAGGTTTCCTGCAGCATCATACACTTGTGTGTGTAAATGTGTTTTCATGAGGTTTCCTGCAGCATCATACACTTGTGTGTGTAAAGGTGTTTTCATGAGGTTTCCTGCAGCATCATACACTTGTGTGTGTAAAGGTGTTTTCATGAGGTTTCCTGCAGCATCATACACTTATGTGTAAATGTGTTTTCATGAGGTTTTCAAAAATAAAGCTCTCTTGAGGAAAGTGTACCCCTGGGAAAATGTATTCATAATTTATAATATTTATATTCAAGTTCATAGATTTGATATTCATATTCTAGTTGAAAACAGCCCTGTGAGGAATTTATAGTAAAGTTCATAAAAAGTTAATAGAATTAAAATTTGATGGAGAATGTCAGACTATTTCATTCAGAAAGACTGTAGGTTAGCTAGCTCATTTAAAATATCCTAAACTTTTTTTTGACCCTGCCTCTTAAAAGAATCGGAATCGAGAATCGTCAGGAATCGGAATCGAAACAAAGAATCTGAATCGGAATCATTCGAATTCAAACGATACCCAACCCTAATTAGGAGTGACAGATTGTTTGGTAAACGTATAGCATGTTCTATATGTTATAGTTATTTGAATGACTCTTACCATAATATGTTACGTTAACATACCAGGCACGTTCTCAGTTGGTTATTTATGCCTCATATAATGGATGGATGGATGGATAACGTACACTTATTCAGCCTGTTGTTCACTATTCTTTATTTATTTTAAATTGCCTTTCAAATGTCTATTCTTGGTGTTGGCTTTTATCAAATACATTTCCCAAAAAAATGCGACTTATACTCCAGTGCGACTTATGTTTTTTTCCTTCTTTATTATGCATTTTCGGCCGGTGCGACTTATACTCCGGAGCGACTTATAGTCCGAAAAATACGGTAAATGTAATTTCATAAATGTTGTCACAAGCAATTGGTGAAAAGGTTTGAAATATGTACAGTATCGTGGCAGATTTCTTTAGCTGTTTTTAGGGTGTTCCGATAAGGGATATATGCTGCGATACCGATCATCCATGAGGAAGATCAGCCGATACTAAAACCGATCACATGTGTTGACTGTACATTTTTCAATGTATTTTAGGGCTGCAACAACTAATCGATTAAATCGATTAAAATCGATTATAAAAATAGTTGGCGATTAACTTAGTCATCGATTCGTTGGATCTATGCTATGCGCAGAGGCAATTGTTGTTGTTTTTTAATAAACCTTTATTTATAAACTGCAACATGTACAAACAGCTAAGAAACAATAATCAAAATAAGTATGGTGCCAGTATGCTGTTTTTTTTCAATAAAATACTGGAAAGGATAGAAATGTAGTTTCTCTTTTATCCGATTATTAATCGAAGTAATAATCGACAGATTAATCGATGATCAAATTAATCGTTAGTTGCAGCCCTAATGTATTTATAGATGGGTGTTATTAACTGTTTAACAATATCAGCACAATATATAACAAGTTTGTCATTCTTTCTTTGATCAAAACAAAGTCAATAGTACACAATAACTAAACACGATCAAAAACTAAATGAGTCTTTTAAATAATTTTTGCTTTTAGTCCTCTTGCATCCAGTGAATTATTCTCTGAATGTGTAACAGAAAAGAAAAGCTTTGGACAAAATTAAAAACTATTATCTGATATAACCGTTGCTGTCGACACCACCAATTTATGGGTGAAGTCGCCCTCCTTACGTGTGGTGTACTGACTGACATTTCTAGCGCACAAACAGCTAGTTTAGTGGTTAGCTTAGCAATTAGCATGCCTGATTCTGCTTGCTCTCTGTGTGTGACATGTTTAGCCTCGTCCTCCAGTGATAATGCTACTTAAGATACTAAGAAATGCAGTTTATTTGCCGTAATAGAGGTGAATATGTTTTACTTACGGGGGCGACTCCACATCATTAGCAGCTAGCTTGTCAGCCGGGGAGACTAAAATAAATACAATATTAGCCAGAAGGGATGGGCGTTTGTGATCGGCATTGAAAGCTATTAATCGTACTTTTTCAAGAAGTCGGCCGGTACTGATCGGTGGCTGATCGATCGGCACATCCGTAGTTTTTTTTTAATAGAAATTTTCCCCAAAAAAAGTTGTTAATATGGTGTGTATAAAATGTATTTATTGTATTTTAGAATACGACGAACATGGTAAAATGTGTTGTAAAAATATACAAGGTTTAAACAATATCAACATATATCGAAATAGACATTTAACCAATATCAATAAAAATGCGTTCGATAAAATGTTTGATCTTTTTTTTTTCTTCTTCGTCAGAAAAACCGGATGCTGCGAGGCAAGGTTGGTTGCATGAACAAAGGCACTCCCTCCGGTAACCGAGCAACACAGGAAGTGATCACTGATCAGTGGGACTGACAATCAGGTAACAGTAGCAACTATCATGTTTGGTTGCACCATCTTGTCTGGCGGTTGATTCTTAGCATAGAGTGAGAAGAGAAAGTAGAAGTTGTGGATAAAACAGGAAAAGTCCCCTTGACAGTTTTAAATTTTTTTTAAAAAAGGGACTGTAGTCAGACCAATGTGGTCTGTAAATGATGCAAGGCACTTGACACCACCAAGACTGGTAATACCACACCACTATAGCCGCGCTCACCCTTTAGAGCACAGCTGTAACTTCCTGGCACTAAACCTGCAGAAAATAGTTCTTCTCAGGTTTCTCTATGTTTACATTTTCACACTTTTTTTGTTACACTTTATTAAACATTTCGTACATATTCTTTATTTTTGCACCTTCCTTTTAAGTCCGTATTTAGCGTTCAATGTGATTTTACAATTTTGTTTACATTGAGTTTTTTCATGCTTTCCTTTCTGCCTTGATAGCTGAGGGATTATAATCAGAGGAAGGTTACATCTGAAATAAACATTTTTACATTTAATATATATTTTTCCTGCTCCTTATTTTCCATTAGGTCATAAAAAATATCAACAATTATCGGTATCGACCGATATAAAGCACCTGTTTCTAGCCATACCTAAAAATATATCCACAAGCCGACAATCAATTTTTGTTTTGCTATGAAGGTAGAGATGTATTAAGTATTAATGATAAAAGCATTATAATAAATCAGCGTTATAGAAGCTATAATAGGAGTCAATGGGACAAAATTGTAGCCTACTATAGGCTACTGTCATGTACATGCAAATATCCTATTATATACAGAAAAACTATTTACCAGGTCATCCAGCATTGTGGAGGATCCTTTCCCAGTGGGGTCAAAGGAATTCTCTCTCAGCTTCTGTCCGATGTATTCCTCCCTGGAAGAACCAACGTTAACATCCACCAAGTCCATTTGAAGAGTTGTGTACTTACAGGAGGATCTCAACGTCTCTTCTTAGCAACTTTGTCTCCATAATGGCACAGATTCTTCTCAGGCGCTGCAGATAAGGACGGTTAAAGTCGTAGCAACTTAAAAGATGCAGAACTGGTACTAAAAAAAACAACCAAAAAAGCTTGTTGGGCTAATGTTTAATTAAAAGACAAAGAGTTGTGTAGAATGCAAACTAATAGGAGCGTATGTACACATCAAATACAGGAAGTGTACAGAAGGTACAGAGTGTGTGTCCAGTAGGACTGTACTGAATGTGATGACTTTACATAACGGACACGAAAGGCGGCGTCTCGGGTGAACAAAATGAATCATTTATCATTCTGCTGGTTACATTTACCAACAAACAAGAGTCCGAGCTAAACAGTCAGCAAAAACATGTTTGATTAAAACCAACATTTAATTATAAAGAAGGTCTCAATAGTTACAAAAAGAAAAATCAGTCTTTGGACTGCGTCTTCCGCTTCTTCTTCTTAGTGCCATCTTTATGAACAGGGGAGTTTAGGAACATGGTGTCTGTGAATTTGTCTCCACGCCTTATTTTTCTGCAGAAAGAAAAAGAAAAGAGAATGTCCATCTTTTTTCACAACTGAGCAGGCGATGAGGCGAGAGACGCTCACTTGTTGAGGGGCGGCTCCTTGTAACTGACCACGGCCCCCCTGCACCTCCTGCCTTGGCTTCCCTGATCTGGCGTGGAAATGGTATTGGTCAGTGATGATAAGACCCCTTCAGCTGCAACACACAAAATTGATTTCCTCACTCGCCTCATCGCATGGTTACCACATGAACTATATGCAAGAATCGCTACACAACCAATTTTATACACACACACTATAAAAATATAAGTATATACACATACATATATACATAATGTATATACACAAATATACATACATACATGCATATACACATACAGTCGTGATCAAAAGTTTACATACACTTGTAAAGAACATAATGTCATGGCTGTCCTGAGTTTCCAATAATTTCTACAACTCTTTTTTTTTTTTTTGTGATAGAGTGATTGGAGCACATACTTGTTGGTCACCAAAAACATTCATGAAGTTTGGTTCTTTTATGAATTTATTATGGGTCTACTGAAAATGTGACCAAATCTGCTGGGTCAAAAGTATACATACAGCAATGTTAATATTTGGTTACATGTCCCTTGGGAAGTTTCACTGCAATAAGACGCTTTTGGTAGCCACCCACAAGCTTCTGCTTGAATTTTTGACCACTACTCTTGTCAAAATTGGTGCAGTTCAGCTAAATTTGTTAGTTTTCTGACAAGAATGTTTCAAAAATGACAACTTAGTAAGAACACCTCCACAATGCAAGCACTATATATATATATATATATATATATATATATATATATATATATATATATATATATATATAGATATATATAGATATATATATATATATATATATATATATATATATATATATATATATCTATATATATATATATATATATATATATATATATATATATATATATATATATATAAAGGGCTGCAACAACTAATCGATTAAAATCTATTAGAAAAATAGTTGGCGATTAATTCAGTCATCGATTCGTTGGATCTATGCTATGCGCAGAGGCGCATAGCATAGATAGTTTTTTGTTTAAAAAAAATATATAATTATTTTTTATAAACCTTTCTTTATAAACTGCAACATGTACAAACAGCTGAGAAACAATAATCAAAATAAGAATGGTGCCAGTATGCTGTTTTTTCCCCCCAATAAAATGCCGGAAAGGATAGAAATGTAGTTTGTCTCTTTTATCCGATTATTAATCGAAGTAATAATCGACAGATTAATCGATTATCAAATTAATCGTTAGTTGCAGCCCTAATATATATATATATATATATATATATATATATATATATATATATATATATATATATACACACACATTTACATACATATGTATACATACATTTTTTGGTAAAACCAAATTATACGAAAAGTGTGGTGTACAAAACTGAGCTACCACTCTACTTAAAATGTGGCTACTGCCATATTGTGGAGTCAAAGTTACGCCAGAGGTTAACTGAAGCTACAGCTTGTATTTCCAATATTTTAGAATCAAGAGACTGCAGTGTCCTTTTGCTTTTGTAGACCACGGTAGAAGGAAACTTTACTGTAAAGATGAGTTCTGAATGCTAACAATATGAAGTCTAACCTTGACTAAACGTCACAGTCCACTCACCTGAATTCCGGGCAGATCCTGCGTCAGAAATGAGATTGTCGGACAACATTTCTAACTTCTCTCTTGCCGGTGTTGTGGGATCCACGGAAATTACAAACGTTCTTCCGCATCTTAATTTGTGACGTGCTCCAGACGTCTCAGTGTTGTTCTGTGGTTCATTGACAGTGGCGAAGAACTGGAACGGATCTTCAGCCTCTGCGGGTGCTACAACACTTACTGGTTTCTGCTCCTCACGGTGCCCTTTGGACCTGCTGCCCTCTCTGTCATGAGGTGGAAACACCATCCGAGTAACCGACGGCACCCTTTGACTTGGCTTCCTGGACCTCCTAATAGTGATGGTGGACCTTTTTTTTTCCGGGGACTCTTTCTCTGCAGGTAGCTCCTCGCTTTGTTTGGTTTTGCTGCGAGACTTAGGTTTTAATGACTGAGGAAGATTTACTTCCGGCGCAGGGTTATCTTTGTTTTTATACTCTGTGACTATCTCAGGAGTGCCACATTCAGTCATCTCCATGGTTGTATTGAAGACCACTAAGTTTTCCTGTGGCTCTTCAACCGTGACACAGGGAGGGCTGACATCGGTGGAGGGGGCGGGTGTTTCGGCGACCGCTGAAGAAGTTTGACATGGCACAGACGATATGGTTTCATCGTCGGGCTGAGACAACATGACTGACATTCTATCCACGTAATCCCTTAAACAGCTGGACTTGGGGGAAAACTTCATCTGGAGGGCATCTTGTTTCGAACGTCCGTTCTCGTTATCTGTCTTTGCTGTGACACAAATCACTATTGTCAGAGCAGGTACTAGCACATACACTGAATATATAAGGGCAAAAGTATTGGGACATTCCACCAACAGGAAGTCCACCTCCACTCTTCTGGAACGGCTTTCTACAAGATTTTGAAGTATGTGTCTGTGGGAATATACTAGTCTGAGTCTTAAATGCTGGCTTTTTGCAAGTAATTTATATTTCTAATTCCCCACACCTGTCTGTTTTCTCTACCTGTTCTGTTCAAGGTGAAGTAAGAGGCGTTTTCAACTGCATGAAAGTCAGCCCAGGCCTTGTTCACACTGCATGACAATTCCGATTTTTTGCACATATGTGACCTGTATCATATTTTTTTATGCCGATGTGAACAGTGCAATTCTGAATTTTTCAACTCAGACCTTCTTACGTATGTGGATATAAAATCACATCTTTACCTCTATTTACCTGTGTGTTCACACTGCAGTTCATCCAACCAATACGTTGTCAAAAAACGATAAACGTCATAATTCTTCGCCAAACTAGTTGGTTGCAAAATAAATAGTTGACAAGTGAGCAGAAAACAGACAAACAAAATGTTTTAAGAACTCATGTCAATATTTGTAGGGCTAGGCGATATGGCAAAAACAATTGTCTTGATTAATTTTTTCATATCATCCGATCTCGATTTTTTTTAAATTAAAAATATTTTGCTATAAAAATGCCTTTTCTGATTAAATTAGTGGGTGTATTGATTCTCTTAGTCTGGACAAATACAGTCACAGACGTTCTCTGAGTGCCTGCAAGTCCGCATTCTGGGCAGGATTACTGGTGAGCTGCAGCAGATAGTAAAACTAAAACTAAAGCTGCTCCTTTTTTAAATGTTGTTTCAACTTCTGTGCTAGTGTTAGTCATTTTTCATTATTTTGTTCTTCTGGGCTGCACTTCCAGCTGTGTAAGGGGGAAGAGGCACAACGCGATTAAACATTAGTTGCGTCGTGAGGAGACTGACTTTTGCGACGGTGGAACGAGATAGTCGTGTACACGGACACACTTTTACTCAAACACACGCAAATGTACACAAACACGCATACATACAGGATCACGATCAATAAAGGTGGATTCCTCTGTACAGCTTTATAACAAGAATCATTGCCTTCCTACTGTTTACTACTGCGGTAATTTCTAACAGACATGTCCGGCATGTTTGATCAAGGAAATATTCTAGCAGCTTAGAACCATGATCGAACTCAAATTAATTGCAATCAACGATCACGGTGATCACATAATCGCCCAGCTCTAGTTCCACCACTGTTGGCCAAAATGCTTGCCCTTTTCCTTCGGCCTTTCTTCTTCTATGTTCAGAAAATGTTGACTTTAATTGCAAAAAATCCTTCAAATTGCCACAAATGAACCAGGACTGAGACCTACTAGAATTGGAACCATGTTTACTTCCGTAAACACTGCAGCACGTGTGACGTCATGATTGCATGCGGGTCATTTTGCGGTCACATTGGACATCGTGTTTTTTTTCGTAATGTGAACGACTACATAAGAAGATTGAAACAAAAAAATCATAATTGCACATCCTACGCTTCAGTGTGAACCACTACTATGTCCAGGAAATTCAAAAGGTGTTGACCTTGAGGGCGGGTTTTGTGTGACTACATTTTTTTAATCTAAATTAATGATAAAAGTTATATATGTCTCTTTATTTTAAAATATAAATTCAAAGGGATGGGGAAATCCCTGACTGTTCCTGTACTGTACCTGTCGGTATGCCATCGATGTAGCTCAACTGGGCCAATCTTACCGTGCCTCAGACCTAAATCATGGCACGTTTTGGCTCATGCTCGCACACTTTCACATGCTCAACATAGCATAGCAAACTAAATCAACAGCGCCTCTGCTGGTTGCAGCCAAGGAGTGCACTCCCATTTTGTCCCGATTGCTTGGAGACACAAAACATCAACAAATAAACGCCTACCTTGTGCGGCAGGTATAGTCATCAAAAGGGCCTTCTCTCCCAGACTGCTTGTGATTTCGGCTCGAACTAACCAAACTGTGAGGTGTGGCCCAACACTTTTGCCCATATGGTGTGCTGTCGCTTCCCAACCGTGGTAAATAGTCGACTTGGTGGGTCCGGTGATGACGCCCAGAGGCTCGGCATCGTTATGAAAGTCCGCTGCTTTTTCTGGGCCGGCGTACAATGAATCCACAGCAACTTCAGGAAGAGCTGGAAGGCTGTGAGGAGGTTTAGAAAGAGGGCATGTGTAATATACAGTAAAGTAGATGCTGGCCGCATATACACACATGTCTATGCTATGCTATGAATGGTAAATTAAAGAAAACAAATCAACTTAAATAGAAAATGGTTTGATGGCGCTATTAGCGAAGGCAAAAAGAGCGTCGCAGCTAGGAATTCAACAGTGCGCCTTGTCTTTCAAGTCAACTGAAGCAACAGCAAGGTGTGCACGTTGTGTAAGTGCAATAGCTTGGATTTTACTGACGTCCCGTTCAGCTCGCGTCCCACCCATTGAATATGCTTGGTGGTCAAGCTCAATCAATCAATCAGTCAATCAATGTTTATTTATATAGCCCTAAGTCACAAGTGTCTCAAAGGGCTGCACAAGCCACAATGACATCCGCGGTACAGAGCCCACATAGGGGCAAGGAAAAACTCACAACCCCAATGGGACGTCGATGTGAATGACTATGAGCTAGCTAGCTCTGTTCTCAATAGGTACGAAGCGCCATTTAGCCTTTCTCGAAGACAAAATGCCCTATGCTTGTGTTGTTCTCTGCGGTACGAATCGTTTAAATCGCAAAAAGGATCAACGTTTTTTCAGATTTCCTTGAGAGGTAATCAAAAAGGGCGGAAGAGTGCAAGATTTTACAAAACATTGACGAGAAAAACACCTCACACTCCAGTCTAAGGGAACAGGGTCAAAGAATGCATGAGTTTGCAGTGATCACTTTGTTAAAGGTTTGTTTGATATACTTTTAACGGTTATTATTTCCCGTTGAAGTATTATCTTGATATTTGTATTTCTTAAAACACGTTTGCTGCGAGTGTTTCAAAAAGCACCAACTCGACAAGTCTAAATAAAAGAAAGCAAATGTGAGCAAAACCTAAAAGAGTTAAGCTTTTATCAAAGGCAGCAATAATAAATGAGTCTTTCAGCACATACACAATGTTGACATCTATAGTTATATTTTGATAAAGACGTAAACAACCATCAATACACGCAAAATTAAATCATGAAATGCAACCTTACCCAAGCAAAAAGGATGCATATTTATCTGGGAGAGTCAGCCACACACAAAGAAGTTGTAGACCTCCATGCTTTTCAAATTTCCATCTGTTTTTCGTGTAGACCGGCGTCTGCAGCGGAATAGTTCGATATGTCTGGGAACGCGGCCAACGTATAATCATCAATATCACTCGACAAATCTTTTTTTGATAAAGTATAGGGATCTATTCCATTGCATAGTTTGATATTTTGCTGGTATCTGCTTTTTGCAGGAAGATTTAAGCCTCTTTTGTCTTACTTTGTGCGCTGCCTGCTGTACAACAGCCATCTTGGCTTGGTTGACCACTGCTGGTTTTACTTCCGGGAAGAAGTCACGTGACGGAGTACAAGCAATAGACCGATGGTTCTCAAACTTTTTTCACCAAGTACCACCTCAAAAAACACCTGGCTCTCCAAGTACCACCATAATGACCAAAATTAAAATACAGTAGCGTAGTAAGCCTACATATTCATAAAAAACAAGGCACAAGTTTTATTTAACAAGTATATTTAATATTTTGGCCACTGTAACAGTACACACAGTTTGAACAGTAACACTTTGTTTGAATATTTATTTCAGTGATTGTATGGCGTACCACTTGTTTTAGAATGACTGCAATAGACAATACCTTATGCCTTAATGTGTAAAACTGAATTTAAAATGTGTTTTATAGCTTAAGAGTATCAAAATATGCATTATAAGGGCTATTTACAGGCGCCTCTTTAAAAACTGACCTTGAAACTGGGGGAATGTCAAGATCACCAGGAAGGATGTTGTTGTCCTCATCTAGTTTAGGGACATCCTGAAAGGGATGAATACATACGTCTAAAATAGTTTTTATTTGCAACTAATTTTCATTAATATTTAATTGAATCATAGAAAGCAGTCCTTGTCTCATTATTGGACCTTGAACAAGCACTGCATTGCATTTTAAAATATAAACGCAGCAAAAACAACTACTGCTTGTCTTTAAGAAGTACCACACTACTGCTCGCTAGTGTTACTAATTGTGAGTTATATAGAGAACACTCAAACACTCTTTTTGTATTTACCGTAATTTCCGGACTATAAGCCGCACCTGACTATAAGCCGCACCAGCTAAATTTAGGGGAAAATACAGATTGCTCCACATATAAGCCGCACCCGACTATAAGCCGCAGGGTTTTGATGTGTAATTACCGTAGTATATAGGGGTTCCTGCTACCACGGAGGGGATTGTCGGGACAGAGATGACTGTTTGGGAACGCAAAGCGTCCCATTTATTAACAATAAATCTTTCAATCATTCAATCAAACTTTCACATCTTTGACATGGCGAACAGCATTCGTGCAGAGTACAAATAATACAACTTTGCAAAGTAATACAAAGTGCTCGCCTGTACGTTATCAAAATAACCAGCCTACCGGTATATGAAAAGTCAGTCTTTAATCATTGTGTCATCGTCTTCCTCCTGCGTACTAAAACCACCGAAATCCTCTTCGTCGGTGTCGGAGAAGAACAGGCCGTAAATAAGCCGCACCGTTGTATAAGCCGCAGGGACCAGAACGAGGGGAAAAAGTAGCGGCTTATAGTCCGGAAATTACGGGTAATCAAAAATATTGAAATTCAATGACTTGGTACATTGAAAAATGTACCAACATATATAAAATGTTGTACAAAGTAAATTATAACCTGCTACCCAAGAATGTACAACAATTCTTCTCAACAAAAGAGGAGAAATAAAAGCTTCGAGAAAAATCTAAAGTAAAACATCTGTTTGCACGTACAACACTTAAAACCTTTAGCATATCAGTATGTGGAATGAAAATAGGGAATGGATTAAGCAAGGAAGTCAGACAATGTACGAATATGATCCAGTTTAAGAAACGATTCAAACTCGAAGTGTTCACAAAGTACAAAGAAGAATAATCTTGATAAACACATTGAATCCTATTTTTGATAAACTTATTAATTTTGTTGGTGAACCATAAATTACTCAAAGGGAAACTGCACTTTCTATTTTGCCTATTGTTCACAATCATTATGGATGGGTTTTTTTGCATTCTAAATAATAAATCACTGCGATCCAAAGTTCGCTTACAATGGACCGTTCCATTCCGCCTATAAAGCCCTTCAAAAAAACATCCAAAAACCTCCATTATGGTTTTATACACACGGCGCATTCATTTCAGAAACACATCACAACGTTCGCTTTTTTTTTTGTCCTCATCACTGATTTTTGTTTACTGCAGACTTCATGAGAGCTAACAAACATAATAAAACATCACTTACTGTACGAGGTCTGGTGTCATTAGGATGTGACTGATAAACTGTTCATATATTCCCATTTAAATGAAGAATGACTCATAATTCTCACAAAGAAACAAGGTGGGGGGGTAAGAGTCTTTTCGTGTAATTCTCGCCATTTTTGGGTCCTAAATGGCTGTCAAAGTGTACCAACTTGTCGGAATACCTCCTCAAACTTCTTCTGTGCAGGTGAGACGTAGGATTCATGATCTACAATAAACTTACAGGCAGCGAGGAAGCAGCAGGACCACTCGATGACATAAACATAGGCACACACGATAGTGATCATGTCGCCGCTATAAATAGTTTCTGTGTACAAACACACACATACACATACTACACATATACATTCACTGTACATGTACATTCACTGTACAAACACACATATACACATACTGTACATATACATTCGCTGTACACACATATACACATACTGTACATATACATTCACTGTACAAGCACACATATACACATACTGTACATATACAAGTACATATGCACACATACACTCATGCACATAATCACGTTTCATCAAACATATATTAACGTTGTTGCCCTAGGGTAAACTGGGTATAACACATGGCACACTGACAAAGCTTAACCTATTGTTACTATAACAATCTACAAGGTTAATGTAGGTTGCTTCTCTTTCTTCCCCTCCATTTTTCTGCATTCTTTCGTATCAAGTTATCATTACGTATATGTATTGTTGCATTTGAACAATTGTATTGTTGATAATAAAGGTAAAGTATTGGTATTGTTTATTAATAGCACTATTTCTATTGGTATTCATATTGCTCCATTTTTAGTGTAATAATGCTCATTGTCATTTCTGTATTTTTTTTTTTTTTTCGCTAACTGCTTATTTGCTATTACTTTTACCATCTTATTTGTACATGTCCTATTTGCTGATGTTGCTCTGTTGTTGTTGTTGTGTTTGCTGTTGTTGTTTTTGTCTCTCTGTCTAATCCCCCTCCTGTCCCCACAATTCCCCCCTCTGTCTTCCTTTTTCTCTCTTTCTATCCCCTCCTGCTCTGGCCCGGCTGCACCAAATGATAATATAAATACATTTAATAAAGTCAAAATACAAGTAAGGCAACAAGAGAAGTATCCTACACTTCTCTTTTGTAAAGTAAATCTGAACAGCCGATATGGGCATCTACATCTGCTATATGATTTGCCCGAGAAGCTGGGCAGGACATTATAAAAAATAAATAAATAAATAAATAAATTAAATAAATAAATAAATAGTTTCTGTGTTAGCGCTTAAAATAACAATATTAGGTTAATATTTAAGTCACAAAATGTAAATGGAGTATTGTTGGCGCTTTTTGAATGGTTATTTGATGGATTTTATGGGCGAATTAGTAGAACTCCCATTGGCCACGCTGTAAGTGGACTTTTATTTATGTTTGTTTAATATTTATAATGCATTAAAAAAAAAAAAACATCTTTCGTCATGTCTTTCATAATGATTGTGAACTATAGGCAAGATTCCCAAAAAAGTACAGTTCCACTTTAACTATTTATTCAAAAGAACATTGAATTTTTTATAGTTATAATTATTTACTTGCTCATTGTATATTCATTTATTTATTCACTGTTGTGTTACAAATAGAGAACAAACAAGTGGGTTGAAACTGCTATAATACTAAAAGGGGTAGGATTAAATGAGCTCTGCTTCTTCCTACTCCTTTTCGGACATGCTGTACTGAAACAACTGGAAATATGTGATGCATTACATTGCAACTGTTTGAAATAAACTGACACCGACCAACCAAGACTCCCACATTTGTTTAAAACCCTGCTCCTAAACATCACAACTATTCCATGTCGTTTAAAGTTAAAACCCATAGGGCTGACTACCTAATGCACAAATATTATCGGAGACGACAAAACCTGAAAGTCTTGTCCGGGTCGACGTCTTTACATTTGAAATATTGCTAACATGACTTTTCTGTGTGTTTTCACAGTATCAATCAATCGTTTATTTATATAGCAGTAGAACTGTTCTCTAATGAAATACCCGGGGGGATAAGTAATTCATGAGATGTTCAAGCATTATTGCTTTGTGTTCCTGGGAGAAAGAAACTCAGGCCACACTAAATATGAACACGTTATTTGACTTACGTCATCAGAGAATAGTTCCATCACCTTGTCCAAGTTATTCAGCGTGTCACTGTACAGATTCTTCAAGATGACGTGCTGTGAGGCAACAAAAACATGGTCAGCGTCTGGGCGTGCTTGTGGAACCTCCACAGTAATAATAATAATACTAGATTTTATTTGTAAAAAGCACTTTACATTGAGCAAACAACCTCAAAGTGCTACAGTGTATTGAAAAATAATAATAATAAATAAACTAGAACAGCCTAATAGCTAGAACTAGTATGCATATATCTATAACAAGGCTTTTTTTAAAAGAAGGGTTTTTAAGCCTTTTTTAAAAGCATCCACAGTCTGTTGTGCCCTCAGGTGGTCAGGGAGAGCATTCCACAGACTAGGAGCGGCGGAGCAGAAAGCCCGGTCTCCCATAGTTCGTAGCTTTGTCCTCGGAGGTAAGAGGAGGTTAGCCTGTCCGGAGCGGAGGTGTCGTGTGGAGGGTTTGGGGGTGAGTAGTTCTTTGAGGTACAGGGGGGCATTTCTATGGAGGCACTGGTGGGTTAGTAGGGAGACTTTGTATTCAATCATGAGTGGAACAGGAAGCCAGTCAAGGGATTTGAGAATTGGTGTGATGTGGTCGTATTTCCGCGCACTATCAGGATCCTAGCAGCACTATTTTGTATGTATTGCAGCTTCTGGATGTTCTTGCTTGGAATCCCGACAAGAAGTGCGTTGCAGGAGTTGTTCCAAAAAGTCGGACAACTCCGAAACCAAACAAAGTGTAAATGCCAGGTCATGCCCAATCACACGTGTGCTTATTCTACTGTCATTTATTAAGAATGTTAATTTCTGAATATTCATCATGAAATGCTGTAACTAGATTACAGAAATGCTAATAAAAATACATATCTCCGGAGTATAAGTCGCACCGGCCGAAAATGCATAATAAAGAAGGAAAAAAACATATATAAGCCGCACTGGAGTATAAGTCGCTCCGGAGTATAAGTCGCACCGGCCAAAAATGCATAATAAAGAAGGAAAAAAAACATATATAAGTCGCACTGGAGTATAAGTCGCTCCGGAGTATAAGTCGCACCGGCCGAAAATGCATAATAAAGAAGGAAAAAAACATATATAAGCCGCACTGGAGTATAAGTCGCACCGGAGTATAAGTCGCTTTGGAGTATAAGTCGCACCGGCCGAAAATGCATAATAAAGAAGGAAAAAAACATACAAGTCGCACTGGAGTATAAGTCGCTCCGGAGTATAAGCCGCACGGCTGAAAATGCATAATAAAGAAGGAAAAAAAACATATATAAGTCGCACTAGAGTATAAGTCGCACCGGCCGAAAATGCATAATAAAGAAGGAAAAAAACATATATAAGCCGCACTGGAGTATAAGTCGCACCGGAGTATAAGTCGCACCGGCCGAAAATGCATAATAAAGAAGGAAAAAAACATATATAAGCCGCACTGGAGTATAAGTCGCACCGGAGTATAAGTCGCTTTGGAGTATAAGTCGCACCGGCCGAACATGCATAATAAAGAAGGAAAAAAACATATATAAGTCGCACTGGAGCATAAGTCGCACTGGAGCATAAGTCGCACTGGAGTATAGTCGCACTGGCCGAAAATGCATAATAAAGAAGGAAAAAAACATATATATGCCGCACCGGAGTAAGTCGCACCGGAGTATAAGTCGCTTTGGAGTATAAGTCGCACCGGCCGAAAATGCATAATAAAGAAGGAAAAAAACATATATAAGTCGCACTGGAGTATAAGTCGCTCCGGAGTATAAGCCGCACCGGCTGAAAATGCATAATAAAGAAGGAAAAAAAACATATATAAGTCGCACTAGAGTATAAGTCGCTCCGGAGTATAAGTCGCTTTGGAGTATAAGTCGCACCGGAGTATAAGTCGCTTTGGAGTATAAGTCGCACCGGCCGAAAATGCATAATAAAGAAGGAAAAAAACATATATAAGTCGCACGTGTTTATTCCAGCCGGCACGTTAATACACTGACACAACATC